>NC_138775.1:287871520-288221520 GCF_965119305.1 Pelophylax lessonae | reverse complement strand
CTGAAAGGAAGAAAATCGGATGTCAGCGGTGTCATCTGCTGACATCCGCAATCCCATTGACTTACATTAGGTCCGTATATCATCCGCAAAAGAAATAGGACGAAATAAGGACATGCGGAACGCCCGTGTGAAAGAGCCCTAACAGGCCAGGTTTGCAAGAAAACTGAAATACATCCCAGGTGATCTCATTTGCTGCTCAGTGATTGCAGTATTCTAGTCTGCATCTCCCCAAGGTAATACTTAAAATGTGGCCTGTTAGTGGGCCCTGAGGACCGGAGTTGAGAAACACTGCTTTATAAAATAGAAATAAAAAATAAATAAATCAGCAGGAAAATAATTAAATGGAGAAGGGGAATAAAGGAGTTAATAAGGCCGATTAGAGTAAATTAGGGGCTACAATAATAAAAAATAAAAATAATTTATTTATTTTTTTTTTTTTTACTTTTCAAGGTCGCTTTAGTGGCGGTTCACATTATTGCGGCCGCGGAGATCGCATGTAATTCGGAGCGCACTGCTCCTTCATTACATGCGATCGGAGGCGCGGATGCGAATTCAGCCATACACTTTGTATGGCTGAGTTTTCAGTGTATCCGCACCAAAGACGCACATGACCCTTTTTTCCAGCCGCATCAGAATCGGATCGCACAGTGGTTCACACTTGTGCGATCCGATTCTGTGCGAACTGTCAGATCGCACTGCGATATGCGATCGCAACTGGGGGTGTCGTTAACATTTAATTGACACCCCCTGCGTATCGCATATGGCAGTGTGAACTGCAAGATGTGCGGATGCGATGCGGGAACAGGCTGCAAATTCGCAGCGTTCCTGCATCGCACAAATGTGAACCGAGCCTAAAACTGATTTCAGACAGACCCAAGATCCATCCCTTTGATCTGTAAGGCTCCGTTCACATGTCAGCGTATGGATCTCGGGCAGAACCGCCGCGGTTCCGCCCGCGATCCGGAGATTATTGCAAATCGCGAAACGCCCGTGCGTTGCCCGTTGATTTGCAATAGACCCCCAAACGCTGCCGCGATTTTCGCCTGCCGAATCGCGGTAACATTGCGCAAAAAAAATTGCGGGACGCATTACGCCCAAAAAAGTACAAGAGCTTCTTCGGAGCGTAATGCGTCCCGCGATTTTTTTTGCACGATGTTACCGCGATTCGGCAGGCGGAAATCGCGGCAACATCGCTCAGCGTTTGGGGGTCTATTGCAAATCAATGGGCAACGCACAGGCGTCCCGCGATTTGCAATAATCTCCGGATCGCGGGCGGAACCGCTGCGGTTCTGCCTGAGATCCATACGCTGACATGGGAACGGAGCCTAAATGAACAGAAAGATACAATGTTTCTTTTTATCTCTTTTTATTAAAGCGGAGTTCCACCCAAAAGTGGAACTTCCACTTTAGGGAGTCCTGACCCCCCGACATGCCACATTTGGCATGTCATTTTTTGGGGGGGGGGGGGGGAGCGGGTACCTAGTTTTGACAGGTACCCGCTCCCACTTCCGCTCGGAGCGCCGCGGCGCCCTGAGCGGAAGTTCTCCTCTCCCCCTCCCTCCCTGCAATCTTCTGGGACACGTCAGAGGTCCCAGAAGATTGCCGGCCAATCACGGCACGCAGCGCGACTCGCGCATGCGCAGTGGGTACCCGGCTGTGAAGCCGCAAACTGTAACAGCCGGGTGCCCACAGCAGTGATGCCGGCGCCGAGGGAGAGGATCGAGGCTTCCGGCGGCCGCATCGCTGGACCGTTGGACAGGTGAGTAAATGGCTGGAACTCCGCTTTAAGTGCTGAGCAATGTTGTTGATAAACATTGCCAGCTGCTTTTTTTTTTTTTTTTTTTTTTTTTTTTTTTTTTACAGCTGTGAGCAGGGAACTGTTCTGCACTTGTTACATGATTGGTGGAGATGCAGGATTAGGATCATTTGGGGGGGGGGGGGGGGCTGAGATCACAATCTTAACGATTAATCGTGCAGCTCTGGGTCATATGTACAGTAAAAGTGAGATGTTTGCAAGTTGGGGACTGCCTGTAGTAACATCCTCTCCTCTGCCAGGAGACGCACTGATGTTACAAATATCTCCGTACTGCAACATTTCTGAAACATTCATACGTCTGGAGCAACAATGTTACCAGCCGCAAGTGTGTCGAGTGCAACCCAATTCACATTAACCACTTGAGCTCCGGAAAATTTGACTTCCTTCATGACCTGTCCATTTTTTGCTATTCAGCGCTGTGCTACTTTATTTGGCAATTGCTCGGTCATGTGACGCAGTACTCAAATTAAATTTATATCATTTTTTTTACCTACAAATAGAGCTTTATTTTAGTACAGGCATTCCCCGTTTTTCATACACTCGCAAGTACGGACACAGCCTGGTCAGCTTGGCATTGCACTACTCCCGATTTTTAACATTGGCGTCTATGGGAAATCTTGGTCAGCTTGACATGGCACTGCTCCCAAACCATAAGTGACAGGGATACCAAACTTGGGGAGCATCGAGAGGGGACCCAGGACTACAACATATCCTATTTTGTGGTTGGCCAGCTTGCCTAGGTAATTTACCATGTCATAGTCCTGGTACCCTGTAACATGCTCCCCAAGTTTGGTGTCCTTGTCACTTATGGTTTGGGAGCAGTGCCATGTCAAGCTGACCAAGATTTCCTATGGAGCTAGTGTATTTACATGCATTGAGAAATTAAAAAAGAAGGTATTGCTTCACTTTAAGTACATTTTCATTATACATGCATGCTCTGGTCTCATTGTGTACTTAAAAGTGGGGCATGCCTGTAGTATTTAATCATCACTGGGTTTTATTTTTCTATATTATATAAACGAAAAGCCGGTGACGTACAGGAACATGGTGCAGCCTGCCTGTGCTGCCCACCCGCATCCGCAGTGGGCGAGCGGCAAGTAGTTAACCACTTGACCTCCAGGAGATTTACCCCCCTTCCTGACCAGGCCATTTTTTTTTGCTATACGGCACTGTGTTACTTTAACCGTTTGCCAACCGCCGCACGACTATATACTGCGGCGGTCAGCCCCTCACAGGCAAAGCGACGTCGCTAGCCTGTGAGGCTCTCAGGAGCGAGCGCGTACCGCCGCGCGGTCACAGACCCCCCCCCCCCCCCCCGACGCGTGTGACCGGCGGACCCGATGTCCGCCGGGCACTCGCGATCGTCCGTTACAACGGAAGAAAGGCAGGCGGCTGATGTAAACAAAGCCGTCTGTCATTCTCCCCTGTGTAAGAATGGAGATCATACGGTTCTACTATGTAGGAACGTTGATCACTGTTCTTACACTAGTAGCCATGTCCAATCACAGTTAGAATCACGTCCCTAGGGACACACTTAACCCCTCCCTCTCCAATAAAGTTAACCCATTCACTGCCAGTGTCATTATTACAGTAACAGTGCATATGTATAGCACTGATTACTGCAGTAATGTCACTGGTAACCCCAAAAGTGTCAAAAATGTCAGTCAAGGGTCCGATCTGTCCGCCGCAGTCCCGCAAAAAAAAAAAAATCGTAGATTGCCGCCATTACTCGTTAAAAAAAAAATCTTTCCCTTAGTCAGTAAACGCAATAACTTTTGCGCAAACCAATCAAAATTACGCTTTTTGCGATTTTTTTTTTTACCAAACATAGGTAGCAGAAAACAGACTGGCCTAAAATGTTAAAAAAAATTTTGATTTTTACATTTTTTTTGGGGAATTTCATATAACAAATGTGAAAAATATTGTTATTTTTGCAAAATTGACGCTCTTTTTTTGTTTATAGCGCGTGATCAAAAAAAAAAAAAAAAAAAAAAAAAAAAAATCGCAGAGGTGATCAAATACCACCAAAAGAAAGCTCTGTTTGTGGGAAAAAAGGGGACATCAAATTCATTTGGGTACAGATTCGCACGACCGCGCAATTGTCCGTTAAAGTCACGCAGTGCCGAATCGCAAAATAGGCCCTGGTCAGGAAGGGGGTAAAATCTTCCGGGGCTTAAGTGGTTAACTGGCAATTGTGCAGTGGTGAGACACAGTACCCACGAATTGAGGAAAGCCGATCTCAATCACCACCCCACCTCATCCAATCAGAGAAGGTTTGGCTTTCATTCAGAAGATGCAAAGCATACTGTGAATGGGGCACGCACTGAATGTCCAACCTCCTTTGCTCACAACAGACATCACTGTGCTTCTAGGCATTGATAAAGCTTTTGAAATTTGATTGTATCCATCGCCTGACTTGTGCCTGTCCACAACTTTATCCCAGAGAATCCGGGTGACAGCACCTTGCCACCCTCTTTTGTCTCAGTTGCATTATCAGGGACTGAAATGCTCCAGGAAAGCTCTTTTCATGCTGAACTAATTAAAATGACCACAGCTGAAGGTCAAATGGCTTTGTGTGCCATTGAGGTGATTAGCTACACCTGATTGAGTTTACAAGTCAGTCATTTTTAGAAAGGGGGGGGGGTGATCCTTTTTCCAACTCAGAGATTCAGTTTTCTTTTTCTGACATGTTGATGTTATATCTTTCACTTGGCTGTTAGATGTTGGATAAAACAAGCATGGTGTCTGTCTTCATTTCAGGCTGCAAAGCAACAAATGTGATAAATTTTAAAAAGGAGGAGAGGGGGTGATTCTTTTCTATACCCGCTGCAAATACGGTGATAGGTTCGGCCATGGAGGGGGGAGGAGTTATTTTTCTTTGATGTGAATTGGCCAAAAGACATTATTAATACTGCACACCGAAGAGTACAGAAGCATCGCACATCCGCACCAATGTATGAGCGAGGAGCCTTACAGAGCCATAGACATCACAATACCAAACCTGAGCGGCAATCACAGATCTCATTGTAACAACCGGGAGAAACAGAATTCTCTACCACATATTGAGAATTTGAATGGAAGAGGAATTCCACATTGTAACTTTACTTTCACTTTCTCCCGGTTGTTACAATTCGATACTTTCATTACACACCGGTCTGACCCCAGAGCCTGCACACTGCACACCCACATTCCACCGCTCACTGTGCTCGCCGGGCACCCATACTACACATTCTTTTCCACCAGCGATCACCCACCACACCCCGCTCTACCCCCGCACCCCAACATCACAGATCACCCCAACACCCCGCTCTACATCTGTGCACCCCAACATCGCAGATCACCCCCAAACCAGAGCACCCACCACACCCCGCTGTACACCCCAACCCAGAGCAATCACCCACCACACCCCGCTCTACGTATGTGCACCCCAACATCACAGATCACCTCCAACCCAGAGCAATCACCCACCACACCCTGCTGTACCTCTGTGCACCCCAACACCACAGATCACCCCGACCAGAGCACCCACCACACCCCTCTCTACCTCTGTGCACCCCAACATCACAGATCACCCCCCAAACCAGAGCACCCACCCACCACACCCCGCTCTACCTCTGTGCACCCCAACATCACAGATCACCCCCCAAACCAGAGCACCCACCCACCACACCCCGCTCTACCTCTGTGCACCCCAACATCACAGATCACCCCCCAAACCAGAGCACCCACCCACCACACCCCGCTCTACGTCTGTGCACCCCAACATCACAGATCACCCCAACCCAGAGCAATCACCGACCACACCCCGCTTTACATCTGTGCACCCCAACATCACAGATCACCCACCCCACCCTACTCCTGCACCCCATCACAGATCACCCCACTCTACCTCATCCCAACCCCTGAGCACCCCCACTTCAAGCCTCAACCCCAGCGCACCCCAACATCACTATCCTCCCCAACCCCAGAGTACCCCAGTTGCTCGCCCCACCCCCCAGCACACCGATGCACCACGGCTCGCCCCACCCCCCAGCTCACCAACGCACCGCGACTCCCCCACCCCATCGCACCACGGCTTGCCTCACCCCCAGCCCACCAATTCGTAGCGACTCGCCTCACCCCCAGCTCACCAACGCACCGCGCCTCCCCCACCCCACCACGACGCGCCTCACCCCCAGCTCACCAACGCACCGCGCCTCCCCCACCCCACCACGACGCGCCTCACCCCCAGCCCACCAACGCGCCGCGCCTCACCCCCAGCCCACCAACGCGCCGCGACTCCCCCACCCCATCGCACCACGACTCCCCCACCCCATCGCACCACGACTCGCCCCACCCCAGCCCACCAATGCGCAACGGCTCACCGCGCCCCACCGCCAGCGCACCGATGCTCCATGGCTCGCCACAACTTCAAACGCCACACCTTGACCCCAGGGCACCTACAGACCTCAGCTCTCCCACCTCATACCAGAGAACCCACACATTACCCCCTCACCCCAACACACCACGCCTCTTCCCAACCTCAGAGCACCCACATATCACACTCTGCTCCGACCAATCACAGCTCGCTGTGCACCTGGCCCGCCCACACCTCACCCTGACACCCCGATTTATAGTCTCTGGGGTAGGGAAGTCACAGAATACCCCCCCCCCTCCCCCCAGGTACCCCACAACCACTGTGATGTCACACAGGTCCCCCCCAGTGATGTCACACAAGCCCCTCCCACCCCCGCCGGTCTCCCCCTCACCTCGGGCTCCACCACCTCATGGTAGGCGGGCGGTGGCTCGTAGCTCCTCCCCCCGCCGTACTCCAGCCCGGGCCGCTCGTTGGTCAGCAGCGCCACCGCCTCGTTGATGTCGTTGTTGGCGAGGCGCAGCGCCGTGCGGATGGCTGCCGGCTCCGAGAAGCCCATACACAGCAGGGTGGTCATGTGCTGCTCCTCCTCACTCTCCATCCCGGGCGATCCTCCTCCGCCACCACTCACACCGCCCGCCTCACCCGAGCCGCTCTGCGCGCCGCCATCACTCCGGCCAGCCTGCCCTGGCGACACGCCCACCGCCGCCGCTCAAACGTGACAGCTCACGTGACTGGCCGCCATATTGCGCTTGGCAACGAGCTGACAACCGAGAATGGGGGAAAGAACCAATAGGAGGGCGGCCATGCTGTGGTTGGCTGAGCCAGAACACGTAATGACGTAACTGGAGGTGGCGCTGCGTGACAGAAGTGCTGCCATGCTGTGATTGGCCGGTTGTCAACCAGGTTATGGCACATCCCGGAAGTGTGGGCGGAGTCTAGTGACGTATATAATAGAAGAGGAAGTCAGCCGCCATGTTTTGGCTGGCCAAATATCTATCACTCTGAAATGTGACAGGCAGCCATGTTGTGGTTGGCCAAATATATATCATTCTGGAAAGTGACAGGCAGTCATGTTGTTGTTGGACAAATATATATATATATATATATATATATATATAATTCTGGAAAGTGACAGGCAGCCATGTTGTGGTTGGCTAAATATATATATAACTCTGGAATGTAACAGGCAGCCATGTTGTGGTTGGCCAAATATATATCATTCTGGAAAGTGACAGGCAGCCATGTTGTGGTTGGCCAAATATATATATAATTCTGAAATGTGACAGACAGCCATGTTGTGGTTGGCTAAATATATATATATAACTCTGGAATGTAACAGGCAGCCATGTTGTGGTTGGCCAAATGTCTATCATCAGACATCCCAACCTGCAACCACCACGACCTCTCCCCCCCCCCCCCCCCCTGCACTAATTTAACACAACTAGAGAATGATGAAATGGAATCAGTATACAGAGGTTTACTTCTTCTGAGAGATATTAACCACTTTACCACCGGAAGATTTTGCTGTATTACGTCCAGGCCACTTTTTGCGATTCGGCACTGTGCGACTTTAACTGACAATTGCGCGGTCGTGCAACGCCGTCCCCAAACGAAATTTGCGTCCTTTTTTACCCACAAACAGAGCTTTCTTTTGGTGGTATTTGATCACCTGTGCGATTTTCATATTTTACGATATTAATAAAAAAAAAGAGCGAAAATTTTGCGAAAAAATTGACATTTTCTACTTTGACAGTTAAAAAATATCCAATATATTCAATTTTTGTCAAATATTTAGGCCAAAATGTATTTAGCTACATGTCTTTGGCAAAAAAATTCTCAATGAGCGTATTTTTAACCGCTTTAAGACCGGAAGGTTTTACCCCCTTCCTGACCAGGGCCTATTTTGCGATTCGGCACTGCGTGACTTTAATGGACAATTGCGCGGTCGTGCGATGCTGTACGCAAATTAAATTGATATCCTTTTTTTCCCCCCACAAACAGAGCTTTCTTTTGGTGGTATTTGATCACCTGTGCGATTTTTACTTTTTGCGCTATAAACAAAAAAATAGCGTTTATTTTGGAAAAAAATAACAATATTTTTTCACATTTTTTTTTATATGAAATTCCCCCCCCAAAAAAATGTAAAAATCTAAATTTTTTAACATTTTAGGCCAATTTGTTTTCTGCTACATATTTTTGGTAAAAAAAATCACAAAAAGCGTATTTTGATTGGTTTGCGCAAAAGTTATCGCAGCTACTAACTACGGGAAATATTGGTCATTTTTATTGTTTTTTTTTTTACTAGTAATGGCGGCGATCTGCGATTTTTTTTTTTTTTTTTTTTTTGCTGGACTGTGACATTGCGGTGGACAGATCGGACCCCTAACTGACATTTTTGACACTTTTGGGGTTACCAGTGACATTACTACAGTAATCAGTGCTAAAAATATGCACTGTTACTGTAATAATGACACTGGCAGGGAAGGGGTTAACTTTATTGGTGATCAAGGGGTTAAATGTATGCCTGGTGCTTACTGACGTGTGTGGGGGGAGGGGATTGTGTGACACAGGGACAGATCGCATGTTGAGCTATGCTGAACCCTGCAATCTGTCCCTGCCTGTCACATAGGAGATCCGCCCGCTTTGTTTACACAAGTGGGCGGATCTCCACACTCGATCCCCGACGATCGGTGGAAGAGCGGCGGTGATCACCGCCTCTCCTCCCCTGGCCCGACTCCCGCTGTGACTGAATACAGCGGAAGCGAGCCTCCGGCGGCGCGCGCTGCCGAGAAGGGGAGGAGTCCAGCGACGTAGGTCTACGCCGCTGGACGATAACGAGCCACGTTGCCGCAGTACCAGCTCAGTGAGCGGTCGGCAAGGGGTTAAAGGAACACTCTAACAACTTCAGTGATTTGAAGTGGTCATAGTGGGAGGAGTCAGAAACACGGCACATGCTGGGATATTTACAGTTATGTGCTGGGGGCTAGTTGCACCCCTAGTACATATGATTTAGCATAGTTCCCAACTGTCCCGGATTTGGAGGGACTGTCCCTGATTTGCAATAAAGTCCCTCTGTCCCTCTTTCCTCCTCATTTGTCCCTTATTTTTGTCTGATCTCTATAATTGTCTATAAAATGTAATTTTTATCTTTCAAAAAGTGTTTTCCCCGTGCTAAACCTTTCATCCAATTCCTAAATTGCTGCATTTGTAAATTCCAAAATCCAATATAAAGGAATAGAAGTGGTAAAAAAAAATCACTTGTGGGTTTAAAGTGGTTGTAAAGGCAGAAGATGCATTCTATGCATTAAGGTAAAAAGCCTTCTGCGTGCTGCAGCCCCCCTTTATACTTACCCGAGCCCCCGTCTCGATCCAGCGATGTCTACGAATGCCTCGGCCATCCAGGACTCTCCCTCCTGATTGGCTGAGATCCAGAAGCGGCGCTATTGGCTGTTAATTAAACTCAGCCAATGAGGAGAGATAGGGATGGGGCCAAACCACGGCTCAGTGTCTGAATGGATACATGGAGCTGTGGCTGGGCTCAGGTGCCCCCATAACAAGCTGCTTGCTGTGGGGGCACTCAACACAAAGGAAGGGTCAGGAGCACTGAAGAGGGACCCGAGAAGAGGAGGATCTGGGCTGCCCTGTGCAAAACCAACTGCACAGAGGAGGTAAGTGTAATATGTTTGTTATTTTAATATAAGAAAAGAGACTTTACAATTACTTTAATCTTTTTTTTTTTTTCCGTATAATTCTCCTTTAAGGGGGCGTGGCAAGAGGTGTGTCCTATGCCTACATACTTTAGCTAATAGGTGTCCCTCATTCCCATCTCAAAAAGTTGGGAGGTATGGATTTGGGCAGCCAGAAAATGTCATGTCCTTGTTTATACATGTACGAGAAAGGATATGACATATTATGACAAAACACAACTAGTTATTAAAAAACACATTGCAACAATTTACACACGCTAATGCACATACCTTTTCTACTTATTTTGCAGACTGCTGGCGGGTAATGCTGGAAGTTACTGCTAGTGGGTAATGCCGGTGGTTACTGCTGGTGGGTAATGCTGGTGGTTACTGGTGGGTACTGGTGGTGGGTAATGCTGGTGGTTACTGCTGGTGGGTACTGCTGGTGGGTAATGCTGGTGGTTACTGCTGGTGGGTACTGCTGGCGGGTAATGCTGATGGTTACTGCTGGTGGATAATGCTGCTGGTTACTGCTGGTGGGTAATGCTGGTGGTTACTGCTGGTGGGTACTGCTGGTGGGTAATGCTGGTGGTTACTGCTGGTGGGTACTGCTGGTGGTTACTGCTGGTGGGTAATGCTGGTGGTTACTGCTGGTGGGTAATGCTGGTGGTTACTGCTGGTGGTTACTGCTGGTGGGTAATGCTGGTGGTTACTGCTGGTGGGTAATGCTGGTGGTTATTGCTGGTGGGTATTGCTGATGAGTAATGCTGGTGGTTACTGCTAGTGGGTACTGCTGGCGGGTAATGCTGGTGGTTACTGCTGATGAGTAATGCTGGTGGTTACTGCTGGTGGGTAATGCTGGTGGTTACTGCTGGTGGGTAATGCTGGTGGTTACTGTTGGTGGTTACTGCTGGTGGGTAATGCTGGTGGTTACTGCTGGTGGGTATTGCTGATGGGTAATGCTGGTGGTTACTGCTGGTGGGTAATGCTGGTGGTTACTGTTGGTGGTTACTGCTGGTGGGTAATGCTGATGGTTATTGCTGGTGGGTAATGCTGGTGGTTATTGCTGGTGGGTAATGCTGGTGGTTACTGCTGGTGGTTACTGCTGGTGCTTACTGCTGGTGGGTAATGCTGGCGGTTACTGCTGAAGGGTAATGCTGGTGGTTACTGCTGGTGGTACCTCTGGTGGGTAATGCTGGTGGTTACTGCTGGTGGGTACTGCTGGTGGGTAATGCTGGTGGTTACTGCTGGTGGGTACTGCTGGTGAGTAATGCTGGTGGTTACTGCTGGTGAGTAGTGTTGGTGGGTACTGCTGGAAGGAACTTTTGGCTGTTAATGCTGGTGGGTACTTCTGGCGGGTAATGCTGGTCATGCGGGTACTGCTGGAGGAAGCAGCGGCTGCAGTAGGGAGCAGAGCCGCTGCTTCCTGTATGGCTCCTGTCACAGGCGGAGTTCATTTTATAACACTGGGGTGCTTAAAAATCACCATAGGCGACAATTTAAATGCCTAAACAGGTTTCCAATTTAGAGTTACAGAGGAGGCCTAGCGCTAGAATTATTGCTCTCGCTCTAACATTCGCAGTGATACCTCACATGTGTGGTGCAAATATTGTTTACATATGCGTGCGCTACTTACATAGGCGTTCGCTTCTGCATGCGAGCACGGAGGGATGGGGTGCTGTACATGTTTTTTCTTATTTATTTTATTTTTTATTTTTACACTGTCCCTTTCATTGTTTTTTTTTATAACTTTTTTCTTCCTATTACAAGGATTGTAAACATCCCTTGTAATAGAAATAAAAATGACAGGTCCTCTTTATGGAAACATCTGGGGGCTACAGTATAAGACCCCAAATCTCTGCTTCACCTTTAAACAGTGGTGGCCGGACAATAAGGGGCGCAGGGGCGCTGCCCCTCCCTAATCTCCATGCGCCGCCTCCTTATCTCCATGTGGGGCGCTGCACTCATAGGTTTGTTTTTTTTAAGCACATAATTAGAACCTGAGGCTCTAATTGGCATTAAAAAGGTTGGGCTCAGGGCACAGAGCACTGCGCCCCGAACCCACCCACTTGTGACATTAGCAAATCAATATTTGCTATTGTCTTCTAGCTTCTCCTCCCCAGAAGCTGGGGAAGCCGCAACCTGGATGGGGTAAGTGCGGACCTGGCAGGGGGGGGGAGTTGGTTGTTTGCCACCCCCCCAAACAAAATGGAGCACCAGCCACCACTGCCTTTAAAAGCAAAAGATCTAAGAAAAAGAAAAGATCTTTTGCTTGGAAAAAAAAGTTTACTTCCGCCCTAGGCCAGAAGTGAGGTCATGACGTCGCTCCAGTCCTTCAAGATCATAGAGGCGATCAGACACGATCTGGTCTCTGGTAGCCTCTATTGTCAGCGGCATAAACCAGCGGATCGTTTCTCGGTAAACCCGACTAACACAGAGAAAGAAAAAAATAATAATAAATATAAATATATACAGTATATGTAGCACTACTCCCTTGGGAGCTGCTGGTGACAGGTTCCCTGGGGTTAACCATAGCAACAGCACAATAGTTTAGTGACTTTACAGTGCTTGGCTCAGTAGAGAAACAGTCCAGGGGTTTTGTTTTTTTTGTTGTTTTATTGAGAACTTGGATAGGAGAAGGGAATGAGTGGGATAGTCCAGCTTGAATAAACTATGCACAATTCGCTGGGACATCTAACTGTACTTGAGTGCGGCAAGGCCGCTGCTTCACCTTGTCAATAGCTATGAAGTAGTAATAAATTAACCACTTTAGATAAGCTATACTGTACTGCAGAACACTCTTCAGGGCCCTTCCTGGCACCCCATTTTGTTCCTATTCTTCAGGGCTTTCTATATGGCACCCCCTTTACTGTAATACTCTCCGTGTGAGCTAGCTCCTTGATCCCCTGACTTCACTGGAGTGGTCCCCCTTCCTGGGCCAGACCCTTTGGCAGGTCCCTCAGTATTTACGGACACTGTTTTTCCCCAAAAGACTCTACCATCAGCTCCACCATCAGTTACACCGGATCCTCTGCAGCTCAGCTCCACACCTGGTTCACTAGGCCAACCGCCTAAGACCACCTTCCTCACACACTGCAGGAGGAGAGACAGCCGTCCACGTCCTCCTGGGACTCTGCTTCCCGCAAAAGACGCCCTGTCACATGTCCCCTCGTTATTTATGGTCAATCCCAGGATGCATTCCCACAGGATGCCCTCCCACTGGGACTGCCATAAAACATGATGTGTCACTGGCTAGGTTTCCTCCGCTGTCCATCAAGCTCCCTCATTGGATGCAGTGGGGGCACTCCCTCAGACCCAGTGAATCACACCTGGAAACATGTGCGACCACCTTGCAGCTCCACCTCCTTGATCCCCTTCAGTCTGGATTTCGGCCTCAACACTACACTGAAACTGCTCTCCTAAAACTGACAAACGATCTACTAACGGCCAAAACCAATGGACACTATTCTGTACTCCTACTCCTGGACCTTTCTGCTGCCTTTGATACGATTGACCATCCCCTCCTCCTCAAAAGACTCCATGCCTTTGGTCTCCGTGGCTGTACTCTTCACTGGTTATCTTCCTACCTATCCAACCGCACCTTTAGCATTACTTACAATTCTACTTCCTCCTCTCCTCTTCCCTTCTCTGTTGGGGTCCCCCAAGGCTCTGTTCTTGGACCTCTCCTATTTTCAAATTACACCCCCTCTCTGGGTCGGCTGATAGCCTCCCATGGCTTCCAATACCATCTCTTTGCTGAAGATACCCAAATCTATTTATCCACCCCTCAGCTCTCTCCCTCAGTCTCCGCACGTATCACGAATTTACTATCAGATGTCCCAGTGCTTTAAGTGGCCCAAAAGAGGTGCCGGCAATCTATTATAGCCTATAAATTTTGTCGCCTCCCCCCACCCCACATCAGGGTCCCCACAGAGCACCCCCCCTGGCCTGGGCTGGGACTCCGGAGCAGGGGGACTCACTGGTGGTGACTGGTCTGGCTCTGGATGGGGAAATATTCTTGGGGGGGCAATTGAGGGCGCAGATGTCCAAAATGAGCGTACTGGTACGCTAAGGCGCACGGAGAGGTGGCGGTATGCTCAAGAGCCATATTTAGAAGTGGCAGTACTGAGTACCAGTGCATACCGGCCCACTTAAAGCACTGGATGTCACACCACTTCCTCAAACTCAATCCATCCAAAACCGAGCTTATAATTTTTCCTCCACCTCGTGCCCCTTCCCCTGATCTCTCTGTCAATATCGATGGCATTACTATCAGCCCATCCCCGCATGCCAAGGTCCTAGGTGTTGTCCTGGACTCTGAACTCTCCTTTAAGCTCCACATCCAATCGCTGTCCAAATCTTGCCGCCTTAACCTCCGCAACATCTCCAAAATACGCCCCTTTCTAACCAAAGACACAACAAAACTCCTAGTTCACTCCCTGGTCATCTCGCGCCTCGACTACTGCAATTCCCTTCTCATTGGCTTACCTCTACACAGGCTCCTCCCACCTTCAATCCATCATGAATGCTGCGGCCAGACTCATCCACCTCACCAATCGCTCAGTGTCTGCTGCTCCTCTCTGGCAATCCCTCCACTGGCTTCCGCTCACCCAACGAATTAAATTCAAAATACTAACAACATCTTACAAGGCAATCCAAAGCTTAGCCCCCCACTACATCACTAGCCTAGTCTCAAAATACCAACCTAATCGCTCTCTTTGTTCCTCTCAAAACCTCCTGCTCTCTAGCTCACTCATCACCTCCTCCCATACTCGCCTCCAGGACTTTTCCAGAGCCTCTCCAATCCTATGGAACTCCTTACCCTCATCTGTCTGATTATCTCCTACTCTATTAGCTTTTAAGCGATCTCTGAAAACCCTCCTCTTCAGAGAAGCCTATCCTACCCACACCTAACAACTCTACCTCCATTTTCTCCATCAGCCCATCCCCCACGGTTATTGCCTTTTGTTTCACTTGACCCTCCCTTCTAGATTGTAAGCTCTAACGAGCAGGGCCCTCTGATTCCTCCTGTATTGAATTGTATTGTAACTGTATTGTCTTCCCTCACATTGTAAAGCGCTGCGCAAACTGCTGGCGCTATATAAATCCTGCATTATAATAATAATGTGACAGGCAACCTAATAAAAGTAGGCTCCCCTGATAAGCAGCAGGAGCAATATATGCTTTACCTAGCACCTACCTAACTAGGAGGGTGCTACATCCACCCCCACCAAAAATGAGCCACGTCCCGTTGGCTCTGGGGCAGCCACCCCCTACAAAAATCAAAAAACGTAGGAGTATCCGACAAACCTGGAAAGGGGGAAAAAGGAAATGAACAAATGTACACATAATAAATTAAGTGCAAACATATATATATATTTCTCTCTGTACACCATATAATACAAGGCAGGAGCATTTGAAGCAATGCACCCCCCACCAAGCAAAGCCTGCTCTGGTAAGTAACTAAATAGACCTGACTGTCTACCTCTAAGATTGTATTACCTGCAAAGAGAAAAAGAAATGGTTAAACATCTCACTAGCACATAGTGATAGTTGCTACCTGAACTCGTACATTGATGAGAAGACCCTCCCTGTGGGGGCAATCTTCTTATCCTATGTCCCTGACTATAGTAGTCAGCTCCACTGTAGATCTCGGCATTGGAATCAGTCCACTTCCTCCAAGGTGGTCCTGAACCTACCACGAACTACCTATAGCAGTCCATTGCAGTCAGGGCCGGTGCTAGACTATTTTACGCCCTAGGCAAGACCAGCTACTTGCGCCCCCCCCCCAAAAAAGGGAAGGGGTTAAAAACTCCTCTATGTCATACCCAGTAACCCTGATCTGATGGTTCCTCCATGTTATGCTTTCATACCCAGTGACCCCCATATTCCTCCATGTCACACCCGGGGACCCTAATGTCCCTCAAAGTCACACCCAGGGACTTTGATGTTTTTCCATGTCACACCCTGGGACCCCAATATTCCTCCATATCATGCTGTCATACCCACTGACCCTGATGTTCCTCCATGTCACACCCAGGGACCCCCGTGTTCCTCAATGTCATGCTGTCATACCCAGTGACCCCAATGTTTCTCTATGTCAGACCCTGATGTTTTTCCATGTCACACTTGGGGACCCTGATGTTCCTCCATGTCACACCTGGGGACCTTGATGTTCCTCCGTGTCACACTTGGGGACCCCAATCGCCCATGGCGCATCCAGGGACCCCAATTCCTCATGGCACACCTGGTGACCCCAAACCCCTGTAACACCTGGTGACCCCTATCCCCCATGTCACACCTGGTGACTCCGATTCCCCATGGCACACCTGGTGACCCCGATTCCCTTTCATACCAGGGATGCTCCATGTAATACCCAGGGGCCCCGATCCCCTGTTCTGGGGACACTCTGCCCTCCCTCACTGTGATCCTGCTGATTCCTTCTCCCAGGACACTCCTCTCCTGGACCAAAGTGCTCACCACAGCTCCAACCGGCTCCTGGTGGAGGGAAAAGCAGCAGTCAGAGAGCTTCGCATGTCCTTCATCACCAACCTCCTCAGACAATTCCAGTACCTCGTCGCTTCTGCTCTAGTAAAGGTTCCACCCTACATTGCCGAGCTCTGGCTCAGGTTCAGCTTTCCTCTGCTCATTGCTTAATACCGACCCAGGGAAATTAACGGCTGCCTACCAACTCAGTGCAGAGAGTCTCTTCCTGCCTGGGGTTAAGGCCGCTCAGCTCCAGCCAAAGAGGATCATCATGCAGGCAGCACTCTGGTGGGCTCCCTTCCTGCCTCTTTGGGCCCCTCCAACAGTGGTGGAAAGCCAGGACCTGGTAGTTCCGCCACTGCCCAAGACACCTATCATCTTCCCCTGTCCCTTCTTCCTCCCCCCACCGCCACCCCTCCCCTCAGCTCACAATAATCATTCATGATGGAGAGAGAGTGCCGACTCATGGCTGCGCCCCTAAGTGGCAATGCACCCTAGGCGGCTGCCTAGTTTGCCTAGTGGAAGCACCGGCCCTGATTGCAGTCCTCCTACAGGGGGGGGTGGTCACTGAAGCCTGAGTGACCAACACAACCCCATGGAGGGAAAGAGAGTCTCTTCAGGGGGTGCCTGACGACTTCAGGACACCCCCCACCAAACTCTTGGCGGGCTGCCTGCCTCTTCCGGGACACAATTCCACTGGCCCAATTAGTTCTTCTGGAACTTTAAAGCAGGATCTTGAAACTTGACTTTCTTTCTTAGTCTTGTTTCTTTTGTAATCCATGACCCCAGCCCAATGGCCCAAAGGGTCTGCGGAACAGCAATAAAAAAACATTCCAAACAAACTTTGGAGAGGGATGGCCCTCTGGTTTGAGTCCTGCTGATAGTGACCATGTTCCTCCCAATCTCCTCTGCAAGAATTGAAGGGTAGTGGAAAGGGGACATACGCCCCAACAGCAACAAACTTGAACTTGGTTTAGCTCAGTCCTGAACATAGGCTAGCCAGCCATTTTCTTTTTGGAGTTTATCTTCTTCTTGGAAAATCCTCTTCAGATGTAGTAATCGGGATCGGGAATTCTCACTAACTTCCCATCCTCATCTCTGACACGGACCGACCAAGCCTGGCCCAATCCATCCGGGTGGCGAATCTCCACTTGGTCCAGGTAGATGGACCGCCCATAATTCCACTGGGTTTTGACAGCTAAGAAATTCTTCCAGAGATCTGCCCTGATGGAGTTCCTGTAGGGTTTGGGGACGAACAGGAAGTCCCATATGACCTCATCACACCAAGACTCTCTCATTTCTTCAATTTCCAGCATGACCTCATGTGGAGCGTAAGGGTAATCATACCCGTATCCCATGGCAACCTTTCTCTGTAGCCATTGCTGCATTCTTTAGAACCTGGGAAGGGTTTTCCGGTTCCCTCTCCCAGCTGAAGAAAATGGTGTCCCTTCACGCCTGATCAGGGAGCTCACGCCTCATTTTGATCCAGAGCCCTGGCATAGTTCTTGGGTGGAGTTAGATCTGGGACCCGACTGGCATAGGCCTCACAGAACCCCAAACTCTGGGCGAACCCCCCCTTACCACAGAGTCCCTAGTTTCTTCATCAGGTGTCTCTACTGCATAAGGACATGGTGGACTGTTCCGCTCCTCAGATCCCCAGTCCCATTCAGTCTCATCCTCTGACTTCCATACATCAATACCCTCTTCTATGGATCCAAACCGATTCTGGAAGCTTGGAGACCCCACATCATTGACCCCGGCCTCTTCCTCACTGCTCACACTTGCTTTAGCAGTCCTGGTTGCCGCTGGCCATCTTTCTCCTCAATTTTTATGGGAGCAGACGTTACTTCTGCTGCTGCAGTTTTCAGTACATCAGGTGGCCACTTCCCGGCCCGCACTACCTGCATGCACCCACACTCTGGCATTTGGGTCTCCTTTAATGAGCATACTGGACCACTACCAGTTTGAATGGCCTCCAGCTGCATCACTACTCTGAACATTCCTCTCCTGCGACCCCGGGGAGAGGCCCCGATACCAAAGCCGACAAGGCCCGAGTGGCTCCGGTCTCCCATGACACGCACAACTTCTTGGGCCGACCTTCACTCTTCTCCGCTCGCAGCAGCAGATGACCGCAATGCCCATTCTGGCTCCATGCTTGCAACCGCAAAGTCACACTCAGACACTGGGGACATACCAGGCCTAATGCTCCACGCCCCCTCTGGTGTATAACGCCAGTCTTCCATCAGGCACCATCTACACTCCTGTATCCCACAGGATGGATGTCTTCAGCTCTCCGGTCTGCTCCCTGATCTGCCCAGCAGGTTCTCCACCAACAGGTGGAACGATGACTGATGCGCTCTGTCTCACTCCGGCACTCTCCATGTTGCTTCTCCGCACACGTGTCTCCCTCTCAGCCACACCCGGAGGAGGAAGTAATTTATGGACTTCTCTTGTCACTCCTGATTGGCTGGGCGCAAGTGGCGTCTCCACCCACATCTCCTTTCTGGTGGTGACTCCTCCTGCTAGGCAGAACTCTTCAGTGCGTGGTGCAGTAACCCCTCCAATGCCGCTCTCTCTCAATTCAGCCAACATGGAAGTCACTGCAAAGCGGACCATGTCCCTCACCAGACACGCATCCACTCTTCTTGCTTGTAGCAGGGCCCCAGCTGCGCCTCCATCACCTTGAGCCAGCTGTCCCTTTTTGCCAGTCCAGAGAATTGTCCTGCTGTCATATGCACGGTCAACAGTCCTCCTCCCACATGTACAAGCAAAGCCCATCACCATACTGTTTCCGAAGAAAGTCCCACTGCCCTCCACGGCATGGCCGACAGCTTTCTTTACAGTATTGACACTGCCACTGTATAGAATAAATGTCCCGCTGTCGTATGCACGGTCAACAGTTTTCCATATAGTGTTGGCACACACTTGGCCCCTGGCACACCGATCCACGCGCCCCTGGCTGCCATTTTCTCTGTCCACACTTGCACTTTTCACTGTTAAGCAGACACAGTCCATATTCACAAAAAGGTGCCTTTCTCTTGCCTCCCAGCATCTCACGGGAGTATACAATTTGTAGCTCAGACGGAAGCTTTCCGTCATTTGTAGGTACAGATTGCGATTCTGACTGGAATCTTTGCGTTGCCACGGGCAACCATCATTGTGCATTTTTTTCTTCATCCCACTCTCCCTCTCTCCTGTAGAGCAGGCCTCACACTTGGATTGAGCATTAGAACAAAGTCCCGGAAGCAAAAATGACGTTTTTGAAATTTTCCTTCGGTCGTTGCCATTAACAACCGGGCCGGTAACCCAGGGCGACATCCCGGACGAGCCCCCAAATGTAGCACTACTCCCTTGGGAGCTGCTGGTGACAGGTTCCCTGGGTTAACCATAGCAACAGCACAATAGTTTAGTGACTTTACAGTGCTTGGCTCAGTCATGAAACAGTCTAGGGGTTTTGGTTTTTTGTTGTTTTTTTGGGAACTTGGATAGGAGAAGGGAATGAGGGGGATACTCCAGCTTGAATAAACTATGCACAATTTGCTAGGACATTTAACTGTACTTGAGTGCGGCAAGGCCGCTGCTTCACCTTGTCAATTGCGATGAAGTAGTAATAAATGAACCGCTTTAGATAAGCTGTACTGTACTGCAGAACACTCTTCAGGGCCCTTCCTGACACCCCCTTTTGTTCCTATTCTTCAGGGCTTTCTACATGGCACCCCCTTTACTGTAATACTCTCCCTGTGAGCTAGCTCCTTGATCCCCTGACTTCACTGGAGTGGTCCCCCTTCCTGGGCAAAACCCTTTGGCAGGTCCATCAGTACTCACGGACACTGTTTTTCCCAAAAGTCTCTGCCAGCAGCTCCACCTTCAGTTTCACCGGATCCTCTGCAGCTCAGTTCCACACCTGGTTCACACACTGCAGTAGCAGAGACAGCCGTCCACCTCCTCCTGGGACTCTGCTTCTCGCCAAAGACGCCCTGTCACATGTCCCCTCCGTATTTATGGTCAATCCCAGGATGCATTGCGAGAATGCCCTCCCACTGGGACTGCAATAAAGCATGATGTGTCACTGGCTAGGTTTCCTCCACTGTCCAACAAGCTCCCTCATTGGATGCAGTGGGGACACTCCCTCAGACCCAGTGAATCACACCTGGAAACATGTGACAGGCAACCTAATAGATCAGGCTCCCCTGATAAGCAGCAGGAGCAATAGATGCCTTTACCTAGCACCTACCTAACTAGGAGGGTGCTACATATATATATATACAGTGCATTGCGAAAGTATTCGGCCCCCTTGAACTTTTTCGACCTTTTGCCACATTTCAGGCTTCAAACATAAAGATATAAAACTGTAATTTTTTTTTTTTTTTTGAAGAATCAACAACAAGTGGGACACAATCATGAAGTGGAACTAAATTTTTTGGATATTTCAAACTTTGGTAACAAATAAAAAACTGAAAAATTGGGCATGCAAAATTATTCAGCCCCTTTACTTTCAGTGCAGCAAACTCTCTCCAGAAGTTCAGTGAGGATCTCTGAATGATCCAATGTTGACCTAAATGACTAATGATGATAAATAGAATCCACCTGTGTGTAATCAAGTCTCCGTATAAATGCACCTGCACTGTGATAGTCTCAGAGGTCCGTTTAAAGCGCAGAGAGCATCATGAAGAACAAGGAACACACCAGGCAGGTCCGAGATACTGTTGTAGAGAAGTTTAAAGCCGGATTTGGATACAAAAATATTTCCCAAGCTTTAAACATCCCAAGGAGCACTGTGCAAGTGATAATATTGAAATGGAAGGAGTATCAGACCACTGCAAATCTACGAAGACCTGGCCGTCCCTCTAAACTTTCAGCTCATACAAGGAGAAGACTGATCAGAGATGCAGCCAAGAGGCCCATGATCACTCTGGATGAACTGCAGAGATCTACAGCTGAGGTGGGAGACTCTGTCCATAGGACAACAATCAGTCGTATACTGCACAAATCTGGCCTTTATGGAAGAGTGGCAAGAAGAAAGCCATTTCTTAAAGATAGCCATAAAAAGTGTTGTTTAAAGTTTGCCACAAGCCACCTGGGAAACACACCAAACATGTGGAAGAAGGTGCTCTGCTCAGAAGAAACCAAAATCAAACTTTTTGGCAACAATGCAAAACGTTCTGTTTGGCGTAAAAGCAACACAGCTCATCACCCTGAACACACCATCACCACTGTCAAACATGGTGGTGGCAGCATCATGGTTTGGGCCTGCTTTTCTTCAGCAGGGACAGGGAAGATGGTTAAAATTGATGGGAAGATGGATGGAGCCAAATACAGGACCATTCTGGAAGAAAACCTGATGGAGTCTGCAAAAGACCTGAGACTGGGACGGAGATTTGTCTTCCAACAAGACAATGATCCAAAACATAAAGCAAAATCTACAATGGAATGGTTCACAAATACACATATCCAGGTGTTAGAATGGCCAAGTCAAAGTCCAGACCTGAATCCAATCGAGAATCTGTGGAAAGAACTGAAAACTGCTGTTCACAAACGCTCTCCATCCAACCTCACTGAGCTCGAGCTGTTTTGCAAGGAGGTTTGAAAGTGACGTCATGACGTTGCTCCGGTCCTCCAAGGTCATAGAGGCTATGAATAAAGATGATCTAGTCTTTCATTGCCTCTGAGACCAGCTGGCCAAACCATCGGATTGTTTTTCTGGCAAGTTGGTTTGAACGGTAAGCCCAAGTAACACCCGCGAGCAGCGGTGGGCGGAACGTCCTCTCTTGGCGCTTCTGAAAGCATTCCAGTGACTCATAGGCCGCTTAGGACAGTTTCAAGAAAAAGGCAGCTGCCTGCTTATAAAAAATTACCGGGTTTATGGTTGATATCTTCAGCCATAATCCTGGTAGATCACTTGCAAACCGCAATGTATATATACGTATTGTGGTCAGCAAGTGGTTAATAAAATACGACACCTTTCTACCTGCTGTTGCCCATTGCAACCAATCAGCTTCTAGCTTTTTTGTTTACGTGGCTTAGAAATTGAAAATGGGAAGCTGATTGGCTAAGCTGTAGCTGAGACAAAGTTTGATGAATTCCCCCCGAATGGGCGAACGTTTTTTCCACGATCTGCATACATTCAGACTGAATTGTGTGACCCTCCACAGACCGGACAGATCTCATCCCATTTTTTTCAGGTTCTTGATAAACAGATTCAGATGACTTTTCTTGGCTCTGGATTCAGGAGCCTGCCAAAAGGGAGACATGGAGGTTGCTATTTCCGGGCTTCCTTGAAAATGCTGGTTGCCTGGCTGTAATCCTTAGGAATGACTCTGGCCATTATCCAATCCAGAAGAGGACTCTCGGAGAAGACACTTTTGGCTATAGACATGCTTTAAATCCAGTTAAAAGAGACCCTGTCACCAGACAAGTCATTTCAACCAATATCTTCCCGTAAGGTTCTATGAGATTTTATTCATTGTATTTACCTGTGAAATCCTCCCTTGTGTAGACATCCAAAAGTCTTGAGACTGCTGCTGGGTGCCACCAGGCAAAAAGAAACAAAGAAAGGGCGCATCGACCTAGCGCATTATCCTCAATAATAGGCTTTATTTATGCAACATGTAAAAAATGGCTACTCACAAACACAGGTGTAAAAATGATCATAACAAGCTCAGTTGCTCCAGTGTCAGGAATAGTCCATATGAAAGTCCATAACCCAATGAGATGACGGCTGACGCGTTTTCGAGGCTTAGCCTCTTCCTCAGAGACCTAGCTATCCAAGACGCCAGCTGTAAGTCCCGTGGTGTGTGGTCGGGGAGCTTGGATTCTAAGCGCAGGAGAAGGGTGGTATCACCTTATTGTTTTGCTGGGTGCCACCATCTGGCATGTCAAGTCAGCAGCCCCAGCTAATTTAGAGCTGTTACACTCTATAGCAAGAGTCAGCAATTGGTTGTTAGCAGTCTACTCATAGTTTGTTGCATTGTGAAGGGTAGATCTCGACCCCGTTGGGTCATCAGCTCCTGACCTCGCCCACTGCCTCTTAGAGCGGTCAGGAGTAAGTAACATAGAGTGAAGAGGTCGGGAGTAAGTAACGTAGAGTGAAGAGGTCAGCAGTAAGTAACGTAGAGTGAAGAGGTCGGGATTAAGTAACGTAGAGTGAAGAGGTCAGGAGTAAGTAACGTAGAGTGAAGAGGTCGGGAGTAGGTAACGTAGAGTGAAGAGGTCAGGAGTAAGTAACGTAGAGTGAAGAGGTCAGGAGTAAGTAACGTAGAGTGAAGAGGTCAGGAGTAAGTAATGTAGAGTGAAGAGGTCAGAAGTAAGTAACATAGAGTGAAGAGGTCAGGAGTAAGTAATGTAGAGTGAAGAGGTCAAGAGTAAGTAGCGTAGAGTGAAGCGGTCAGGAGTAAGTAACGCAGAGTCAAGAGGTCAGAAATAAGTAACGTAGAGTCAAGAGGTCAGAAGTAAGTAATGTAGAGTGAAGAGGTCAAGAGTAAGTAACGCAGAGTCAAGAGGTCAGAAGTAAGTAATGTAGAGTGAAGAGGTCAAGAGTAAGAAACGTAGAGTGAAGCAGTCAGGAGTAAGTAACGCAGAGTCAAGAGGTCAGGAGTAAGTAACGTAGAGTGAAGAGGTCAGGAGTAAGTAACGTAGAGTGAAGAGGTCAGGAGTAAGTAACATAGAGTGAAGAGGTCAGGAGTAAGTAATGTAGAGTGAAGAGGTCAGGAGTAAGTAACATAGAGTGAAGCGGTCAGGAGTAAGTAACGCAGAGTCAAGAGGTCAGAAATAAGTAACGTAGAGTGAAGCGGTCAGGAGTAAGTAACGTAGATTTAAGAGGTCAGGAGTAAGTAACGTAGAGTGAAGAGGTCGGGAGTAAGTAACGTAGAGTGAAGAGGTCAGCAGTAAGTAACGAAGAGTGAAGAGGTCGGGATTAAGTAACGTAGAGTGAAGAGGTCAGGAGTAAGTAACGTAGAGTGATGAGGTCGGGAGTAAGTAACGTAGAGTGAAGAGGTCAGGAGTAAGTAACGTAGAGTGAAGAGGTCAGGAGTAAGTAACGTAGAGTGAAGAGGTCGGGAGTAAGTAATGTAGAGTGAAGAGGTCAGGAGTAAGTAATGTAGAGTGAAGAGGTCAGGAGTAAGTAACATAGAGTGAAGAGGTCAGGAGTAAGTAATGTAGAGTGAAGAGGTCAAGAGTAAGTAGCGTAGAGTGAAGCGGTCAGGAGTAAGTAACGCAGAGTCAAGAGGTCAGAAGTAAGTAATGTAGAGTGAAGAGGTCAAGAGTAAGTAACGCAGAGTCAAGAGGTCAGAAGTAAGTAATGTAGAGTGAAGAGGTCAAGAGTAAGAAACGTAGAGTGAAGCAGTCAGGAGTAAGTAACGCAGAGTCAAGAGGTCAGGAGTAAGTAACGTAGAGTGAAGAGGTCAGGAGTAAGTAACGTAGAGTGAAGAGGTCAGGAGTAAGTAACGTAGAGTGAAGAGATCAGGAGTAAGTAACATAGAGTGAAGAGGTCAGGAGTAAGTAATGTAGAGTGAAGAGGTCAGGAGTAAGTAACGTAGAGTGAAGCGGTCAGGAGTAAGTAACGCAGAGTCAAGAGGTCAGAAATAAGTAACGTAGAGTGAAGCGGTCAGGAGTAAGTAACGTAGATTTAAGAGGTCAGGAGTAAGTAACACAGAGTGCAGGGGTCAGTAGAACAAAATGCAGACTGTAGAGACCGTGGAAATAACACACAGTGCAGGGGTCAGGAGTAAGTATCCTAAAGTGCAGGGGTCAGCAATAAGGAACTATAAGCGCAGGAGTCAGTAGTAAAATAGTGTTCTGGGATCAGGAGTAAGTAATCCAGAGTGCCAGGATCAGTCGTATGTAATACACAATGCAGGGGTCAGGAATATGTAACACAGAGTAGAGGGGTCAGTATTAAGTAATGCAGAGTGCAGAGATCAATAGTAAGTATCTCTAAGGGCAGTAACCAATAGTAATGCAGAGTGCCGGATTTAGCAGTATGTTATACAGAGTGCAGGAGTCAGTATTAATTGCTGAAGACAGCAGAGGTCAATAGTAAGTAACTCAGAGCGCAGAGGTCAGGAGTAGGTAACACACAGTGCAGGGGTTAGTAGTATGAAGCACCCAGTGCAGTAGTCACTAGTAAGTAATGCAACGTGTAGAGGTTGGTAGTATGTAACTCAGAGTGCCGGGGTCAGTAGTTATACGGAGTGCAGAGGTCAGGAGTAAATAACACAGAGTGCAGAGGTCACTAGTAAGTAATGCAAAGTGTAGAGGTTGGTAGTAAGTACCTCAGAGTGCCGGGGTCAGTAGTTATACGGAGTGCAGAGGTCAGGAGTAAGTATCTCTAAGTGCAGTAACCAATAGTAACGCAGAGTGCCGGATTTAGCAGTATGTTATACAGAGTGCAGGAGTCAGTATTAATTGCTGAAGACAGCAGAGGTCAATAGTAAGTAACTCAGAGCGCAGAGGTCAGGAGTAGGTAACACACAGTGCAGGGGTTAGTAGTATGAAGCACCCAGTGCAGTAGTCACTAGTAAGTAATGCAACGTGTAGAG
Organism: Pelophylax lessonae; assembly: GCF_965119305.1. NCBI lineage: Eukaryota > Metazoa > Chordata > Amphibia > Anura > Ranidae > Pelophylax > Pelophylax lessonae. Next base: position 288,195,639 of record NC_138775.1, on the reverse strand, counting down.
GTTGGTAGTAAGTAACTCAGAGTGCCGGGGTCAGTAGTTATACGGAGTGCAGAGGTCAGGAGTAAATAACACAGAGTGCAGAGGTCACTAGTAAGTAATGCAACGTGTAGAGGTTGGTAGTAACTCAGAGTGCCGGGGTCAGTAGTTATACGGAGTGCAGAGGTCAGGAGTAAATAACACGGAGTGCAGAGGTCACTAGTAAGTAATGCAAAGTGTAGAGGTTGGTAGTAAGTACCTCAGAGTGCCGGGGTCAATAGTAGGTAATGCAGAGTACAGAGCTCAGTAGTATGTAAGGCAGAGTTCAGGGGTCAGTAGTTATCCGGAGTCATTTTAACAGCCGGCAATTGCCAGTAATAGCAGTGGGAGGCACTGCAGAAGAGAAAAAGGAGTTGGACAATATAGATGCAACCTAACAACTTTGTTGAATATTTTTAGGCTTGATTTTTTATTTTTAAAATCCTCAAGTAATTAAAGTCATATACATATCACTGATTTGCAGCATTCTATCAGAGTTGTATTTCTGTAGTAGCCCAATGCCAGTGTAGCACTGCCCCCTTGAGGACTGCTGGATAATAACACTCTCGGGTCCCCCTGGTTTACAGTTAGCAACACTGGCATTCACAGATTAACACTTTACATGATCAATCCAGGGGTATGTAGTTGTTTTTTGGTGTTTTTATTTTAAATAGGGATGGGAGAAGGGAAGAGTGGGATACTCCAAATTGAAATTTCTGTGGAAGGTGAGAAAGCCTTTCATTTTGAATGGGTTTGGGGGCCAATCTCTGACAAATGGGTGTGGTAAGTAATTGATAGCTGTGCTGCAAAGTGTCCCTGGAAATTTTTTTTAAATGTTGGCAAATATGTGCCACACCAGTATGAAAGTGACGCATACGCACAGCTCATTACACCAGAGGATTCTGAGGGGGGCGGGGTTTGCTGTTCTCAGTGTCGCTGACATCTCTCCCCCTCTATCTGTTTTTTCATCGCCGTGTGACCAGGTCCGTCTCCATTTCGCAAGCCGTAATTCACCGTACGCCATGGCGGTGTTTGTTTTTCCACGGTTAATGCTCGGCGGAGTGATTGATAGAGGGAGCGTTCCTGGCATGTGTCAGGAGGGGTGACATTGGCTGATAATTCCGTCCAGGAAAAGCCTTTGGAAAGTTGTGAAAATATGCAGAGTTTGGGCGATCCCTTCCAGTGCAGAGATCCAAATGTGCGATAAAAGGAAGATTTATTTTCATAGTAGCCAATGTTTCACTACATTTCATCTGACGATGGACTATAGAGACCAGCATGCCATGGAGTCTAATGTAAAGAAAGGAGTGAAATTGACAGTTTTCACCTTGACAATACTGTATATTGGAACAATTATTATTACGTCTGTTCAATCCATTGGAGTCATCGAGGATGTAAAATTAACCACTTTACCACTGCTCACTGAGCCTCTACTGCGGCAAAGTGGTTCGTTATCGTCTGGCGACGTAGACCTACGTCGCCAGACACTCCCCTTTCTCGGCGGCACGCGCGTGCCGCCGGAGGCTCGCTCCCGCTGTATTCAGTCACAGCGGGAGTCGGGCCAGGGGAGGAGCGGCGGTGATCGCCGCTGCTCTTGCCCGATCGTCGGGGAATCGAGTCTGGAGATCCGCCCGCTTGTGTAAACAAAGTGGGCGGATCTCCTAAGTGACAGGCAGGATCAGATTGCAGGGTTCAGCATAGCTGAACATCCGATCTGTCCCTGTGTCACTCAGTCCCCTCCTCCCACACATGTCAGTAAGCACCAGGCATACATTAACCCCTCCCTCTCCAATAAAATTAACCCCTTCACTGCCAGTGTCATTTTTACAGTAACAGTGCATATTTATAGCACTGATTACTGTAGTAATGTCACTGGTACCCCCAAAAGTGTCAAAAATGTCAGTCAAGCGTCTGATCTGTCCGCCGCAATGTCGCAGTCCCGCAAAAAAAAAAAAGTGCAGATCGCCGCCATTACTCTTTCCCGTAGTTAGTAAACGCAATAACTTTTGCTCAAACCAATCAAAATACGCTTATTGTGATTTTTTTTTTACCAAAAATATGTAGCAGAAAACAAATTGGCCTAAAATGATAAAAAATTTTGATTTTTAAATTTTTTTGGGGGGAATTTCATATAAAAAAAATGTGAAAAATATTGTTATTTTTTTCAAAATTGTCGCTCTTTTTTTGTTTATAGCGCAAAAAGTAAAAATCGCACAGATGATCAAATGCCACCAAAAGAAAGCTCTGTTTGTGGGAAAAAAGGACGTAAATTTTGTTTGGCTATGGCATTGCACGACCGCGCAATTGTCAGTTAAAGTCGCACAGCGCCGAATCGCAAAAAGTGGCCTGGACGTAAGACAGCAAAATCCTCCTGTGGTAAAGGGGTTAAAGCACCGGCCATGAGAAAAAGACCTCCGCCTGCTTCTGGGCATTCTATAGTTTTTCTTTTAATATAAAGTTACTAATAAACCTGTATATTTATTCTGAAGTGTAAGTCCACCTTCCAGGAAGATTTTTAGAAAATCTGCTTACGGGGGCTGACTGGCAACTTCTGGCCCAGGGGGGCAAGTACAAACCAAACGCCCATGGTGCAGTGATTCCGTCCCCTCCCACTCTCCCCCTGATCCCACATTCCAGGCTGAAGCTTCGCTCCAAGTACTCTTTACTCATCGACTGAATCCGGGTTACCAACCTGGCCAGCAGGGGGCGGTTGGGGGGAGCGGGGACAGCTCGGTTAGGGCTGGCCGGGGGAGAAGAGTCTCCAGTAGGGCATGGAACCGGCCTCTGCTGAGACAAGGTTTACACCTTCCATGCTGGGGGGGGGGGGGGGATGCGCTATGTCCTTGTCTTCATCCCGCACTGGATTTTTTACTTCTCTTCACCAGAAAACTTTAGGCATGTCTGTGGCAGAAGCAGTGCAGCCTTTTTACAGGGCGTCAGAGCGGCATCTGCCCCCTGGCCCAGTCCTCCTCTGTCTCCTTATGGAATTCTGCATCTATTGAACAGTAGCATAAGTCCTCCTCTGGAAGTGGTGAAGGTCCTCTCATTCCACATATAGCCGTTTTGAGTCCACTCCAGAACAAGCGCTGGCACCTATGCCTCTCCATCCTGCCATCTACAGGCCAGGCTGATTTTCACCATATTGCACTTCAAACTCAGCAGTGAGCAGTCTCCTTTTTTAGCTACAGTGCCTTGAAAAAGTATTCACACCCCCTGACATTTTTCACATTTTGTCATGTTACAACCAAAAACATAAATGTATTTTATTGGGATTTTATGTGATAGACCGACACAAAGTGGCACATCATTGTGAAGTGGAGGGAAAATTATAAATTATAAATTTTCAACATTTTTTTACAAATAAATATTTGAAAAAGGTGGTGTGCATTTGTATTCACCCCCCTGAGTCAATATTTTGTAGAACCGCCTTTCCCTGCAATTACAGCTGCAAGTCTTTTTGGGGATGTCTCTACCAGCTTTGCACATCTAGAGAGGGACATTTCTGCCCATTCTTCTTTGCAAAATATCTCAACCTCTGTCAGATTGGATGGAGAGCGTCTGTGAACAGCAATTTTCAAGTCTTGCCACAGATTCTCAATTGGATTTAGGTCTGGACTGTGACTGGGCCATTCTAACACATGGATATGCTTTGATCTAAACCATTCCATTGTAGCTCTGGCTGGATGTTTCGGGTCGTTGTCCTGCTGGAAGGTGAACCTCCGCCCCAGTCTCAAGTCTTTTGCAGACTCTAACAGGTTTTCTTCTAAGATCTCCCTGTATTTGGCTCCATCCATCTTCCAATCAACTCTGACCAGCTTCCCTGTCCCTGCTGTAGAAAAGCATCCCCACAACATGATGCTGCCACCACCATGTTTCACAGTGGGGATGGTGTGTTCAGGATGATGTGCAGTGTTAGTTTTCTGTTACACACAGCGTTTTGCCTTTAGGTCAAAAAGTTCAATTTTGGTCTCATCTGACCAGAGCTCCTTCTTCCACATGTTTGCTGTGTCCTCCACATGGCTTCTCACAAACTGCAAACTGAACTTCTTATGTCTTTCTCTCCAAAATGGCTTTCTTCTTGTCACTCTTCCATAAAGGGCAGATTTGTGGAGCGCACGACTAATAGTTGTCCTGTGGACAGATTCTCCCACCTGAGCTGTGGATCTCTGCAGCTCCTCCAGAGTTACCATGGACCTCTTGGCTGCTTCTCTGATGAATGCTCTCCTTGCCCGGCCAGTCAGTTTAGTCGGACGGCCATGTATTGGTAGGGTTGCAGTTGTGCCATACTCTTTCCATTTTCAGATGATGGATTGAACAGAGCTCCATGAGATGTTCAAAGCTTGGGATGTTTTCTATAACCTAACCCTGCTTTAACCTTCTCCACAACTTTATCCCTGATCTGTCTAGTGTGTTCCTTGGCCTTCGTGATGCTGTTTGTACACTAAGGTTCTCTAACAAACCTCTGAGGGCTTCACAGAACAGCTGTATTTATACTGAGATTACATTACACACAGGTGGACTCTATTTACTAATTAGGTGACTTCTGAAGGCAATTGGTTCCACTAGATTTTAGTTAGATTAACTAGATTAACCCCTTGATCACCCCCAGTATTAACCCCTTCCCTGCCAGTGTAATTTACAGTGCCTTGCGAAAGTATTCGGCCCCCTTGAACTTTGCGACCTTTCAGTTTTTTATTTGTTAAAAAAGTTTGAAATATCCAATAAATTTCGTTCCACTTCATGATTGTGTCCCTCTTGTTGTTGATTCTTCACAAAAAATTACAGTTTTTTTATTTTTATGTTTGAAGCCAGAAATGTGGCAAAAGGTCGAAAAGTTCAAGGGGGCCGAATACTTTCGCAAGGCACTGTATACAGTAACAGTGCATATTATTTAGCACTGATCTCTGTATTGCTGTCACTGGTCCCCAAAAAGTGTCAACACGTGTCAGATCTGTCCGCCGCAATGTCTCAGTCCCGCTAAAAATCGTTGATCGCCGTCATTCCTAATAAAAACAACAAAAAAATAAAAAAAGTATCCCATAGCTTGTAAACACGATAACGTTTGCGCAAACCAATTTATATACGCTTGTTGGGATTTTTTTTTTACCAAAAATATGGAGCAGAATACAAATTGGCCTAAACTGATAAAAAATTTAGATTTTTTACATTTTTTTATTGGGAATGTTTTTTAGAAGTAAAAAATATTGTGTTTTTTTTTTTTTAAATTGTCGCTCTTTTTTTTGTTTATAGCGCAAAATCTAAAAACCGCAGAGGTGATCAAATACCACCAAAAGAAAGCTCTATTTGTGGGGAAAAAAAGACATCAATTGTATTTGGGTATAGCGTTGCACGGCCGCGCAGTTGTTAGTTAAAATAACGCAGTGGGGAGGGGATGAAAACCTTCTGGAGCTGAAGTGGTTAAACGTGCTGAAGTTTACCAATGACATACATCCTTTTTAAAATATTATTATTTACGGTATTTATCAAAAAATAACACTGTTCCAAAAAAACACTGGCATATCAGTGTGTCACCACATAACATTGCAAAGTATGTAGGTTATTTGATGTTTTTTGCACTCTCATTTTGACCAGTTTCGCCATACTGGCTTCATCAGGAAAAATGCACAGTACCTTCCAACTTTCTAAACAAAAAGAAAATGTGTAAATACATACAGTTTAACAAATTGCACAGATAATGCAATACACACCAACTCTCCCAAAAGGAATATATCACACACACTGGCCGCTGGTGCATGATAATTTGGGTGGGGGGGTGGCAAAACTCAGAACCCCCGCGGGACGGACGACCAGCCGGCAGATAAATCCACCCCCACCGCGGGATGGACAAACGGCCGGCCGGACAGCCAGCATTCTTACCTCTTTCCCAGATAGCTGAGTGGCTGTGATTCTCCTCTGGCCGGCCGTGCTTCTCCTCCCTCTTCCTGGCTGATGGCCAATAAAATCGCTTCTCTTTTCAGCCAATCGGAAAGGGGTCTCACGACCCGCTTTCTGATTGGCTGGGAGGAGAATAAATGTGATAATAGCGAATATTAATTTGCTATTGTCATACAACTGGGTGGGCTCAGGATGCAGTGCTCTGTGCCCCGAGCCCACCCTTTTTTGAAGCCTTTTAGAGCCTCTGGTTCTAATCACGTGCTTAAAAAAAAAAACCCATTGGAATCCATTAATCCGGCACCCTGCATGTAGATTAGGGGGCCGGATGCTTGGATGGGGGGGCGACGGCCCTGCGCCCCAATGGGTGGGCCGCCTCTGATCACACATCAGCACAACAGGAGTTCCCCACATATATGGGCCTCATACCTAGAAACAGGGAGAGACCTTCCAATAGATATGATGGAGAGTCTATTCATATGACTGTGATAAGCCTGAGAAGTGGAGCCAGGACCAAATGCCGAGTCTCCTGCAGGGAGGAGTATAGAGACCCAATCCTAAATAAGCAAGAAAGAAAAAAAAAAAAACCCTGTAAAGCAAAAAATGCTGTATTTACCTATTTTGCAGCTGATCCTGGTCAGCTGTCAGCGGTGGCTTCAGTGTGGAGGCGGGTGCAGGAGAGGCAACCGACAACGGAAGCCCCATAGCAACTTTATGGGTGACGTCACTTCCCAGCCGTCGTCGGTCCTCTCCTGCACAGACCTCCTGCCGCTGGAGACCGGATCGGCTGCAGAATGGGTAAGTACAGCAATTTTTGCTTTATAGGGTAAGATAGATTAGGTTTAGAATGTGGCACAGAACAGGTTTAGCGTTCGTTTTTGCCTGGGCTTACACTTTAGGAGCTCGGGACTTTTCTGCACCTCCAGTGCTGGTGGTAGGGGTTATGTATTTGTAGCAGGTTAAGGACCTGGTGTCGATTTTAGAAATGCCAGAAGCACAGATTGATTATTTTGAATATTTTCTTTTTAGTAAAAGGGACCCAATTTCTGGAAGCTGTGTTCAAAATCAGACAAGAAAAGGCCAAGGACAAGTCACCGTTACTCCCTGAAGTCTCCCTGCAGCTGATTATTTTCCCCATTACCATGCCTTGATCTGCGCTGCTTCCAGAGAATGAAATGTTGGTGGGGTGCTGGACACTAACTTGAAGGGTGGTCCTCAATTATTGGAGAAAAGGGCATCTCTTTAGCTGTCTAGCCAGTGGTCCAAGCTGGCCAAGCTATTCATGCTGAGAAATCCAGTAGATTACCAGACCCTTATTTTCCAATACAAGCCCTGAAAAAATGAAACTGAAGAGTCCGCAAAACATGTTACCTACTACTGTGATTCTTACCTTGGCAACTAAACATTTGCTGAACTTATTTTTTTTTTAATCAGATTTTATTTATTTTTTAATTTTTAATCATTAACCACTTTACCACCGGAGGATTTTGCTGTTTTACGTCCAGGCCACTTTTTGCGATTCGGCGCTGTGCGACTTTAACTGACAATTGCGTGGTCGTGCGACGCCATACCCAAACGAAATTTATGTCCTTTTTTTCCCACAAACAGAGCTTTCTTTTGGTGGTATTTGATCACCTGTGCAATTTTTACTTTTTGCGCTATAAACAAAAAAAGAGCGTAAATTTTGAAAAAATAACAATATTTTTCACATTTTTTTATATGAAATTCCCCCCCAAAAAATGTAAAAATCAAAATTTTTTTACATTTTTGGCCAATTTGTTTTCTGCTACCTATGTTTGGGAAAAAAAATCACAATAAGCGTATTTTGATTGGTTTGTGCAAAAGTTATTGCGTTTACTAACTAAGGGAAAGATTTCTGTCATTTTTGGTGTTTTTTTTTTAACGAGTAATGGCGGCGATCTGCGATTTTTTTGGCGGGACTGCGACATTGCGGCAGACAGATCGGACCCTTGACTGACATTTTTGACACTTTTGGGGGTACCAGTGACATTTCTACAGTAATCAGTGCTATAAATATGCACTGTTACTGTAAAAATGACACTGGCAGGGAAGGGGTTAATTTTATTGGAGAGGGAGGGGTTAATGTATGCCTGGTGCTTACTGACATGTGTGGGGGGAGGTGACTGAGTGACACAGGGACAGATCGCAGGTTCAGCTATGCTGAACCCTGCAATCTGTCACTGTTTGTCACTTAGGAGATCCGCCCGCCCTGTCCACACTCGATTCCCCGACGATTGGGGAAGAGCAGCGGCGATTGCCGCCGCTCCTCCCCTGGCCCGACTCCCGCTGTGACTGAATACAGCGGGAGCGAGCCTACAAGGGGAGGAGTCCAGCAACGTAGGTCTACGTCGCTGGACGGAATCGAGCCACTTTGCCGCAGTACAGTCCCAGTGACTGGTCGGCAAGTGGTTAAAAAAACAAGAAAATAGTACAGACACATCATACAATTATTAAGAGAGAAAAAAAACCCACTTACAAAATATCTTGTATACCCAAAAAAGGATATAGGTTGCTGAACTTATTCAATATATGTGGTGCTCTCATCCTTTGAACATTCTATTTGTTCTGGACTATGTTTCTGTGTGGAGGTGGCCATCTTTGTAAAGGCAGTGCTTTGCATCCTCAGAGACAGGAAGGATAAGGAGGTAGAAGCAGCAGGAGTGTTGGAGATCCACAAAATTAATGAAGCAGAAGCAGGGAGATCATTGCACTGCAGGTCCCCAGGTACAGCTTCCTTTCCAGCAAGGAGAACAGTGAGCAGCACAGTAGTCACATCACCATTCCCACTCTAAATCTGGTGAGTGTAGAAGTCAGAGGCAGTAGTGTCTTAGATTAGTGGTCTTCAAACTACAGCCTGTGGCCTGGATGTGGCCTTTATCCTGCTCTTGGGGCACTATTTCTCCCACTGACAACAATTATGGATCACTATTCCTCCCACTGACACCAATAATGGATCACTATTCCTCCCACTGACACCAATGATGGGGCACTATTCCTCCCACTGACACCAATGATGGGGCACTATTCCTCCCACTGAAACCAATGATGGGCCACTATTCCTCCCACTGACACCAATGATGGGGCATTATTCCTCTCACTGACACCAATGATTGGGCATGATTGGCCCCACTGACATCAATGATGGGTCACTATTCCTCCCACTGACTCCAATGATCGGGCATGATTCGTCCCACTGACATTAATGATGGAGCACTATTCCTCCCATTGACACCAATGATGGGGCACTATTCCTCCCACTGAAACCAATGATGGGGCACTATTCCTCCCACTGACACCAATGATGGGGCACTATTCCTCCCACTGACACCAATGATGGGGCACTATTCTTCCCACTGACACCAATGATGTGGCACTATTCCTCCCACCGACACCAATGGTAGGGCACTATTCCTCCTATTGACTCCAATGATGGGGCACTATTCCTCCCACTAACGCCAATAATGGGGAAGGATAAGGAGTTAGAAGCAGCAGGAGTGTTGGAGGAAGCACAGAGCCACAGAGTTAATGAAGCAGAAGCAGGGAGATCATTGCACTGCAGGTCCCCAGGTACAGCTTCCTTTCCAGCAAGGAGAACCGTGAGCAGCACAGTAGTCACATCACCATTCCCACTTCAAATCTGGTGAGAGTAGAATTCAGACAACCCAAGGCCTGGATGTGGCCTTTCTCCTGCTCTTGGGGCACTATTCCTCCCACTGCCACCAATAATGGAGCACTATTCCTCCCACTGACACCAACTATGGGCCACTATTCTTCCAACTGACACCAATGAGGGGGAACTATTCCTTCCACTAATACCAATGATGGGGTACTATTCCTCCCACTGACACCAATGATGGGGCACTATTCCTTCCACTAATACCAATGATGGGGCACTATTCCTCCCACTGACACCAATGATGGGGCACTATTCCTTCCACTAATACCAATGATGGGGCACTATTCCTCCCACTGACACCAATGATGGGGCACTATTCCTCCCACTGACACCAATGATGGGGCACTATCCCTCCCACTGATACCAAGGATGGGGCACTATCCCTCCCACTGACACCAATGATGGGGCACTATTCCTCCCACTAACACCAATGGTAGGGCACTATTCTTCCCACTGACACCAATAATGGGGAAGGATAAGGAGGTAAGCTGGATTCGGCTTCAATCGGGTCTCCGATGTAGTAACCAGGAAGCGACGTCACAACGTCACAAAGTCACTTCTGGTTTACTTGGCTGCCAATGGCGCTGTTTAAAAAAAAAATGACAGTATTTAAAAACACAGATTTTGTCATTTTGAATACTTTTAATTGCAAAGGAGGGATTTGGGGTCTTTTAGGCCCCCGATCCCTCCATAAGGAGTACCTGTCACTGCCTATTACTGTCACAAGGGATGTTTACATTCCTTGTGACAGCAATAAAATTGATCAGATTTTTTTTTTTTAAAGGGACAGTGAAAAAAAATAAATAAATAGGAAAAAAAATGTAAAGCTCCCCATCCCAGCATGCTCGCACACCAAGAAAATGCATACGTAAGTCGCGTCCGCAAATGTAAACAGTGTTCAAATCACACATGTGAGGTATTGCCGCGATCATCAAAGGGAGAGCAATAATTTCTAGAAAAAGACCTCCTCTGTAACTCTAAACTGGAAACCGTTAAATATTTTTAAAGCATTGCCTATGGAGATTTACTGTACTGTAGTTTATCGCCATTCCACGAGTGTGCGCAATTTAAAAACGGTAACATCTATTTACTCGGCGTGACATCATCTTTCACAATATACAAAAAAATTGGGCTAAGTTTTTTTTAAATTAATGAAGAGTATTTTTTCCAAAAAATTTGCGTTTGAAAGACCGCTGCACAAATACCATCCAACATAAAATATTGTAATGACCTCCATTTTATTCTCCAGTCTTTGCTAAAAAAAAATATATATATATATAATGTTTGGGGATTCTAAATCATTTTCTAGCAAAAATTACTGATTTTAACAAGTATCAGAAATAGGATTTGTCCTTAAGTGGTTGAATACACATCGCAGGATCTTACCCAGCCTATTTCTATCTGAACACCAGGTGGCAGTGTTGCACTACATACAATTTTCTGCAAATTTTTGGCCACTTTGTTTCACATCTGTGAATCTTTTGCTCATATTTTACAAGGAGCAGCCCAGATAGAGCTCAAAAACTATTAAAAAGGCATTAAATGTAACAGCCTCCTTTATACAAACGCAATCACGTTTTCCAAACAGCTCCAGCTGTTTCCCTTCCTCCGAGGCAATTTATTCCTTATAATCCAAGCAGTAAGGAGTTATGAATCACTGGTAATTTATAAAAAATAGAAATCAAGGACAGCAAGTAAAATCAATCAGTAAACTCCTATTGCTTTACACTGCCTGGAAAACATTGTGAATAAACTAGAATGAAAAGGCCTGTCAGCTGGCTTCAGTATGAATTTTATTGCAACTAGAATCGGCAGGCCTATCGCAGTGCTGCTGGGAGTCCTGCAGCATCCTGTGCTGCACAGCGACCTTTGCTAAGATTTGCATTGGGTGGGGCTAGAGCTTGGGGACATACTGGCTGCATTTTTACAGGTTCAGGGCAGGGGCGTAACTACAGGGGTTGCAATTGCAACCGGGCCCCATGCTCCCAGAGGTCAGCGCGGCTCCCCTGTACACCTGGATAGGAGGGGCGGCGGGGGAAGCATGTAGAGGAATCACTGTCCTCCTTTTCCCTCCTGTAGCTGCTGGAAGAAAATGGAGGAGATTGGTTCCTCTGTATGCTGCCCCCGCCGCTCCTCCTTTCCAGTTCCCTGCCGTCTCTGGGCCCCTGGGTGCTCACCTGGTCCCCCCCACTGTGCTGCCTCCCCCCCCCCACTGTGCTCCCTCCCCTCTCCTGCCGGCTGCTGCAGGGGATGTGTCACAATAGAGAACCAGGAAGGGGGCGGTAAATATGTAAACTACCACCTCCTTCCTTTTCTCAATGGACAGAGTCATAGTCAGTGACATTGTAAAAAAATAAAATAAAGTGATAAAAAATAATACAATTAAAATACCAAAAAAATAAAAACTACTGACACCAGTGGGGGAACTTCCAGGACCACAAAGGTCACACTTCTGACCGGGCCCTGGCATTCCATCACCGTGGGGAGGCCCCAAGATGGCAGGAAGGGGGCCCACTGCAGAACTTGTGAAAGGGTCCCTCTGCGGGACCGTAATAAAGGGCCCCGCAATGAGAGTAAAGGGCCCCAGGATCAGTGGGAGAGCCCCAGGCTTGAAGGGAAGGGCCCCAGCTAGGGGTCGGGGGGCCCTTCATTGTTTCTTGCACCGGGGCCCTGAAGGTTCTAGTTACGCCTGTGGTTCAGGGTCATTTAGATGAAAAGGACATTGTGGCAAACCAATAAATTCAGTGCCCGGGGACACAGGATGAGGCTAGGTGAGGAATTAAAGCTGAACTCCAGGAAGGCACAAATTTAGGCTCTACTATCATTAATACATCATTGCATGCAGTGTAAGTAACTGAATTTGACCTCGCATATGGAAATCCCTGTACAGCAGAGCTGGAGTGTGAGAGGAAGAAGCAGCACAAGGTGCCAATCAGTTTTTATGCTGAAAAAGAGCATGCTGATAGGAGGAGAGTGACAGAGAGATGAGCTCATCAGCGTGCTGCTTCTCCTTTCATTGTCAGGGCTTGTGGTGGGTCTAGGATGACCTGGACTCAGAAGAAGTGGGTTGAATGATGTTGGACATCAGACTGAGGACATCTAGTGGTGGAAAATAATTACTATGGGGGACTGAAAATCAATATTGCAACAAAAGCTACTTTTTATTTTATCTTTTAGTGGGCTAATAGTTGTTTTTTTTCAACCACCATCAGGGAAGGGCCTTGGATTCATGTTCGGTGTGAGTTTTGGCCGTTGGGAGTTCGGCTGAACTAATAGGGTGTCTGAATATTTATGGAGACCTCAACCTCCTGATGCACACTCATGTCCCCCCTTTACTGACCTGCCAGGCTGAGTAAGAAGACCTTGCCTCTGTGCCGGTGTCGGCAGTCTGTAGAGGGTGGAGCCTGCTTTGCCCCTCCTACAGCTCTGTGCTGCACAGTGATGGTGATTCTGCTACTTTACAAGGTAATATCTGGGTTTGCATAGGCATTTTGGGCACAGAAAGTGGATTTATATCTTTTGCCGCTATTGAGGAATATATTTAAACACTTGCCAACTGTGCTATAGTCGAAGGACGGCTACAGCACAGTCATCCAGTTCTGGGAGGGCATCTATTGATCTCTTCCCAGATCTGCGCCCACTGCGGCGCGCACCTGGAACCCTCTGTGACTGCCTTCGGGACACAGGTGATCACAGATGGGGGTAAAGGGCAAATCACAGAGGCTCTTTACCACGTGATCAGCTGTATCCAATCGCGTGTTATCGGTATTCCTTTCCTCCCGCTGTGACAGCATAAGGAGAGGAGAGCCGGTAACTGTCAAGCATGAAAAGGGACATCTACACTGATAATCAGGGCACTGATCATCAGTGGCCTGATTATCAGTGCAGGCCAACATTGCCAATCAGTGCCCACCAGTGCTGCCAATCATTGCCTATCAGTGCCAGCCATCAGTGCCCTTCAGTGCTGCCTATCAGTAACCATCAGTGCACTAAATCAGAACAGCCTTATCAATGCCTCCTTATTAGTGCTCACCAGTGCTGCCTCATCAGTGCCTTATCCTCAGTGCCCATCAGTGCAGCCTATTAGTGCCCATCAGTGCTACCTATTAGTGCTGCCTCATCAGTGCCCATCAGTGCAGCCTATCAGTGCCCTTCAGTGTTACCTTTTAGTGCTGCCTTATTAGTGCCCATCGGTGCTACATATTAGTGCCTCCTCATCAGTGCCTATCAGTGCTACCTATCAGTGCCCATCAGTGCAGACTATCAGTGCCCATCAGTGTTGCCTTTTAGTGCGGCCTCATCAGTGCCCAGTAATGCAGCCTATCAGTACCCATCAGTGTTGCCTTTTAGTGCTGCCTCATCAGTGCCCATCAGTGCCAATCAGTGCCGCATATTAGTGCCTCCTCACCAGTGACACCTATCAGTGCCCATCAGTGTTGCATTTTAGTGCTGCCTCATCAGTGCCCATCAGTGTTGCATTTTAGTGCTGCCTCATCAGTGCCCATCAGTGCTGCCTTTTAGTGCTGCCTCATTGGTGCCCATCAGTGCTGCATATTAGTGCCTCCTCATCAGTGCCAATCAATGCCACCTATTAGTGCCCATCAGTGCAGACTATCAGTGCCCATCAGTGTTGCCTTTTAGTGCTGCCTCATAAGTGCCCATTAATGCTGCCTATCAGTGTCGCCTTTTATTGCTGCCTCATCAGTGACCATCAGTGCTGCATATTAAACCCATCAGGGATTGCCACCGAAAGAAAGCTCTGTTTGTGTGAAAGAAATGATATGGGTACATTGTTGCATGACCGCGCAATTGTCAATCAAAGTGTGACAGCACTGAAAGCTGAAAGGTTGCCTGGGCAGGAAGGGGGTGAAAGTGCCCAGTAGGCAAGTGGTTAAGGGGAAGCTTATGTGCCGTCCCGGGAGTTCAGGCTTTTTATGAAGCTTTCATCCTCTAAGAAGCCATTAGTATTACATAATGATCATCACAGGGGAGCGCAGAGCAAACACAACGGTTGGCTTCAGATCCCCCGCATTAAATGGCGTCCGTCCGCTTCTTCTGATCAGACCGAAGTGCGTCTCTGACCTCAAGCTGTTGGACTCATTCCCCCTGATAGCCCTTATCTGCCTGAGCCTTGAAAAAATAACACCGACTTGACCCAGCAGCAGAAATTCTCCTCTCCAACCATCTGAGGCTATCACCGCCTCGCAGCCCGGACAGGAAGTCATTCCCGCGCACACATTGGGCAGCGATAGGGCACGGCGGTCCACACAATGCTGGCGCTCACATAAAAGGCCTTCTGGTCCACCGGTCGCATGAAATCAGTTATGATTTTTGGCTCGGGAAGGGCTGAGGACGAAGGGGGCTTTATCTCTCGCTATTTCCTAAAGAGATTTAGCAGGGCCAGGCGCAGATAATGGGATGGGCCCACGCCAACACGGCCTGATTAGTCATGGAGTGAAAGTCAGCAGCTCACCCCGGGAAAAACAGAGTATGGCAGATGTCATCCTGACCTTGTCACCCCACCGAGTGCAGGAAAAATAAAAGAGAAAAATCACAGAATGACGTGATTTTCTTTATGGGCGATGAACGTCTTCTACATCGCCATGTTGGGAAGTTGACTTCTCAACACAAATAGTCACTGCTGACTTACCTGCCAATAGATTCGATTTGCTTTTCAGCCAGTCTTCCAGGTACTCTGCCCAACGACATAGCCAAGTCCTTGACCACCAGTGCAGTTGAGCAGTACAGGGTGGTCAAGAACACGCCCCCCAGCCTGCTGATTGGACACTGAAGAGGAAGCAGCAGGCTAATGAGTCACCATCTTATGCCCCGTACACACGCATCGAAAATTGGCAGGGAATTTTCGGCCAACGTCCGATCTGCCGATTTTGAGCTTGTTAAGCCTCGTACACACGCAACGATTGTTGGCCGTGAATTTTCGGCCAACGTCCGATCGGCCGATTGTCGGCTTGTTAATATGATGCTTCCGACAACCGACTGCGACTTTTCAGCCGAACAAAATCTGGTGTGCAGGCTATAAAATTTTTGTTGACCGTCGCCGATTTTTCGTCAGTCAGTTCATATTTCGGCAGACAAAAATCTGATGAGCAAGACTGGGCATGCTCAGAGAAGAAAAAACACACGGAAAGTTAACCATCACATGACATCACTTCTGAAGTTGGTTTTTGTCGGCCAACAAAAGTCCAGTGCAAGTCTAGAGCACATTTCAACCAACACAACAACACTGGACAAAAGACGGCCGATCGGTCGGCCAACAATCGTTGCGTGTGTACGAGGCATTAGTATGATGCTTCCGACAACCAACTCCGACTTTTCGGCCGAAAAAAATCTGGTGTGCAGGCCATACAATTTTTGTTGGCCGTCAACACAACGGCCGATTTTCGTGCAGTCAGTACAGATTTCGACAGGGAAAAATCTGATGAGCAAGTCTGGGCATGCTCAGTGAAGAAAAAACACAAAGAAAACAAACCAACACATGACATCACTTCTGAAGTAGATTTTTGTTGGCCGAGAAAATTCGTGTGCAGTCTAGGCACATTCCAACCAAACACAACTTGGACAAAAGTCGGCCGATAATCGTTGCTTGTGTACGAGGCTTAAGTCAACCATGTTCACGGCGTTAGAATAGACCATGGGTCTTGAAACTATGGCCCTCCAGTTGTTCAGGAACTACAATTCCCATCATGCCTAGTCATGTCTGTGAATCTCAGAGTTTTACAATGCCGCATGGGATGTGTAGTTCTGCAACAGCTGGAGGGCCGTAGTTTGAGGATCCCTGGAATAGACCATGGTTCCATGGAACTCAAGGGTTCCTCCAGAGCTTGCTATAGATAGGTTCTTCACGCTCTCAATCAGCATTGACCATTTTGAATCCTTATGTGGCCACCATTAGTAAATAGATAGGAAAGTATATTATATTTACTTGTTTCAAACTTTTTTTTTTTTTTTTACTTTTCTTCAGTTACTTTCTGGTTTCCATGCTTAGGCAAATGATGTCATACATCCCAGGAGTCTTCAGGAGGGGTGGAAGAGTTTTCTCAAATTAGATTGCTTCATAAATCATCTGCCCTTACTCAAGATGACCATGCCTAGGAATGCTAGGAGGTGTTTTTCTAAGTGATTTCTCAGCAAAATAAAGCATGGAGACATGCTCGGATGGAGAAGTTTGCTTTGAATATTAAAAATGATTAAATGGCGCTCAGATTTATTTATTTCAATTTTTTATTTATTTCAGGTACTTATATAGCGCTGTCAATTTATGCAGCGCTTTACATATACATTGCACATTCACATCAGTCCCTGCCCTCAAGGAGCTTACAATCTAAGGTCCCTAAAGGCCCGTACACACGTACCGATCGTCGGCCGAAAAGCTTCGGCCGACGACCGATCTGCCGATTGTCGGCTTGTTAGTATGATGCCTCCGACAGCCGACAGCGCACATTCGGCCGAAAAGAATCTGTCATGCAAGCATTAAAATTTTTGTATGCCGACACCAGAGCGGCCGATTGTTCGCCAGTCAGTACAGAATTCGGCCGACAGACCGCAGATTTGCAAGACTGGGCATGCTCAGAAAAGAAAAACACAGGGAAAGTAAACCATCACATGACATCACTTCTACAGTCGGCTGTAGTCGGCGGACAAAATTCTTGTGCAGTCTTTTGCACTTTTCAACAGACACCGACAGCCCTGGACAAAAGACGGCCGATCTGTCGGCCGACGATCGGTACGTGTGTACGGGGCTTTACTCACATACAAACACAGTAGGGCTAATTTTTACACAGGATCCAATTAACCTACCAGCATGCCTTTGGAGTGTGGGAGGAAACCGGAGTACCCGGAGGAAACCCATGCAGGCACAGGGAGAACATGCAAACTCCAGGCAGGCAGTGTCATGGTTGGGGTTCGATCCAGCGACCCTCTTGCTGCTAGGTGAAAGTGCTGACCACTACACCACTGTGCTGCCCAGATGCAGTGTAGGAAAAAGGGGGAATGGCCCGTGGGACTTTATATGAGGTGAGTACATGTGGCTGAAGGTAAAAAGAAGAAAAAAACCAATGGAATAAAATCAAAAAGTAGCTTTTTTTAAATTCATACAATGAATTAATTCATACAATGAATTAAAAGTAAAAAAGGAAAAATATCTCATACACAGGAATGCATAAAAATATCAACTGAAATTGAATATACATGGTGCATAACATTCATGGTAGTAACTCACATAATGTATACATCATAATGGTACAGTCTATTGCAGTCTCATGAATATAGCCATAAATACATATATCATAATAATTGAGTATAATGCATCTTGAACTGACGCGTTTCGCAAGCTGTACGCTCGCTTCTTCAGAGTAAATGCATGAGAAATATGTCTAAAGAGAGAGAGATGCATATATTGGAGATACAACAAAAAACAATGGAGTAGAAGAAAAAATATAAAAGAGTATTCTGTAAATACGAGGGACTCAGTTAGAGTGCCTAATATTTACAGGCCAAAGTATCTGGAGTCATGGTGGGCCAATAGAGGCGGCGGTGGGGGATGTCTGACCCGGGAGCTGAAGGGTCCAACTGGACCAAGCCAACAAGGGGCCCCATGGTGAATGGATGACGGATAAGTGTAGTGAGAGGGGAGTGAATCTTCCAAATCTATCATAACGCTGTAAATAAAGTAGTATAGTATATAATATATAATACTAGATATAATTATCACATATATAGGTAATAGAGTATTATGTTGGATGTAGGAAGGACAAGTAATATGGTCAATTGGAAGGTAATGGCAAGGATGAAAATGATGGAAATGGAAAGAACAAAGAGGAAGAAAGTGGATGTGCAAAGTGAATGGGAGTAGGTGGTAGGCATGCGCTAATTAACCATAAGTGAGGGTAGGAATGTGAGTAAGATTAGGAGAGTAAAATAACCTTCCAAATTAGTCATAGACCTGAAAATAAAATAATATAGTATATGAGCTGCAACTTGCACTTTCACCCTTTATCTCACCTTTTCTTCCAATTTCACTCTCACTATTATTTTATACCGACCATTCACTAATCATATAATTATACTAATCTACATCATATACTATATTATTTTTCCTTTTTTACTTTTAATTCATTGTATTAAAGCTACTTTTTGATTTTATTCCATTGTTTTTTTTTCTTCTTTTTACCTTCAGCCACATGTACTCACCTCATATAAAGACCCTTGGGCCATTCCCCCTTTTTCCTAAGTACAGGGAGTGCAGAATTATTAGGCAAATGAGTATTTTTGAGGATTAATTTTATTATTGAACAACAACCATGTTCTCAATGAACCCAAAAAAACTCATTAATATCAAAGCTGACTATTTTTGGAAGTAGTTTTTAGTTTGTTTTTAGTTTTAGCTATTTTAGGGGGATATCTGTGTGTGCAGATGACTATTACTGTGCATAATTATTAGGCAACTTAACAAAAATCAAATATACTGTACAGTATACCCATTTCAATTATTTATTTTTACCAGTGAAACCAATATAACATCTCAACATTCACAAATATACATTTCTGACATTCAAAAACAAAACAAAAACAAATCAGTGACCAATATAGCCACCTTTCTTTGCAAGGACACTCAAAAGCCTGCCATCCATGGATTCTGTCAGTGTTTTGATCTGTTCACCATCAACATTGCGTGCAGCAGCAACCACAGCCTCCCAGACACTGTTCAGAGAGGTGTACTGTTTTCCCTCCTTGTAAATCTCACATTTGATGATGGACCACAGGTTCTCAATGGGGTTCAGATCAGGTGAACAAGGAGGCCATGTCATTAGCTTTTCTTCTTTTATACCCTTTCTTGCCAGCCACGCTGTGGAGTACTTGGACGCGTGTGATGGAGCATTGTCCTGCATGAAAATCATGTTTTTCTTGAAGGATGCAGACTTCTTCCTGTACCACTGCTTGAAGAAGGTGTCTTCCAGAAACTGGCAGTAGGACTGGGAGTTGAGCTTGACTCCATCCTCAACCCGAAAAGGCCCCACAAGCTCATCTTTGATGATACCAGCCCAAACCAGTGCTCCACCTCCACCTTGCTGGCGTCTGAGTCGGACTGGAGCTCTCTGCCCTTTACCAATCCAGCCACGGGCCCATCCATCTGGCCCATCAAGACTCACTCTCATTTCATCAGTCCATAAAACCTTTGAAAAATCAGTCTTGAGATATTTCTTGGCCCAGTCTTGACGTTTCAGCTTGTGTGTCTTGTTCAGTGGTGGTCGTCTTTCAGCCTTTCTTACCTTGGCCATGTCTCTGAGTATTGCACACCTTGTGCTTTTGGGCACTCCAGTGATGTTGCAGCTCTGAAATATGGCCAAACTGGTGGCAAGTGGCATCTTGGCAGCTGCACGCTTGACTTTTCTCAGTTCATGGGCTGTTATTTTGCGCCTTGGTTTTTCCACACGCTTCTTGCGACCCTGTTGACTATTTTGAATGAAATGCTTGATTGTTCGATGATCACGCTTCAGAAGCTTTGCAATTTTAAGAGTGCTGCGTCCCTCTGCAAGATATCTCACTATTTTTGACTTTTCTGAGCCTGTCAAGTCCTTCTTTTGACCCATTTTGCCCAAGGAAAGGAAGTTGCCTAATAATTATGCACACCTGATATAGGGTGTCGATGTCATTAGACCACACCCCTTCTCATTACAGAGATGCACATCACCTAATATGCTTAATTGGTAGTAGGCTTTCGAGCCTATACAGCTTGGAGTAAGACAACATGCATAAAGAGGATGATGTGGTCAAAATACTAATTTGCCTAATAATTTTGCACTCCCTGTATGTATCGGGTTGGAGGTGTGATACTGATGTTACCAGATCATATACCCCTCTTTTTCCCAGATGCAGTGTAGTTCCACCTTAACCGATTTACAGCGGCAGGGCGGCCCTCCTGCGTGAAACGACGTTGGTCGCGCGCCTGCAGCTAGGTGGCGAGCGTGCAATGCCGGCAGCGGGGACACCGATGCACGGGGCAGGCAGCTCCGATTGCCGCCTGACACTCCCCGCTGAGAGAGAAGAACGGTCAGCTGTTGTTAACTGGGCTGGGATCAATATCGACACAAGAGAAGCAGGCAAGAGTCTGCTTCAGTAGATTTAGCTAAAATCAATGAAAGGTATATAGGAGGGGGTGGCTGTTTTTCAACACAACCGTACTTTTACTTTAAATATATTTTGTTGATAATTGAATTTCTCTCTTGGAAAGCAGCAATAAAAACTTGATCCTGAGGATCCTAACTATTCCCTATTCTATCCAATGCCAAAAAAGGTTTTGGCTTTCTATACTATGGGAACTGTAAGGGGTTCAATCCCCAAATACCCCCCCCCCCCCATAGTGCACCAGTAGGGATGGGAGTTTGTTGCTCCCTGTCTGTGAGTCCTTGTATTCTTCTCCCATCCAGCTCCTGTTCTGTTGGTTTATCAGTGTGTGGAGGAATGTCCGGGCGGAGAAAGCAGCCATTGAGGTTATCCCTGCCTTGGCACCCAGTGCTGCAGAAACACAAAGCCCTCCATAAAATGAAAAGCAATTTGCACACAATGCTGAACATTTATTTTCTTAGTAGGTGAATGTGCCATGCGCGTCCGCAGAACTTTTTTCAGGGGGGGGGGGGCATCATTTTTGGTCACTCATGCTCCTCCCCTTTTCAACAATGTCATGAAGGGGAGGGGCTTAGTCATTATACTTATTTTGAGTATTTATTTTTAAAGAGCAAACACCAGCATTTCTTTTTAAAGCATTTGTTACCCTAAGAAAAAAAATGTATCCTGTTCATTTAAAGCAGGGGTGGGGAACCATTTTTCTGCCAAGGGCCATTTGGGTATTTATAAAATCATTCGGGGGCCGTACAAAATTATCACCTTAAAAATTAGCCTGTTATATTTGGTCAAACATTTAATTAACTCACCCCAAATGTGATGGTTGCAACTGCTTCTCTTTGGTGAGGTGTGTGATGTTAGCTGGTATTGATGATGTTGCTACTCGCAACTGGTTTTACAGGTTTGCATCGGTCAGTCTGGAGCGCAGTCGACTTTTTTGTGGTGGTAAGTTTTGAAAAGAACTGCTGGCGGGTACTGCTGGTGGGCATAGCTGGCTGGTACTGCTGTGGGTACTGCTGACTCAGGCTGGTACTGTGCTGTAGGTACTGCTGGCTGGTACTGCTGTGAGTACTGCTGGCTCAGGCTGGTACTGATGGCTGGTACTGTGCTGTGGGTACTGCTGGCTCAGGCGGGTACTGCTGTGGGTACTGCTGGCTCAGGCTGGTACTGCTGGCCGGTATTGCTGTGGGTACTGCTGGCTCAGGCTGGTACTGCTGGCTGGTACTGTGCTGTAGGTACTGCTGGCTGGTACTGCTGGCTCCGGCTAGTACTGCTGGTACTGCTGTGGGTACTGCTGGCTCTGGCTGGTACTGCTGGCTCCGGCTCGTACTGCTGGTTCTGCAGTGGGTACTGCTGATTCTGGCTGGTACTGCTGTGTTTACTGCTGGTTCTGGCTGGTACTGCTGTGTGTACTGCTGGTTCTGGCTGGTACTGCTGTGAGTACTGCTGGCTCTGGCTGGTACTGCTGGTTCTGGCTGGTACTGCTGGCTCTGGCTGGTACTGCTGTGTGTGCTGCTGGCTAGGAGAAGGGTAGCAGCGCCATGCTGGAGGAAGAGATGATGTTTCCTGTATTGGTCACAGGCAGAGTGCATTTGATATCACTCTGCCTGTGACTCACTTAGACTGTCATAACGGAGCCAGAACTATACAGGAAGCATCGGCTCCATTCTGACAGATCAGCTGAGAGACACAGACTCAGCTGCATGGGGGGCCGGACCAGATGACTTTGGGGGCCGCATATGGCCCCCGAACCGTAGGTTCTCCACCCCTGCTTTAAACAGTACAATGCTTTGCTGTGTAATTTGCCCCTCCCATATCACCTAAAATACCTAGCTGATCCTGCCTGGCTATGTTCTCCCCTCTGTAAACTGACCACCGTATACAATGGCTGCTGAGCCCTGACACTGTGGTCAGTTTACGTGCCTCCGTCATCCGCAGCCCTCCTGTCCTTCTCTGTCCTCTCTTCCCCCAATCTCCCTGTGTCAGTGCCCCCTCCCCCTCCCCTCCTGCTGCTGTAGTTTCATTTAACGTTTAATATCCTGTCTACAGTCTGTTTAATAATCCTGTGTGCCCCCGTGTCTGTGTTTTATAAAAATAAGCCATTCTTTACCAGTTTTCAGAGCGCCAATCGCCGCTCACGTGACCCCCCGCCTCTCCTCTTCTCCCCCTCTCCTCCTCCCCTCCCGACTGACATCAGTGCGGAATCGATAGATTGCTTGTTTCTCTATAGGATAGAGTCTATACCATTAATGAATCAAACACCAATAAGCAATATGTGAAAATGTAAACCTTCACAAGGGTATTCAATAAAAGTACCAAGTTATAATATATGAAGGATATCACAATTCCGTGTGTACTGTTTGTACTCCAACCAACCAAGCAGTGTTAATTTCGTAGACTAAAACCGACTAAAACGTTTTCGTCGACTAACACAATTCAGATGACTAAAATACGACTAAAACTAAAATGGCATTTTAGTCTTAAGACTAAAATACGACTAAAACTAAAATGGCATTTTAGTCAAAAGACTATAACTAAAACTAAATCGAAATTTGCTGCCAAAAATTAACACTGGTGCATGCTCAAAGCATAAATAATAACAGATTAGATTTTTCACTCCAGGACCAGCAGTAGTATATAATGAGTTTGGAAATTGTAGAGAAATGCTTAAATAATGCATTACAAATTACAATTGAACTACACCCATTTGATTATAGATGACTAAAATGAGTTTTAGTCGACTAAAATGTAGGGCGTTTAAGTCGACTAAAATATACTGGAGTTTTAGTCGACTAAATACGACTAAAACTAAAACACTTGCAGAAGACTAAAATAGGACTAAAACTAAAATGCCATTTTAGTCCTAAGACTAAGACTAAAACTAAATTGAAATTTGCTGCCAAAATTAACACTGCAACCAAGGAGGATCGTACATAACCAGTTTTTTTGGAATACCCCTTCACGGCACATTGCTCAGTATTCTATATAAATTATAAATGTCACAGTCCATCTGCAACACAAATCTCTCCAATGATTAATATTCATTTTGTGGATTGTTTCCATTAGGATATTCTGAATATCTATAAAATTAATTAATATCATGTGAACGTTCACATATGTTATCTATGTAGGAATCCCGAGCACTGTGCTCTGAAGGGGTATTCTAGGAAAAGCCTGAACATGACATACTCCTCCTGATTGGAATACAAGCAATACATGTGTGTAGAACACAGTACAGAGCACTGAATTGTGAAGGGGTATTCCAAAAAAAAGCTGGTAATGTACTTTCCTGGCACCAGCATGGCAGCATAAATGTGGCAGTATGCTATTATGGATTGGCCCCTGGAAAGCTAAATTACAGTAGGTGTTTGATACAGTTTTCCATTTTCCTGGAACTGATATGGCAAAATACTGTTGCTATGGATTGGTCCCAGAAAAAGGAAATTATGGTAAGTATTTGATGTGGTTTCCCATTTTCCTGACACCAACAATGGCAGGATACTACTACATGTATGCTTCTATGGATTGGACATGAGGAAAAAAAAATTTGTTGTAAAATTTTCTGTTTTCCTGGCACCGACATGGCAGCATACTACCACATGTACCACACTTCCATGGATTGGTGCCAGTAAAGTAAAATGATTGTAAGTATTTGGTAAAAGTTTCTGTTTTCCTGGCACAAACATGGCAGTATACTACCACACAGATGCTTCCATGGATTGGCCCCAGGAAAGAAAAATTACGGTAAATATTTGATACAATTTTCCATTTTCCTGGAACCAACAATGGCAGGATACTACTACATGTATGCTTCTATGGATTGGACATGAGGAAAAAAAACTGTCTTTGATACAATTTTCTGTTTTCCTGGCACCGACATGGCAGCATACTACCACATGTACCACACTTCCATGGATTGGTGCCAGTAAAGTAAAATTATTATAAGTATTTGATAAAAGTTTCTGTTTTCCTGGTACAAACATGGCAGTATACTACCACACGGATGCTTCCGTGGATTGGCCCCAGGAAAGAAAAAATAACGGTAAATATTTGATACAATTTTCCATTTTCCTGGAACCAACATATTACCACATATGTCCTTCTGTGGATTGGTGCCAATAAAGAAAATTATGGTAAGGATTTGATAAAAGTTTCCGTTTTCCTGGCACAAACATGGCAGTATACTACCACACGGATGCTTCCATGGATTGGCCCCAGGAAAGAAAAAATAACGGTAAATATTTGATACAATTTTCCATTTTCCTGGAACCAAAATGGCAACATATTACCACATATGTCCTTCTGTGGATTGGTGCCAGTAAAGTAAAATTATTGTAAGTATTTGGTAAAAGTTTCCGTTTTCCTGGCACAAACATGGCAGTATACTACCGCACGGATGCTTCCATGGATTGGCCCCAGGAAAGAAAAATTACAGTAAATATTTGATACAATTTTCCATTTTCCTGGAACCAAAATGGCAACATATTACCACATATGTCCTTCTGTGGGTTGGTGCCAATAATGAAAATTATGGTAAGGATTTTATAACATTTTCCATTTTACTGGCATCGATATGGCAGTCTACTACCATATGTGTGCTTCTACGGATTGGCCCCAGGAAAAGAACATTGCGGTAAGTATTTGTTACAATGTTCTGTTTTCCTGGCACCAACATGGCAGTACACTACCACATGTGTGCTTCCATGGATTGGTGCCAGTATAGAAAAATAGCTATTTGATAATATTTTCCACATTCCTGGCACCAACATGGAAACATACTACCGCATGAATGCTTCCATGGATTGACCCCAGGATAGCAAAATTATGGTGTATATCTAATACAATTTTCTGTTTT
This sequence comes from Pelophylax lessonae, assembly GCF_965119305.1. NCBI lineage: Eukaryota > Metazoa > Chordata > Amphibia > Anura > Ranidae > Pelophylax > Pelophylax lessonae. The sequence continues at coordinate 288,170,038 of NC_138775.1, read as the reverse complement.
CCTGGCACCAACATGGCAGCATGCTACCACATGTATGGATTTATGCCAGTAAAGGAAAATTACTGTAAGCTTTCGATAACATTTTCCATTCTCCTAGCACCAACATGGCAGTATACTACCACAGGTATGCTTCCATTCAATGGCCCCAGAAAAGGAAAATGATGATAAATATTTGATACAATTTGATACAATTTTCCTGGCACCACCATCTGTGTTCTTCCATGAATTGGCGCCAGTAAAGGAAAATTATGGTAAGGAATTGATAAAATATTCAACGTTTCTGGCACTCACATGGCAATATAGTACGACATGTATACCTCCATGAATTGGTTCCAGGAAACGAAAATTACGGTAAATATTTGATAAATTTTTCAATTTTCCTGGCACCAACATGCCAGTATACTACAGTATACAAAGACAAGGAAGACTCACTGCTCCAGGTGAATCAAGAAGCCTGATGATGTACAGGTGCAAGCCTCGGCTCGCCTCCGCAGACAATCAATATAGAAGAAATGGCTGCACTCCAGGTATCATCAAAATTCTGGTATATTAACCGAACATCCCAATGTGTCAAACAACAGGTAGACGCGTTTCACACACTAGCAAGTGTGCTTAATCTTTACCACATGTGTGCTTCCAAGGATTGCTGCCAGTAAGGGAAAATTATGGTAAGTATTTGATACAATTTTGCCTTTTTTTGCACCAATGTGGCAGCATACCACCACATGTATGCTGCCATGGATTGGCCCCAGAAAGAGAAATTATGGTAAGTATTTGATATAATTTTCTGTTTCCTGGCACCAACATGGCAGTGTTGAATGTTGTAAACTGCAGGTGCCGAAGTATGCATTTTTACAAATAGTTTATTGAGGACTGTTTATTTTATTGTGCGCAACGTGTTATGCAAAACAAAGTTGGGGGTTATTACTACTTTAACTGCTTGTTTAGGTGTCAAAACTCAATTTCATTGCAGGCCGCATCAACATTATGGTTGTCCTCAAAGGGCCAGGTGTATCTGCAAGACCAGATGTCCAGAGCATCTCCCCCTCCCCCATTACATCAGATGTCAAGAGTCCCGCCACCAGTGGCAGCCCGTCCAAGGGCGCCGCCCACCTGTCCATGCAACCGGCCCCTTAATCTACATGCAGGGAGCCAGACGCATGGATTCCAATGGGTTTTTTTTTTTAAGCACCTGATTAGAGCCGGAGGCTCTAATAGGCTTCAAAAAAGGGTGGGTTGGGGGCGCAGAGCACTGAGCCCACCCAGTTGTGTGACAATAGCGAATGAATATTCGCTATTGTCACACGGATCCTCCTCCCGGCCAATCAGGAAGCGACCCGTTTCCCGATTGGCCGAAAGGAGAAGCCATGCCATTGGCCAAGGAGGAGGAGGAGGGAGGAGATGCAGGAGACTGAGGAGAAGCCACCCTCCACATGATCAGGGTTAGTGAGTCGGCGACCGGGGGGTATGGTGTGTGGGCTGGTGTGGTCCAGGGGGGGGGGGATTATGGTGTGGTTCGTCTGCCGCCCCCCGACCCATGGAGTCTGCAATTGCCCGCCACTATCGGAGGTCAAGAGTGAACCACCTACCCCCCCCCTTTCTTTTAGCTATTGACAGGAAGAAGCTGGGGGTAGAGAAAGTGCAGAGACTGGAGGAGGACAAGAGGAGAGCTGGAGTCTGCAGAGAGCAGAGGGGTGGATATGAGGGGTCTGCATAGAGAAGCGCAGGATCTGTAGGAGGAGTTCTGTCCAGTCTGCTGCCAACTGCTGAGACAAGATGGAAGCAGAGCTGAGGAAGGTGCAACGGCTGCAGGAGAGGCACAAGGGACACATGAAATGAGAAAGGTCTGGCAGCAAGCATAATTGGGCACCCTCAAAGTCCCATGGTCCCTGTTTCCAGGCACACCTCATGATCTCCTCCTTGAAAGCAAAAAAGTGGATCCTAATCAGCACGTCACGTGGATATTCAGTGCCTTTATTGCATGAGGTTTTAATCCTATGAACCCTATCTATTTCAAAGGGTTCTGCCAATGGGCGCTTCATTAACCCATTAATAATCTTCGAATTCGGCCCTGGGGCCTTGTGTTTGACACATGTGGTCTAGGGGGACTAAGTTAAGCAGTTTTACTTCCCCGATGCTCTGCTTCCCCAGGCTCCTCCACACTGCTAGGCTGGCCAGATGCTGCTGACGTCATCAAGACTGGTGCAAGTTGGGGAGTTTTGCCTATCCACTATCACGCAAAGGTATCAGGTATTTTTAATGGGGTCCTGATTGGCAGGATAAAGCTGGATAAGTCAGAGGAGGCACTTTATGGAGGAAACTAACAAACAGATATTTTCCCCATACAGAGCCCTGTTAAAGGAACTGATTCCATGGTAGATCCTTTTGGAGAAGTTTTGGGTAAGGAACTTGGATGTCAGAGTCGTCATCTGGCTGTCAGGATTTCTACATTCCTTCATCCTTTACATTTCTCCTGATTTTTACTAGACGGGATTTATAGCAAGCAGTAAAAGTCTGAACAGCATTACTGAAATTTACACTATCCCAAATATTAGTCCTCAGAGGAGCAGAGAGTGAGACAAAAGGGCTTCTGAGGACGAGCCATCATTAAGGATAGGCTGAGCCATACCTTCCAACTTTGGAACTTGAAAAACTGGGAAACCTTGGGGCAGAGAAGACATGCTGCTTTCGAAGCTCCAAAATTGGCGTGGCTAAATTACTTTGAATGTTGAGTGTGGCTTTACCATTTACTATCCATGGCAATTTTTTAAAAATTTTCACACACCTGATTTTACAAATCAGCATTTGTTTGATACAAAAATGTATTAAAATCCCCAAACATTAGATATTTTCTGAAAGAAGAAGCCCTTGAAAATTAAATGGTGCCTGTTGCAATTTTTTATGTCACGCGATATTTGCACAGCCATTTATCAAATGTAAATTTTTAGGAAAAATTACACCAAAATTAATTTTAGTGCACACAAATACAATACAGTAGGTCTACGTCACTCTCCTGGAGGCCGCTAGGGGGCACGAGCGTGCCCCCGATCATCAGCGGGGAAGCCGATGTGGGTGTCAGGAGGCTCAGATTGCCCCCTGACAGCCCTGATGTAAACTCTCCCCGCTGAGAGAGAAGGACAGTCGGCTGTAGTAAACACAGCCGACTGTCCTTCTCCCTGCAATGATCACAGAGCTCATGTGATCCTTCTATATAGGATTGCATGTCTCTATGGTCATTTCACAAATCCAACCCCCATACAGTTAGAATCACTCCCCTAGGGTCACATTTAACCCCTTGATCACCTATACTGTTAACCCCTTCCCTGCCAGCACTGATTACTGAAGTAATGTCACTGGTCCCCCCAAAAGTGTCAAAAATGTCAGTTAGGGGTCCGATCTGTCTGCTACATTGTTGCAGTCCCGCAAAAAAACGCAGATCGCTGCCATTACTAGTAAAAAAAATACATAAAAAATTACATAAATCTTTCCCGTAGTTAGTAGACTCAATAACTTTTGTGCAAACCAATCAAAATACGCTTATTGCAATATTTTTTACCAAAAATATGTAGCAGAAAACAAATTGGCCTAAAATGTTAAAAAATTTAGATTTTTACATTTTTTTTTTTTTGAGAATGTCATATAGCAGAATGTGAAAAATATTGTTTTTTTTTTATATATATAAAAATAAAACTCGCACAGGTGATTAAATACCACCAAATGAAAGCTCTATTTGTGGGAATAAAAGGACGTAAATTTTGTTTGGGTACAGCGTCGCACAACCGCGCAATTGTCCGTTAAAATAACGCAGTTCCGAATCGCAAAACAGGGCCTGGTCATTAAGGGGGCAAATCCTTCCAGTCCAGAAGTAGTTAAAGTGAAAAAATAAAAGTGAAAAAATACTTTAAATATCGTGCCTGGGGGGGGGGGTCCCCTCAATCTGCCTGTATAGTGGCACATCTGTACCGTGTATAGAACTTGCTGCAGCAAAAGTAACATTTCTAAAGAAAAAAAAAAAAGAAATTTTTGTTGATTTTCCCGACTCTGCAAGCCATTGCTGGCAAAAAAAAGAAAAAAAAAATGGCGTGGGGGCCCCCCCTGCCTCTATGCATACCAGGCCCTTTCTGTCTGGTATGGATTTTGTGGCAAATTTTTTTTAAAAAATGGCGTGGGGTCCCCCCAAATCAATACCAAACTCTTATCTAAGCATGTAAGCATACAGCCTGGCAGGCCAGGAAAGGGGGGGCAAGCAAGCACCCCCCTCCTGAGCCATACCAGGCCACATGCCCTCAACATAGGGGGGGTGCCGCCCGGAGCTACAGAGTCACTGCCTCACTTATGGTTTCTGGTCTGCCTCCTTACCTCTTCCTTCCCCCTGTCCGAGCCAGGGAGTGCTGGATGGCTGAGCCGCTGTACTTCTCCAGCTGTGTGTCTCCTCCCTCTTCCTGGCCAGGGGCCAGTAAGATCACTTATCCTTTTCGCCAATTGGGAAAGGGGTTTTACAACCCTCTTCCTGATTGGCTGGGAGGAGAATCAGTGTGACAATAGTGAATATATATTCGCTATTGCCATACAACTGGGTGGGCTTGGGGCTCAGAGCTATGCGCCCCGAGCCCACCCTTTTTTCAATCGTATTAGAGCCTCTGGCTCTAATAACGTGCTTAAAAAAAAATAAAAAAATGCCCTATCTGAATCCATGCGTGCGGCGCATGTAGATTAGGGGGCTTGATGCTTGGATGGGGGGGGGGGGGGGCGGCAGTGTAAATTTGCTGTCCCCTCAAAATAACTCAACACACAGCCATTAATGTCTAAACCGCTGGCAACAAAAGTGAGTACACCCCTAAGTGAAAATGTCCAAATTGGGCCCAATTAGCCATTTTCCCTCCCCGGTGTCATGTGACTCATTAGTGTTACAAGGTCTCAGGTGTGAATGGGGAGTAGGTGTGTTAAATTTGGTGTTATCGCTCTCACTCTCTCATACTGGTCACTGGAAGTTCAACATGGCACCTCATGGCAAAGAACTCTCTGAGGATCTGAAAAAAGAATTGTTGCTCTACATAAAGATAGCCTAGGCTATAAGAAGATTGCCAAGACCCTGAAACTGAGCTGCAGCACGGTGGCCAAGACCATACAGTGGTTTAACAGGACAGGTTCCACTCAGAACAGGTCTCACCATGGGCGATCAAAGGAGTTGAGTGCACGTGCTCAGCGTCATATCCAAAGGTTGTCTTTGGGAAATAGTCGTATGAGTGCTGCCAGCATTGCTGCAGAGGTTGAAGGGGTGAGGGCAAAGTGGCAAAGATGCCAAACTGCACCCCCCTTTCCCTTAGGGTTAGGGTCAGTATGTCCACCCCCCATCCGAATAAACCATTGCGCCCAGGGCAGCCACTCTTCCTGCCCACCCCTTGTCCAAGCCCTGATAGCGCGCAATCACCACAAAGAGGTTGTCTTTGGGAAATAGACGTATCAGTGCTGCCAGCATTGCTGCAGAGGTTGAAGGGGTGAGGGCAAAGTGGCAAAGATACCAATCTGCACTCCCCTTTCCCTTAGGGTTAGGGTCAGTACGCCCCCCTATCCTAGCCGTCCCTCCTGCCCACCCCTTGTCCAAGCCCTGATAGCGTGCAATCACCTCACACATTATCAGGTGCATTTAAACGCCTCAAGCGTTTGGGCGTTCATTCATCTCATTGGCCATGATATTCATTTTTTTTTTTTCTGCTCAAACATTCCTCTCCGGAAGGCGCAAGCAGAGTTTTTTTTTTCCTCCTCTAAACGCTCCTGCTTGTAAACGTGTGCATGGACACATTGGGTAGCATAGAGGGGTATTCTGAGGCAGAAAGAAAAACCTGTAGTTGTAGGACGTGTAGGGCATACAGATTATGAGTACTATGAAGAAAAGACAGGCGCCACTCTAAGTGCAGTAGGAAGGCTTTAATAAAACATGGCAATACACACCAATATACTCACAAACAAGTAAGTATGGAAGGCATCATGTAGTATATTTAATGCCCGTCCGTGGCAGCAGTTAGTCTGGATGGCTCCTGTGGTCTCAGACGCTGGCTGCAGCCGATGGATATCGGCGCTTCCTGGTGGCTGGAACGCAGGGGCACTATATGACGTCACTTCCCAGTCATAACGTGATGACGCAACGTGTTATCGGAGCATGCGCTCCTTCCTCAGGCCTCTATGCACCGATAACGCGTCGCCGCCTTCGTCATCACGTCACGACTGGGAAGTGACGTCGGATAGTGCCCCTGCGTTCCAGCCACCAGGAAGCGCCGATACCCATCGGCTGCAGCCAGCATCTGAGACCACCGGAGCCATCCGCACTAACTGCTTGCACGGATGGACATTAAATATACTACATGATGCCTTCCATACTTACTCGTTTGTGAGTATATTGGTGTGTATTGCCATGTTTTATTAAAGCCTTCCTACTGCACTTAGAGTGGCGCCTGTATTTTCTTTACTGTTTCCCTCAGGTTTTCTTCTTACTTGCATCAGAGCAGCCTTCAGTGCTAAGGAACTTTTCATACATATGGACTTGGGTATGGACTTTTTCATATGTACATGTATATTAGACGTTTATATTCTCTCAAGGTAGAAACCGTTGGCATTTTTCTGTTTTACTTGCGCCAGTATTATACACATATGTTAGATGTGAGCATTAGCTGATGGAGAACATGTTCTGAATAAAAGAATGTTATGTATACATTGGAGAGAAAATAAAATCTGCAAGTGTCAGTTGTCACAGGCGGTGTCACTTATCGATTTGACACTGAACAAAGCGGAGTCAGCTGAGAGCGCCGTGAGTGCGGCTTAGAGGCTTTTCCCCGTCAGTCAGCGTTCTAATCTTCGCAGAAAATGTTTGACATACAAAGCGGCGTATCTTGTGTTACAGCGATCACACGCCGCCACTATCTACAGCACTTCACTGCGTACATTTCTGTCTTATCGCATCCTGATAATTACAGCTTATAATGAGGCCGCGCAATCATCCGCGGCTGGAAGGTGACCCGTCTGCGAGTATTCCGACACTTAGAATCGCTCTGGGTACACATGTACCTCCTCTGCTTACACAGTCCCTGGTGTCAATGTAAACCTTTCTATAGTGTCAAATGACAGGGCTGTTCATAGATTTAAGCCTGGCTTCACACAAACATCTCATGTGATTCGCACCGCATTGCTGTGCAGATCACATGTGATGTCTGTGCGATGCGCATTCAGCCATACAATTTTTATTCGCATGAAAATGCTTCAAAAACTTTTTTTTCCTTGCACTGGATTTGGATTGCATGGCTGTTCACCAATCCGATTCCTGTCCAAATTCACAGTTCGCACTTGGGGCGTCATTAACCACTTAAGCCCCGGAAGATTTGGCTGCTCAAAGACCTGGCCCTATTTTGCGAATTCGGCACTGCGTGACTTTAACAGACAATTGCGCGGTCGTGCGACGCTGTACCCAAACAAAATTGACGTCCTTTTTTTCCCACAAACAGAGCTTTCTTTTGGTGGTATTTGGTCACCTGTGCGATTTTTATTGTTTGCGCTATAAACAAAGAGCGACAATTTTGAAAAAATAACAATATTTTTCACATCTTTTATATGAAATTCTCAAAAAAAATGTAAAAATCAATTTTTTTTTTACATTTTAGGCCAATTTGTTTTCTGCTACATATGTTTGGTAAAAAAAAAATCGCAATAAGCGTATTTTGATTGGTTTGCGCAAAAGTTATTGCGTTTAGTAACTACGGGAAAGATTTGTCATTTTTATTATTTTTTTTTTTTTTACTAGTAATGGCGGCGATCTGCGATTTTTTTAGCAGGACTACGACGTTGCGGTGGACAGATCGGACCCCTGACTGACATTTTTGACACTTTTGGGAGTACCAGTGACATTACTACAGTAATCAGTGCTAAAAATATGCACTGTTACTGTAATAATGACACTAGCAGGGAAGGGGTTAACTTCATTGGTGATCAAGGTGTTAAGTGTGTCCCTAGGGGCGCAATTCTAACTGTGGGGGGCATGGCTTGTGATGTAACCACAGAGACATACGATCCTACATAGCAGGATCTATGATCTCTGCACTTACACCATTGAGAATGACAGATGGCTGTGTTTACATTAGCCGTCTGCCTTTCTCCCTCTCCTGCGGGAGATCGCGACTGACCGGCAGACATAGGAACTGCCAGTCACTCGCGCGGGGATGCCTGTGAACAAGCGGGGGCGGGAGTGCGCCTCCGGCGGCGTGCGCTCACCCCCTACAGGCGGCTGAGCGAGTGACGTACCCCTTCGTCACTTTGCCCAGCAGTGGCTGCCTGCCGCAGTATATCTGACACCCGCGATCGTACCCCGCTGAGAGAGAAGGATGGTCAGCTGTTGTAAACACATCTGACCGTTCTTCTCTCTGGAATGATCACAGAGCACCTGTGATCCTTCTATCATACAGGTCTCTATGATCATTTCACAAGCCACGCCCCCCGCAGTTAGAAACACTACCCTAGGTACACATTTAACCCCTTGATCACTTACTGTGTTAACCCCTTCCCAGCCAGTGTCATTATTACAGTAACAGTGCATATTTGTAGCACTGATTACTGTAGTAATATCACTGGTCCCTCCAAAAGTGTCAAAAATGTCAGTTAGGTGTCCAATCTGTCCGCAATGTCGCAGTCCCGCTAAAAATCGTAGATCGCCGCCATTATTAGTAAAAACTAAATAAATAAATAAAAATGACATAAATCTTTCCCCTAGGTCGAAGAAGCGATAACTTTTGCGCAAACCAATCAAAATACGCTTATTGCGATTATTTTTTTTTTTACCAAAAATATGTAGCAGAATACAAATTGGCCTAAAAGGATAAAAAATTTAGATTTTTACATTTTTTTTTGGGAATGTTTAATAGCAGAATGGGAAACATATTGTTTTTATTTTCAGAATTGTCGCTATTTTTTTGTTTATAGCGCGAAAAATAAAAATTGCAGAGGTGATCAAATACCCCCAAAAGAAAGCTCTGTTTGTGGGAAAAAAAGGACATCAATTTTATTTCGGTACAGCCTCGCATGACCGCGCAATTTTCCATTAAAATAACACAGTGCCGAATCTCAAAAAATGGCCTGGTCGTTAAAGCGTAGTTCCACCCAAAAGTGGAACTTCCGCTCATTTCCTCCCTCCCCCCCCCCTCCGGTGCCACATTTGGCACCTTTCAGGGGGGAGGGGGGTAATGGGTACCTGCTTTTGGCCCCCTCTTCATTCTCCTGCCGCCGAGCCAATCTGAATGCGCAGCGCGCTTCGCGCATGCGCAGTAGGGACCCATCTGTGAAGCCGCAAGGCTTCACTGCCGGGTTCCCTGACCAGCAATGGTGGCGGCAGCAACCGACAGCCAATGGAAACATCGGCTGCGGTGCGGACATCGCTGGACTCCAGGATAGTTAAGTGTCCTAATATTAAAAGTCTACACTATGCCGAATCGCAAAAAATGGCCTGATCATTAAAGCGTAGTTCCACCCAAAAGTGGAACTTCCACTCATTTGCTTCCCCCCTCCCCCTCTGGTGCCATATTTGGCACCTTTCAGGGGGGAGGGGGGGAATGGGTACCTGCTTTTGGCCCCCTTTTCATTCTCCTGCCGCCGAGCCAATCTGAATGTGCAGCTCGCTTCGCGCATGCGCAGTAGGGACCCATCTGTGAAGCCGCAAGGCTTCACTGCCGGGTTCCCTGACCAGCAATGGTGGCGGCAGCACCCGACAGCTGATGGAAACATCGGCTGCGGTGCAGACATCGCTGGACTCCAGGACAGGTAAGTGTCCTAATATTAAAAGTCTACATATGTGTAGCTGTGGACTTTTAATTTTTTTTTTTTTGGGGGGGGGGGGGAACTCCGCGGAACTCCGCTTTAATGGGGCAAATCCTTCTGGTCCAGAACTGGTTAAAAGTATATGGCAATATTTAATCAATAATGGATTTTGTCACCTATTCTTATCAGAATCCTGCGTTAGCGCTCTTGTGTCACAATGCATAATCCAGATGTGACCATTTCACGTCACTTTGACTCTTCTCCATGCCACCTACATCCTCCACCTGCAGCAGCATGGCAGTTAATACGGGACATACACATAGGACTTCATTGTCCCAGGAGCAGTGCCAGCTTGGTCCTCTCCATAAAACTAGTCTAAAAGCACAAACAAACGTCTGATTGGTCGCTCTAAGTAACTCTTGGCTCCAATTGCCCATTGGCTCGTGGCGATAGCTCTTTTTAAGAGTTCTTTATTTTCTCCAGTAAAACCTGATCTCTGCCTTATGTTTGTAATACGATTATACATCTTTATTCATTTAACCTCGTCAGCGAGTGCGGGGCCAATGGCGGACCAACAGGAGGATGTCAGTTTTAAATGGAACCCATGTGGTTCCTGGTGAGAGGCAGATGGTGGGGTCTCATGGCGGAGGGATGGAAGCGTTTAGTGGGGCCACTAAAGAGACATCAGTACCTGACACGTAATTAGGCCAATACATCATCGCAGCGCAGATCTTCACCCGTATCTGCTTCCTCCATTCTCTGTATAAGATCGTCATCGTGATGGGCAGGTGCCGAGTATGCCGATAATGAGGATATGAAATGTAACATTGTCTTCTGTAAACAGATACATTTGTTTCCAGTGCTGATGGCTTGCTGAAAACAAATGTGAATGTCACTTTAACCACTTGCTGATCGCGCACTGCCGTTATACTGCTAGAGTGCGGGCCGGCTGCGCAGAATCACGTACAGTATCTCACAAAAGTTAGTACACCCCTCACATTTTTGTAAATATTTTATTATATCTTTTCATGTGACAACACTGAAGAAATGACACTTTGCTACAATGTAAAGTAGTGAGTGTACAGCTTGTATAGCAGTGTAAATTTGCTGTCCCCTCAAAATAACTCAACACACAGCCATTAATGTCTAAACCACTGGCAACAAAAGTGAGGATACCCCTAGGTGAAAATGTCCAAATTGGGCCCAAAGTGTCAATATTTTGTGTGGCCACCATTATTTTCTAGCACTGCCTTAACCCTCTTGGGCATGGAGTTCACCAGAGCTTCACAGGTTGTCACTGGAGTCCTCTTCTACTCCTCCATGATGACATCACGGAGCTGGTGGATGTTAGAGACCTTATGCTTCTCCATCAACCATTTGAGGATGCCCGACAGATGCTAAATAGGGTTTAGGTTTAGAGACATGCTTGGCCAGTCCATCACCTTTACCCTCAGCTTCTTTAGCAAGGCAGTGGTCATCTTGGAGGTGTTTGGGGTCGTTATCATGTTGGAATACTGCCCTGCGGCCCAGTCTCAGAAGGGAGGGGATCACGCTCTGCTTCAGTATGTCACAGTACATGTTGGCATTCATGGTTCCCTCAATGATCTGTAGCTCCCCAGTGCCAGCAGCACTCATGCAGCCCCAGACCATGACACTCGAACCACCATGCTTGACTGTAGGCAAGACACACTTGTCTTTGTACTCCTCATATGGTTGCCGCCACACATGCTTGACACCATCTGAACCAAATAAGTTTATCTTGGTCTCATCAGACCACAGGACATGGTTCCAGTAATCCATGTCCTTGGTCTTCTTGTTTTCAGCAAACTGTTTGTGGCCTTTCTTGTGTATCATCTTTAGAAGAGGCTTCCTTCTGGGAGGACAGCCATGCAGACCAATTTGATGCAGTGTGCGGCGTATGGTCTGAGCACTGACAGGCTGACCCCCCCACCCCTTCAACCTCTGCAGCAATGCTGGCAGCACTCATACGTCTATTTCCCAAAGACAACCTCTGGATATGACGCTGAGCACGTGCACTCAACTTCTTTGGTCAACCATGGTGAGGCCTGTTCTGAGTGGAACCTGGTCTGATAAACCGCTGTATGGTCTTGGCCACCGTGCTGCAGCTCAGTTTCAGGGTCTTGGCAATCTTCTTATAGTCTAGGCCATCTTTATGTAGAGCAACAACTCTTTTTTCAGATCCTCAGAGAGTTCTTGGCCATGAGGTGCCATGTTGAACTTCCAGTGACCAGTATGAGAAAGTGAGAGCGATAACACCAAATTTAACACACCTGCTCCCCATTCACACCTGAGACCTTGTAACACTAATGGATCACATCACACCGGGGAGGGAAAATGGCTAATTGGGCCCAATTTGGACATTTTCTCTTAGGGGTGTACTCACATTTGTTGCCAGCGGTTTAGACATTAATGGCTGTGTTGAGTTATTTTGAGGGGACAGAAAATTTACACTGTTATACAAGCTGTACACTCACTACTTTACATTGTAGCAGAGTGTCATTTCTTCAGTGTTGTCACATGAAAAGATAGAATAAAATATTTACAAAAATGTGAGGGGTGTACTCACTTCTGTGAGATACTGTATGTAATTTTGCATTTCCAGGTAGGGGGTGCATGCACTCCCAGTGTGCTTTCATTGGCTCCAGCACATGTCAATCACCAGTTCCCGGCCAATGATTTATGGCCGGGACAGCGGAGATATGACGGTTTTTGTTTCCCTGCAAAGCAGGCAATAAAAACTGGCACATCCTCTAGTAAAAGCACCACATAGTAAACACTTTACACATACACTATATTACCAAAAGTATTGGAACGTGTGCCTTTAGGCTTCGTTCACATCTAGGCGTCCCGGATTGCAGCTAAAATCACCGCAATTTGGCCCACGATCCTGAATTATGGCAAATCGCAGGACGCCCATGCAATCCCTGTCACTTCCAATGGCACCCCAATCTTAGCACAATTTTCCTGCGATTGTGGCCTGACGATTTGCGGTAAAATCACGCAAACAGAATCGCGAAACACCTGTAGCCCAAAAGAAGTAGAAGAACTGTGAATGGAGCCTAATGGGGCACTATTCCTCCCACTGACACCAATGATGGGACACTATTCCTCCCACTGATACCAATGATAGGGCACTATTCCTCCCACTGATACCAATGATAGGGCACTATTCCTCCCACTGACACCAACAATGGGGCACTATTCCTCTTACTCATACCAATGATGGGGCAAAATTCCTCCCACTGATACCAATGATGGCGCACTATTCCTTCCACTGATACCAATGATGGGGCACTATTCCTCCCACTGATACCAATGATGGGGCACTATGCCCTCCACTGACACCAATAATGGCACTCTTTTTCCCATTGACACTATATAAACATAGGGGTTGATTTACTAAAGGCAAACTGATTGTGCACTTTGCACAGTGCAATTGCACACGTGCAATTGCTCCACAGCTTAGTAAATGAGGTCAAGCTTTCATTCTTTGCAAAGAATACCCAATCACATGCAAGGAGAATAAAAAAACTGCCTTTTTTTGTACACGATTGGAAGATGGAAGTCAGCAGAGCTTCTATTAATTTACTAAGGTCTGAAGCAACTGCTCCTGCAGAGTGCAACTGCACAGTCTATTTGCCTTTAGTAAAATAACCCCATAGAAACATAGCAAAGGTGATGGCAGGAAAAGAAAAAAAAACGAGTGGTCCATAAAGTCTGCCCATTTTTAGATCTGTGTTTGTCTCAAGCATGTTTAAAACCATTTACTGTTGACTGGCTCACTATCTCTGCTGGCAGTTTTTTTCCAAGCATCAACTACCCTTTCAGTAAAATAATACTTGGTAAGATTAGTTTTGAACTTTCCTACAGTTAGTTTGAGGTCATCTCCCTGTGTTTTTTTTTTTTTTATCTTGACCAATTAAGGGGCAATATTTCTCCAACTGATACCAATGATGGGGCACTATTCCTTGACTGACACCACTAATGGGGCACTATACCTCCCACTGATACCAATGATGGGGCACTATTCCTCCCACTAACATCAATGATGGGGCACTATTCCTCCCACTAACATCAATGACGGGGCACTATTCCTCCCACTGACATCAATGATGGGGCAATATTCCTCCCATTGACACCAATGATGGGGCACTATTCCTCCCATTGACACCAATGATGGGGCACTATTCCTACCACTGATACCAATGATGGGGCACTATTCCTCCCATTGACACCAATGATGGGACACTATTCCTCCCATTGACACCAATGATGGGGCACTATTCCTCCCACTGATACCAATGATGGGGCACTATCCTCCCACTAACATCAATGATGGGGCACTATTCCTCCCACTGATACCAATGATGGGGCACTATTCCATCCACTGATACCAATAATGGGGCACTATTCCTCCCATTGACACCAATGATGGGGAATTATTCATCCCACTGACACCAATGATGGGGCACTATTCCTCCCACTGACACCAATGATGGGGCACTATTTCTCCCACTGACACCAATGATGGGGCACTATTCCTCCCACTGACACCAATGATTGGGCACAATTCTTCCCACTGACACCAATGATGGGGCACTATTCCTCCCACTGACACCAATGATGGGGCACTATTCCTCCCACTCACATCAATGATGGGGCACTATTCCTCCCATTGACACCAATGATGAGCATTGTTCATCCCAACGACAACAATGATGGGGCACTATTCCTCCAACTGAATCCAATGATGGCTAATCCTCCCCCTACTGACCACTATGTATTTACATTGCTTACTGCCACTGACACTGGGGCATTTTCCACCCCCAATGGCCACAGCCCCCCCCCCCCCATGAAAGACAGTATACTGGCCCCTTGATTAGAAGGCTTGAAGACTCCTGCCCTAAAATGCTGAGTTGGAGAATGGCTGCTTCCAGCAGAGCCTGATCACACAGGTGTGTCTTGCTTCAATACAGACTTTGTTTATTGCAATACATATTTATACTAAGAATGACAAAATGGTACATTAATGACACAATAAAGAGTTTTATTATTCCATCATGGCGGGATTCATATTAACAAGCCCAGTCATACAATAAGCCTGAAGGGATGGAAGTCGCCCCGTAACAAAACATCATTAATGTGCGCCCTCAGCGGAGGCGTCGGATCTCGTTAAGCGGCATCTGAAGTGAAAAGTCGCAGGCCGGCACGCTGCTCAGCGCTAAGTAAATAGAATTACGATGAGGGATGGGAAAGCCTAACTGAAACCACCATTTATTAATCTGCTGTACTGCCGGTTCTCCATTCCCATGATTAATATTTATGAAGAAGAAAAAGAAAACTTTACTCCAGTGACGTCTTCTCTCAGGAATCATTAGCTCGCTTCATATCTGTGTGCTACTGTAACGCACGCATGCTTTTCTGCATGTTCACATCCGTTGTGATAGGGCTGACCATTTATTGGGCTGCCCCAATGCATCAAATTGCACCAAGGGCATGTACTAATTCTCCATACATTTGTAAGATGCATCGAGGAGCCCATTAGAAATGAATAGCACTTTAGTGCTCCAAAAAGAAAAATGTGTTTCATGCAATGTGGGAATGCACATATTATTGCTAAATTCCATTTATTTTTTAATAAATTGCAAAATAAAAAAATAAAATTATATGAATTCCATTTTGATAAGGCCTGGTTCACACTAATGCAGTGCGCAATGCGCAGCTAATCCGCACAGCATCAAAAGCGCACCCCATTCATGTGAACCGCTGTGTATGTTAAGTTATTGACACCCCGAAATCGGTTCGCAAAACGCAGTGCGATTTGCAGAATCGGATCGCGTGGGTGTGAACACCAATGATGGGCACTATTCCTCTCACTGATACCAATAATGGGGCACTATTCCTCCCACTGACACCAATGATGGGGCACTATTCCTCCCACTGACACCAATGATGGGGCACTATTCCTCCCACTGATACCAATGATGGGGCATTATACTCTCACTGATACCAATAACTGGAAACTATTTCTACCACTGACACCAATGATGGGGCACTATTCCTCCCACTGATACCAATGATGGGGCACTATTCTCCCACTGACACCAATGATGGGGCACTATTCCTCCCACTAATACCAACGATGGGGCACTATTCCTCCCACTGACACCAATGATGGGGCACTATTCCTCCCACTGATACCAATGATGGGGCACTATTCCTCCCACTGATACCAATAATTGGAAACTATTTCTCCCACTGACACCAATGATGGGACACTATTTCTTCCAGTGATAACAATGATGGGGCATTATTCCTCCCACTGACACCAATGATGGGTCACTATTCCTCCCACTGACACCAATGATGGGCACTATTCCTCTATTGACACCAATGATGGGCACTATTTCTCCCACTGACGTCCTCCTCCTATGGGATGGTGACAGAGAATCCCTAGATAATTACATCTGCGACTTGAATACTAACTCTCTGGGCATTGTATCACAACATGAAGTTAGCCCTGTGTGGATCAATTTCTTAGATTTAACGGTAGAAGTTAGTGATAGAGCTCTGATCACTAGCACCTTCTTTAAATCTACAGACCTTAATAGCTTCATAGGACAGGGGAGATGCCATCACCCCTCCTGGCTTAAGTCTGTGCCAAAGAGCCAATTCTTGAGATAGAGACGCAAATGTACACTGCTAGATGATTACTACCAGCAGGCCAGGCCACCATGTTGAAAGAAAGATTTCTGGATAAGGATTACGATAATACAGAAATGAACACATTAGTGAGGTGGGTTGTTTGGATAGAACTTCATTACCAGAGGGTCGGCCTAAAATCCAGAAGGATGTAAACCAATTGGGGTTTCCCTTCGTTACCACATATTCCAAACAATTTCGTGAGGTCAAGCATATTTTTAACAAACATTGGAGTGTCCTTAAAAATGACAGATTTTTGGGGTCTCAATTACCAACTACCTCTCAGGTTGTCTTCCGAGGGGTCCAACCTCTGCATTTATCTGTCGCTCCTAATGTTTTAGACAACCCTAAAAAAGTTTCTTTCTTTCTTTCAGGATTTGAAGGTTTTTTTTTGTCCCTGCAAGAAATGTGCTGTTTGCCAAATCAATATTTTACCTGGTAGACGTATTTGTGAATTTCAATCCATGACCAATTCTAGGAAGTTTGATATTAAATAATTTATTACCTGCTCCTCCACCAACATAGTTTATCTTTTGCAATGTCCTTGCGGCCCACAGTATGTACCATTAGAACTTTAGCTATTAGGGTTAACGAGCACTTTAAAAATATCAGGAAGGATTTTCCAAAACGCAGTGTTTCTAAACACTATGCACAATGTCACAACAAGAGTCGGTTCACACTGGGGCGACACGACTCCTTCCTACTTCGGGAGGCGACTTGTCAGTCCCGTGCACCACAACTTCGGAGCGACTTGCAGGGACTTCACATAATGGAAGTCTATGCAAGTCGCTCCGAGGTCGCCCCGAAATAGTACAGGACCCTTTTTCTAAGTCGGAGCGACTTGTGTCGCTCCTATTAGAACGGGTCCTGTAGTGGTCAATGGACCGCGAGGGAGCGCGACTTGTCAGCGACTTGTGAACCGAGTCTAAAGGAACCCTAAGCGCCCATTCACACTGGCGCGACACGACTTGCTGGGGCGACCTGTGAAGTCGCGTTGCACAGCGTGCACCGCGACCTCGGCGCGACATGCACGGACTTCATATCATCGAAGTCAATGCAAGTCGCCTCCAGGTCGCCCCAAAGTAGTACAGGACCCTTTTTCTAAGTCAGAGCGACTTGTGTCGCTCCTATTAGAACGGGTCCTGTACTATTCAATGGCGAGCGACCCACCGCGACTTGTCAGTGTGAATGGGGTCTAAATCGGGGCATTGATCAGTTCACACCTCATTGGAGAGGTAGTCATGTCCGGCTGGAGATTTCCAGATTGGAGATCCGCTGGATTTATGACATTAAATGTTACACTCCATGGGGTCTGAACATTGAATGGGATGTGAACTGCTATATAAATAACAGTTAGGCCATTCAATTTTCCTGTGAGGGGCATTTTTTATGTCATATGGGCGTGCTTTTTATTTGAGTTTTTATGTTCTCCATTGCAACTGGTTTTTACATCGAGATTCTATTATGGATTTTTCGATGATATTTTTATATTTTTATTCTATTCTTATTCTCAATTTGATTTTATTGGGGTAATTTTTCTATATGATCTGTTTACTAGATTATCGAAGAGGGTGTGGCTGCAATATGCTAATGTATTTATATGATATATATTTTTTTATGAGTGAGGTAATTTTCTTGTTGTTTATATGGCTGTGGTGTTGTTTCCGGAAATTTAATCATCATTAGGAATGCAGCTAGATAATGGCGGTTGTATGGATCGTCATATCCGGTTTAAGTGCTGTGGTTTTCATTTCCGGAATGCACGGGACAGTGCCGCACTTCCTGCTGCGTCATGTCAGGGGCCAGCCACATATATAGTGTGCTTACGCCTGAGGGGCTATGCCTCTGATGACGTCATATCTATGACGAAATGCGTAAGGCGGAGCCCTACACTGCGGTCTCTTCAGATTTGTTTAAATGACGATTTCTGCTGATCTTATGTAACTGCAATTCAAATAAACAGAATTTTATTTTAGAACGTACTACACCATTATAGTCTTTTTTATCCTGAGGTGTAAACCCTTCATTAATTGCTGAAAGTCGCCCTTTCATCGGCTACTTGGTGTCGCTACTGCTGAATATCTGTCTCATTTACCAAATATGACCGCTCTATAATTTGAGGGTCATTTTCATCTGGTAAGCACTTTGGATTATCTACGGGGTGATTTAGGAAACTTTATTCCATCTCTACTCACTGGTGTTGGATGATCTTCCTTTCAATTTTATTATGGACTTTTATTGTTTTATATGGACTCTTATTGCTGTTGACTAATTTAATCACTATTGGCGCTACCTTGCTCATATATTTGTACTCTATTTGTGTGTAATCTTAACTTTATGGCTGGCTGCCTTTGAATTTGATTCAATTTAATTTAATTTATGTGGAGTGTGTTCCAATTGCAAATGTTTCCTTTTTTATTTGAAACCAATTCTCCCATTGACATCAATGCGATCAGATTCTGGTGTGGCAAAAAAGGGTTCTGCATGATTTTGGTATACAAAATACAGATATTTGAACCATACAGAATAAATGACTCAGTTTGCACTGCTGCAGAATCGCATGTGGTTTAAACAGGAATGCGGTATAATTCCAAATCGCATGTGGTTCCTGTACATTTAAAAAAAAATCTAAATAAAGGCAAATAAAATATGAAAAAAATATGAATTCATATACTGAATAGTATCATTACAGGTCATACAGTGATTGGAATGCAATATATTTTATGATGCTGGCCCTTTCTCAGCCACTGTCCTTACGCTCTATCGTCAAACGCAGATAAACGCCAAAAAACGCTGCTAACTATTGTTTTTTTGACATTTTTTATTCCATTGTTTTTTTTTAAGCCTGGGTTCTGTTTAGAGGTGTCGTTGATGGAACATAGCCTGGATTCACACTGGTGCATGCTGAACACTGCATGTGATTTGCAACAAAAACGCACCGCATTCCTGTGCACATCACATGTGATGTCTGTGCGATGCGATTTGAGCCATATATTTTGCATGGCTCAAATGGCATCACATTTGCATCAAAATGTTGTTGGGAGCTGTTTTTTTCTCCACACCTAATCGCATTGCATGGGTGTGAACACTCATGCAATGCGATTCTGGCAAGTGCACTGCATTTTTCAATCTGTTTCGGGGTATCGTTCACGGAACATGAAGCACTGTTGACATTGTGCTGATTTGGCATGCGATTTGTCATGTTGAATCCCATGTCAAATTGGAGCCTATTGCTGGCAACAGCACCGGTTCACACTGAGGGCGGGTTTGAAATCATTCAGCTGAAGGCGCACAATTTCAAAACTCGCATGTCAGTGCGAATTCGGGGGTGATTTGACAGACATCTGTACGGGTTCATGTACTGATGTCTATTGAAATCGCACTGAAGTTGCCAAAAATAGTGCAGAAACTACTTTTGGCAATCGGTGCGGCACCGCAGAGTCAGGGTTGCACCAATTCGGACAGTGACGTTGCCGGCAATAGGCTCTGATTTGGCATGCGATTTGACATTTCAAATTTGCCCGTTGTGAACGGGGGCTTAATGTTCCATGAACGACACCCCGAAACAGATTGCAAAATGCAGTGAGCTTGACAGAATCGCATTGCATGGGTGTTCATACCCATGCGATGTGATTTTGATGCAGGGAAAAAAGGGTCCACATTTGCACCAAAATGTTGTAGGACCCTTTTTTCCCAGCACCTAAATCTCATTTAGGTTAAATTTTGGCAAGCATTGCATTGTGGGAAAGTCGGAGTTACTAAAATAGCAGAGAGGTGATTTTGGCTAAAAACGTCAAAAAAAGCTAAAAAAACGCTTAACCACTTGCCAACTGCCGCACAACTATATACTGCGGCAGTCAGCCCCTCCTGGGCAAAGTGACGTAGGGGTACGTCACTCGCCCATGAGCCCCTAGGGGGCGAGCACGCGCCGCCGGAGGCGTGCTCCCACCCCCGCTCGTTCAGGGACATCCCTGCGCGTGTGACCGGCGGCTCTGACGTCCACCGGCCACTCGCGATCTCCCGCTGGAGAGGGAGAAAGGCAGGAGGCTGATGTAAACAGAGCCGCCTGTCATTCTCCCTGGTGTAACTGCAGAGATCATACAATCCTGCTATGTAGCGCAAACCAATCAAAATACGCTTATTGCGATTTTTTTTACCAAAAATATGTAGCAGAGAACAAATTGCCCTAAAATGTTAAAAAATTTTGATTTTTACTTTTTTTTTTTGGGGGGGGGGAATTTCATATATAAAAATGTGAAAAATAACGGAAAATTTATATCAAATACTTACCGTAATTTTCCTTTCCTGATGGACTCCATGGCAGCATACGTATCGGGTTTGGCCCCGCCTCCAAACCTACCCATAGGACCTCACTCCCATAAATCTTTGCTCCTGTTCAGCACACGTGTTCTGTAACTATCCTCCACAGAAATCCGGGAGGGAACTCCTGCTGCCATGGAGTCCATCAGGAAAGGAAAATTACGGTAAGTATTTGATATAAATTTTCCGTTTTCCTGACAGACTCCATGGCAGCATACGTATCGGGAAATAACTCGCCGTACACACAGGGTGGGCAGGTGCTGAACAGAAAAGTTTTAATGCATTTTGTCAAACAGACAGGACTTGCAAACCAAAATTCACAGAAGAAAGAGCCGCTGGCTCAACACAGTAATGGGATAAGAAAGTGTTAATAGAGGACCACGACGCTGCTCTGCAAATGACTTCAGGAGCCACATGTCTGGATACTGCCCAGGAGGTAGAGATGCTCCGCGTCGAATGAGCTGTAACTACTGCTGGAGGGGTCAAGCCCTTAGCCCTATAAGCCCACTGGATGGTCTGGATGATCCAAGAGGAAATGGATCTCGTCGAGGCTCTTGAACCTTTGTTTTTTCCATAGAAGGTAACAAAAAGATGTTCTGATTTTCTGAAAGAGGAAGTGGCATCTAAATATTTCTTAATACACTCTCCAACATCCAGCGGATGAACCGAAGATTCTTCCTCTTCCTGTCTAAAGGTTGGTAATACTGTTTCTATGTTTTCATGGAAGGCAGAGGTCCTTTTTGGTCTCGCATCCAGCATGGGGATGAGCACCACTCTGTCAGGAAAAAAGGTTAAGAAAGGCTCTTGTGTCCCAAAGGACCCAATTTCCGACACTCTTTTTGCTGAGGTTATAGCTACCAGAAACACTGTTATCAGTGTAAGCTCTCTTATGGTCAAAGAATCAGACATGTCTTGAATCTGACTCGCCAGGAAATCCAGAACTAGTGGCAGATCCCACTTGGGAAACCTGGGTTTTCTCTGAGGTCTGATTCTCACTGCCCCTTGGAAGAACTGACGAATTAGGGCATGAGTGGCCCAGGAGATCCCTGTAAAAGCGGAAATAGCCGAGACCTGGACTCTGAGCGAACTCACCGATAGAGGCAAATCCAGTCCTGATTGGAGAAAGCTCAATACATCCTGGATCTTAATTGAAGATTGAGGATCAGGCCTTGTATTCAGTTGTGCAGAAAATTTTTCCCAGATTCTCTGATACACCCTGTTCGTTGAGCTTCTTCTAGCACTAAGTAATGTCGAGATTGCCGTTTCTGGACAGCCTAAAGCCTGTAACCTCCTCCTCTCAACATCCAGACCCTGAGATGTAAACGGTCTGGGCACGGATGGAGTACAGACCCCTGGGACAACAGATCCGGTCTGAAGGGTAGCGGGATTGGGTCTCGGACACTGAGTAGCGTCAGAAGGGGAAACCATGGCCTGTTCGGCCAGAAGGGAATCACCGCCACTACCTCCACTGGCTCCGACCTGAGTCTCCGAAGGAACTGCAACACAATCGGAATTGGTGGGAAGGCGTATGCCCTGTGGAATCTCCACTGATCCGAGAGTGCATCTATCCCTGATGCTTGTGGATCTCTGAATCTTGAGTAGTACTTCGGCAGTTTGTGATTGCAGGGGGAGGCGAAGAGGTCTACCTCTGGAGAAAGCCCCAATGTTAGGATCCAGTTGAACGTTTCCTTGTGAAGGGACCACTCGTTGTTGTCCAGATCCACTCTGGACAAGAAGTCTGCTTTGACATTCTGGACTCCTGGAACATAAACCGCTGAAAGATTCGAGAGATTTTTCTGTGCCCAGGACATAATCGGCTCCACTTCCCTCAATAGGGACCAGCTGCGTGTTCCCCCTTGTTTCCTGATGTATGCCACTGCTGAGGTGTTGTCCAGGCGCAGCATGACAGGTTGGTCTTTTGTCAGGTGAGCAAATGCTCGAAGAGCTTGGAATGCTGCTCGGAGTTCTAGTATGTTGGATACTATTCCTCGAGTGGAAAACTCCCACCTGCCCTGTGCCACCTCCGACAGACAGTGGGCACCCCAGCCTATGTTGCTGGCGTCCGAGGTAACCACTACCCACGGGGCTGGCTTCAGAGAGTGGCAGTTCAGCAGGTGGTCTCTGCATAACCACCAGGGGAGACTCGCTCTCATTGAAGGGGTTAAGAAGATGCGTTGATCCAGATGCCACGTATCCCATTGCTGAAGGAATCCCTTCTGAAAGGGTCTCATCCTCCACAGGGCCCACTTCACCATGGGGACTACTGCGACCATAGTCCCGATCACCTTCAGGCATTGACGTGCCTGAAGATGAGAGGATGAGAGGGCAAAGCGAATCCTGTCTCGAAGAGTCCCTATCTTTTCCTCTGGAAGAGAGATAGTCGCCTTCTCTGTGTCGAACAGAGCGCCCAAGTAGATCAGGGACTGAGTTGGAATCAGGTGACTCTTCTCCTTGTTGAGTAACCAACCAAACTTCTAGAGAGTGGACACGACCTGCTCCAGATGAACTAATAGTTGGTCTCTGTCTTGGGACAACAGGAGTAGATCGTCCAAATAGTGGTGAAGACGGATACCTTTCAATCTCAGTAGGGCTACCACGGCCAATAAGATTTTTGAAAAGGTCCGTGGAGATGTTGAGAGCCCGAATGGGAGACAGATAAACTGAAGATGTAATCCTCCCACTTCGAACCGGAGAAACCTTTGAAAATCTTCGTCCACAGGGACATGAAAGTAGGCGTCTTTCAAGTCGATGGACACCATCCAATCTCCCGGCTGGACTGACTGCTGTATGGACAACAGGGTCTCCATTTTGAACCTTTCTTTTTTTATGAATTTGTTCAAGAAGGTCAGATCTATTACTGGTCTCCATGATCCGTTCTTCTTTTGGACCAGAAAGAGCGGAGAATATATTCCTTGGCCTCGCTCGGACTCTGGAACGGAGATGACAGCCCCTTGAGCAATGAGAGCTTCGACGTAAGAAAACAAAATCTGACGCCTTTCTTCTAGGCATGGTATGGCAGTAGGCAGGAACCTTGAGCCTGGCCTCTCCTTGAAGACCCACTTGTGGCCTGAAGACACCGTCCTGACGGCCCAGGGGTCCTGAATCGAAGCCGCCCAGACATGTCGGAAGGAGCGTAGACGCGCACCCACCCGACATGTCTGAGCGGGCCCACCTTCAAAAGGACTTAGTGGGCTCACGGTCCCCCGAGGAGACGTTCTTTGTCGTCTTCCTGGAAGACTGTCTGGATCTCCAGTTCCGGTTGAACTCCCGACCAGGTCTATAAGAACGAGCTTCCCTGGCCCGGTCAGGCACAAATTTTCTGGTAGGCTGTCCTTTCTTGACGTTGAACTGGCGCCGATCCTGGGGAAGAAACCCAGACTTACCGCCTGTAGCCCGGGCTATGGCCTCGTCAAGTTTATTCCCGAAAAGGGAGGACCCCTCAAAGGGAATACGGCACCAAACTTGCTTTGATGCCGGATCCGCCACCCAAGGGCGGAGCCAAAGAGCTCTCTTAGCTGTGACCGAGGACAGCATAACTCTTGCCAATAGACGGATCAAGTCTATGGAAGCCTCCCCAAGGAACGACGCGCCCAGCCTAAGCTCCTGGATTGGAGCGCTTCTGGCCACCTCCTCCGAAACCGATCTGACCGATTCGTCTACCACATCAGCCCAAGACTCCATGGCTTTGGATAGAGCAGCTAAAGCCAGGACTGGTTTACAGGCCATACCTGCTGTAAGGTAGATTCTCTTCAAATCAGAGTCCATCCTTCGGTCCAACGGGTCTTTAAATGAGACCGTATCCTCTAAGGGAAGGGTCACGTGCTTGACCAGTCTCATGACTGCTGCGTCAACTAGGGGAGGAGACTCAAGATGTTTCACATCATCCTCTTTGAAGGGGTAAAGTTTAGCCATCTTGGATACTAAGGAATTCTTTCGTTCCACCTTTTTCCACTCCTCCAAGATGATTTCACCCAACTCTCCCAGGAAGGGAAAATTAACACGCTCCTTATTGAGCTGTTTAAAGTACTTCTTCTGCTTGGGAGGGGGAACAGCTGACTCTTCCCAATTTAAGGTCTCTCTGACCGCTTTAACCAGGGAAGGCACCCAGGTATATTCAAAACCCAAGCAGGGATCCTCATCTTCAGAGTCGCTACCTGACAAGAGCATCGACTGATGGCTTGTGTGGGCCGACTCGAAATCTTCCTGTACCTGTAGAGCTACAGGGGAGGGGCTTGGGGAAGCCGTTGCAGTGTCTTGAGAACGACTGACACCCAACTCTGCCAAAGAGTCCTTAACCACTCTCTTGACCAAAGCCTCAATGCGCTGATCGGAAGTATCCCTCTCTCCCGCAGCCTGGGAGAAACATCTATCACAGAAAAGCTTCCTCTCCGGGACACTAGCGCCACAGCCTCTGCAACCTGCTTTGTCAGGTCTCCGTGCGTGGCTGGCTGAAGTAGATGATTTTTGATGATGTGAGCCCGAACGGGACTTTCCTGTAGAGTGCCGGTGGCGAGAGCTCGAGCGCCTTTCACTTCTTTGAGAAGAGTGCCTAGTCTCTGAACGAGGAGGGCTGTGAACAAGAGAAAAAAACAGAAAAAAACAGACAGGAAGCTAGGAACACTTGAGTTCCTACCCCCACCCCCTATAACCCACAGCCCCACCAAGAAGCCCCAAATACCTGTTAGGGGCGGGCTGACCACCGGAGGGCAAAGTAGCTTCCATTCTGATGCTGACCTACAAGAATGAGCCGGACAGCAATGTCAGAAAACCAGCAAAAGAGGAGGGGGGGGGGGGCGCTCCCAAACTGGGGCCAGTACTCACCAAGAACCAGAGGTTAGCAGGCAGAGCGGCAGCGAACAGCAGGCGTCCAAAAACCGATCAGATGCGGAGTATAGAACACCCAGTATCAGCAGTGTGTATAAACACAACACTGCTGACAGTTCTGGGGTTTAAATATGGCGCCTGGTGACGTCATCAGCGATCGCCACCGACGCCAACTCACTGCGCATGCGCCGAGCTCCTACTGCGCACGCGCGAGAGCCAAGCCTCGTTCTCGAGGCGCCGCACATGCGCAGTAGCGTACCGCACCGGCGGCCGGTCAGGAAGTGAACCGCTGACCGGCCCCGGACCACTAGCCACCAGGGAAGGCAGGAAAGACCAGGTAAGAGACACATATATAAGCAAGGCAATATAAACATATAAAATAGCTGCCATGGAGTGTACTCACGAACCGCAGACCACCAGGGATGGATGCACACCGGACTTATCTCTTCAAGGGTACCGGCCACCCGCAGCAGCTGGGCTTTTTGGCCAAGGCTGCTACATCTTCGCCCCTACTCCATACCCCGCAGCAGCTGGGGCTTATTGGAGAGCTCCATACCCGACTGGTAGAGCCATCCATCACCCGGAATCCATCTTCAGGTAGGATATCAGGTAATCCTTTGGAGGACAAAAAAAGAACACGTGTGCTGAACAGGAGCAAAGATTTATGGGAGTGAGGTCCTATGGGTAGGTTTGGAGGCGGGGCCAAACCCGATACGTATGCTGCCATGGAGTCTGTCAGGAAATTGTTATTTTATCAAAATTGTCGTTATTTTTTTGTTTATAGCGCAAAAAGTAAAAATCGCACAGGTGATCAAATACCACCAAAAGAAAGCTCTGTTTGTGGGAAAAAAAGGATGTCAATTTCATTTGGGTACAGCGTCGCACGACCGCGCAATTGTCCGTTAAAGTCACGCAGTGCCGAATCGCAAAATAGGCCCTGGTCTTTGAGAAGCCAAATCTTCCGGGGCTTAGTTAAAAAACGCTGAATAATGCCAATGCAAAAAAAAGCTAAAAAACGCTGAAAAATACTCACTACAAAGCTTTTGGCATTTTTATAATGTCCGGTGTGCATAAGAGCAATGTTTATCCAGGACTCTGTCTTTCTGCTGTGCAGCACCTAGGGGGCGCTGTTGTCTAATACAATATTACTTCTCTCCGTCTGCCACAATGGGTTAAGTGATGGGTTTGATACCTGCTCTTCTATTAGCATCAGTGTCACAAGTGATTACTGAATCCAAAATGACCCCAATTAGTAAATACCGTGATAACAGAGGACGATGATTCGCCACGACACTTTCCGTGCCCCCGCGCTTGACCTTCGCCGTGGCCGGCATAGCGCCAAGCTCTGTACTTTCTACTGCAAAGGCAATCAGAGCTTATTACATAACCCTTCATAATAAACAGAGTCAATAGAAGAGCTATAATGGACCCCGTAAAAAAAGCGAAGTAGAGCGGACGCTACATAGTTACCCGCGTGTACCATGGGCCTCCAGTCTGGCGGGAGGGGTGCAAATTTCCCACAGCATCAAACATATTTTATCATGTGCATGCATGCTATGTAATGTGTTACACTTCCAGTTATTTATTACCTTTCACAAAGATCACAGTACGTCCCCTGACAATGATTTCATCTGCTCTTCCCTACAGAAGGATGGCGCCATCTTTGTTCAGACGTCATCTGTGATTGCCATTTATTCCCTGGACTGAGATGGCGGCTAAGAGATGACACCATCATTTAAATCCCGATGCGTTAGCAGTTCTTGGCTGTGCTCACAAATATCTGACCTTGTGACTTTGCTACAAAGTTACAATGTTGCAGCCTAAGGAGAGGGGAGACTTAGGAAATGCTTCTTCCTGCCTGCAGCAGACTGATGACATCATTTCAGCCCAGGCAAAATCACTGACTGCAGCTCAAGGATGGCGCTTTAACTATTTCTGACCACCCTATAGTAACTTTACTGCTACAGGGTGCAGGGCCGTAGATAATTCTTTGTCCTGGGGGGGTTTAGCATCACCACTTGGTGAAACCAAAAAAAAGGGGGGGGGGGAGCCGGTGTATGGATGAAGCCTTCCTTTTAGCTACACAAAGCCACAGGTTTTCACTGTGCAACCTTACAACCTTCTAGCTGCCGGCGTCCTAACGACCAATGGCATCATCAGTTGCTAAGGAGGATGTCAGTTGCCTAGCATCCTTGTTTGGCCATCCCCTGCCCTTCTCCATCAGCATTGGGGTCACATCAGCTGAGTGATGGAGAAAAACTGAGGGAGAAGAGAAACACTGGAATACTAGTCAGTACCAGTTTGCAAAAGTGTATTTGCTTTGAAAGAATAAAATACCACTAATGTTAGGTGTCCTACATGTGGAAGTTGCTGCATTATGTAAAACAATTAGAATAGTTTTTACATTTTAGAATGGGGTGCCTCAAGACTGTCCATCATTTTTAAAGGGTGCATTGACTGAAAAAAGGTTGAAAAACACTCATTTAGTGCCAGACATAGTACAGGAGATGGTCAGAGACAGCAGACATACTACAGGAGATGGTCAGAGACAGCAGACATACTACAGGAGATGGTCAGAGACTGCAGACATAGTACAGGAGATGGTCAGAGACTGCAGACATATTACAGGAGATAGTCAGAGACAGCAGACATAGTACAGGAGATGGTCAGAGACTGCAGACATACTACAGGATATGGTCAGAGACTGCAGACATAGTACAGGAGATGGTCAGAGACTGTAGACATATTACAGGAGATGGTCAGAGACTGCAGACATAGTACAGGTGATGGTCAGAGACTGCAGACATACTACAGGAGATGGTCAGAGACTGCATACATACTACAGGAGATGGTTAGACACTGCAGATATACTACAGGAGATGGTCAGAGACTGCAGACATAGTACAGGAGATGGTCAGAGAATGCAGACATAGTACAGGAGATGGTCAGAGACTGTAGACATACTACAGGAGATGGTCAGAGACTGCAGACATATTACAGGAGATGGTCAGAGACAGCAGACATAGTACAGGAGATAGTCAGAGACAGCAGACATAGTACAGGAGATGGTCAGAGACTGCAGACATACTACAGGCGATGGTCAGAGACTGCAGACATAGTACAGGAGATGGTCAGAGACTGCAGACATAGTACAGGAGATGGTCAGAGACTGCAGACATAGTACAGGAGATGTTCAGAGACTGCAGACATAGTACAGGAGATGGTCAGAGACAGCAGACATAGTACAGGAGATAGTCAGAGACAGCAGACATAGTACAGGAGATGGTCAGAGACTGCAGACATACTACAGGCGATGGTCAGAGACTGCAGACATAGTACAGGAGATGGTCAGAGACTGTAGACATATTACAGGAGATGGTCAGAGACTGCAGACATAGTACAGGTGATGGTCAGAGACTGCAGACATACTACAGGAGATGGTCAGAGACTGCAGACATAGTACACGAGATGGTCAGAGAATGCAGACATAGTACAGGAGATAGTCAGAGACAGCAGACATAGTACAGGTGATGGTCAGAGACTGCAGACATATTACAGGAGATGGTCAGAGACTGCAGACATAGTACAGGTGATGGTCAGAGACTGCAGACATACTACAGGAGATGGTTAGACACTGCAGATATACTACAGGAGATGGTCAGAGACTGCAGACATACTACAGGAGATGGTTAGACACTGCAGATATACTACAGGAGATGGTCAGAGACTGCAGACATAGTACAGGAGATGGTCAGAGACAGCAGACATAGTACAGGAGATGGTCAGAGACTGCAGACATACTACAGGCGATGGTCAGAGACTGCAGACATAGTACAGGAGATGGTCAGAGACTGTAGACATATTACAGGAGATGGTCAGAGACTGCAGACATACTACAGGCGATGGTCAGAGACTGCAGATATAGTACAGGAGATGGTCAGAGACTGCAGATATAGTACAGGAGATGGTCAGGGACTGCAGATATAGTACAGGAGATGGTCAGAGACTGCACTGCTCCATGTACTGTCTGATCTCCTATCCCTGTACATTGTCTGCTGAACACTCACAATGATCCTTCCTGATCACCATAAAAGGTGCTGTCGGTGCTTCCACACCACACATCATTTACTTACTGTGTGACAATGAGGACGGGTCCCAGACTTTCAGCATGAGCTGTACAGAAGAGGGAGGAGCGATCCCGCCCTCTCCTCCCCACTGATCAGAGCTCTGGTTGTTAGGGGGCGGAGTGTTAGGCGGATAAGGAAGAGATTGGTAGTGGTTGGTTGGGACTTGGGAGAGATGACGGAGCACCAAGCCGGGAGAATTAAGATGAGGTAAGAGAGAGCCAGGCACGCATCCTCCCAGGCCTGCCCTGCCGCCAGACAGCTCAACTCTGCCCCATTATGTAAGGTTCTGGCACTCTCAGTGCCTCCTATCACATTATTTCCGGGTGATTTCCATCTACCTAGATAGAACACATATAGGTGTGTTTCCCTTTAAGACTGATGCTGTCATCACTCAGCGCCGGACTAGATGGCTATTTAAATCGCCGGCTCTCACTCACATGTGTTCGTTCAAATGCTAACGTTGGATGCTAACTTGGCTTGAAGCTTTCGTGCTTGCAAGCATACCTCGCTGACGGAACCTCGCTGCGCTGATCCCTGTATCCCGCTTCCGGATCATCCGCTCCTCCTGAACCAACCTTCGGCTGTATTGCTATTAGTGCTAAGTACCCCGCAGGGGAACCCTCTATAAACTTATACTAAGCTTACACTATCTAGCTCTGCATAGTAAAGACTATTTATCACATCTGCATATCTAGATTGCTAGCTCTTAAGACTACTGCTACTTATTCCTGCACTGGGTTGATCTCTCTTGTATGTCCACCTGCTACTCTGTCATCTGCTACCATACATGATTGCTAAACCTACCTGCATCCATCTGCTACTGTCTTACCTTCAAGTGTCTGTCACCTACCACCTCCACTCAACCTGTCTCTTAAATCTTCATCACTGTGTTACTACATACATAAAGTCACTCTAGGAACCAGCTTGTTGAGTGTGTGTATTTACTAGCTGAATTAAGACCTTCCACACATGATGAGTCATTGAGGTTGGGAATGGTATCTCAGCATCTCTCTTACATGACTACTGAAGTGGAATATTTCTGCAGCTGAAAATCCACACCATACATGAAACGCAGGAGCGTTACACATTAGCATTTGGCTGTCATCTTTTTTACAGGCAGTGCAGGCTCAAAGGGCAGCTGCTTTGCACCCCATAACAAGGACTTGGGCTGAGTCCGGGGCAGCTGTCCCTTTTGCCCTGTGTTAAAGGCAGCCTTGTGCAGGACACACGTTGCAGGTTTTCTGCATCACATCCTAGTGTGAACCGAGGCTTATTAATGCCTTTATAACACAATCAAAAAAGGGCCAGCAGGGCACCGAGGCCAGCGAACAGTCCATGGTGTGCCTGGTAAACCCTCAGCCGTCTGCAGTCAGCACCACAACAGGTTGGACTGTCAGTACCAAACTAGCAGTGGAAAATGGTAACCCACTATCCCAGTGTGTAGTGAAAAACTTTGCCAGTTGCCACAGTCTCACTTACCCCCATGGCAGCACAGCAGCGGTAAGTGGTGTGTGATGTCAGTCTCTCAGGCAGCAAGCTGAAAGGGAAAGAAGGAGGCTCAGCCTCTCAGCAGCAGCAGTGCTACCTTGCATGTTCTCCACTCCATGCTCCTCCGAAGACAAGTCCAAGGCGGGAATTACAAAGTGTAGAGGCAGTCGGTCACGGTGGGCGGGACTACAGGCGCCGCCCGCTCTTACTGTGCCTATGATCTGCCAGCCGGGAACCCAGCACAGCCTGGCCATAACAGAGTGACGTGAGCGCCTGTGCCAGTGTGCCTTACACCGGTCTTGACCTGCTGCATCCACCCTGTTCGCCATACTGACTGCTGTTTTGCCAGTTGTAGCGGCGCTGGCAGAGACGCTTTTCATTTTACACCAGTCCCGACCTGCTGCATCCACTCCGCTCACCACTCGTGCTGCCTGTTGTAGCGGCACTGGCGCCGGCGCCGTGAGAGGCAGCAGGACAGAGACGCTTTTCATTTTACACCAGTCCCGACTTGCTGCATCCACTCCGCTCACCATACCGACTGCTGTGCTGCCTGTTGTAGCGGCGCTGGCGCCATGAGAGGCAGCAGGGCAGAGACGCTTTTCATTTTACACCAGTCCCGACCTGCTGCATCCACTCCGCTCACCACTCGTGCTGCCTGTTGTAGCGGCGCTGGAACCGGCGCCGTGAGAGGCAGCAGGGCAGAAACGCTTTTCATTTTACATCGGTCCCGACCTGCTGCATCCACTCCGCTCGCCATACTGACTGCTGTGCTGCCTGTTGTAGCGGCGCCAGCGCCATGAGAGGCAGCAGGGCAGAGACGCTTTTCATTTTACATCGGTCCCGACCTGCTGCATCCACTCCGCTCACCATACTGACTGCTGTGCGGCCTGTCATAGCGGCGCCGAGGCCATGAGAGGCAGCAGGGCAGAGACGCTTTTCATTTTACACCAGTCCGACCTGCTGCATCCACTCCGCTCGCCATACTGACTGCTGTGCTGCCTGTTGTAGCGGCGCTGGCGCCGGCGCCGTGAGAGACAGCGGGGCAGAGACGATTTTCAGTTTTGGCAGGATGCTCTGGAGGGGGGGGGGGGGTTTGAACACCCCAAACTCGCCCCTTATCTACGGCCCTGACAGGGTGGCAGGATCACGTATATATGCGTGATTCCGACATTCTGCCGAAAACTCCAACTCGGCAAAAAACTACAACCACGTCCCTTCCGGTGACTACAGCAGGAATAGTTGGAGATTTTAGACGAGTTGCTGTTTTCACAGACCACCGGCAGCCAGTCCACTCCGGTACACTAGTAGATTCCTCTTTTCACAGAACACCGGGTAAGGAAGAGAAAAGCTGTCGCCCCCTCGGAGGCGGCCATGTTGTTGGTTAGTAGCAGGCATTACTAACAATGTCCAGTCATAGCGTGTACTGAAGTGTACAGGTTGTCAGTGGTCTGTGAAAATAGCAACCAATTATTCCTGCTGTAGAGTCACGGGAAGTGATGTGGTTGGAGATTTTGGCAAGTTGGAGTTTTCGGCAGAACACCGGACTTCTGCCTGCAGGGGGTGCACAGCAGAAGCCGATCTGCAGGTGCCAGGCACTCAATGTGCTCCGTCACCCGCCGATCGTCCGTAAACAACACAGAATGGGGGTCTGCCTATGTAAACAAGGCAGATCACCGTTCTGACAGGGGGTAAGGAATGGATTCTGCGTTCCTGCAAAGCAGTGAATAAAATCCATCTCTTCCCTTAGTAAAAGCAGGACATAAAGTACACAAAAACACTGGCTAGGCACACAGTTAACCCTTTGATCGCCTTAGATGTTTAAACTCGTCTCATTAGTACAGTGACAGTGCATTTTTTTAGCACTAATCACTGTATTAGTGTCACTGGTTCCCACAAATTGTTATAAGTGGCAGTTAGTGTCTGATTGTCCGCCGCAATATCACAGTCCTGCTATAACTCACCACCGCCATTACAAGCATAAAAAAATTTAAAAATAAAATAAAAATTCCAATATGTATAATATAGCTTGTAGAGGATATAACTTTTGTGCAAACCAATCAATATACGCTTATTGGAATTTTTTATACCGAAAATATGTTGCAGAATACATATTAGCCTAAATTATTGAAGACATTTTTTTTTATTTAATGTTTTATAACAATAAGTAAAAAATGTTTTTTTTTTTTAATTATTTGTATTTTTTGATTTATAGCGTATAAAAAAAAAAAAAATGCAGACTTGATCAAATACCCACCAAAAGAAAACTCAGTTTGTGGGGAAAAAAAATGACATCAATTTTATTTGGGTACAGAGCTGCCCTACCGCGCAATTGTCAGTTAAAGTAACGCAGTGCTGTATCGCAATAAATGGCCTAGTCATGAAGGGGGGTAAATCTTCTGGTCTTCCGGAGGTCAACTGGTTAATGATAAAAGGAATTTTTTTTTTTTTTTAAATTTAAATCTACTATTGATGTATACTGTATAGTGACATGTCAGCAATTTATTCATGAAGAGTTGTGAAGTTGCCTAAAGGTCCATATTGGTCACATATGGTCTTCCATTCTCATGCTCCCCCTCTTTAGTTACTAGTTACATCACATTTTTGGTGCTATTCCCAGCGAGTGGGGATCCTGTGTCTTGCAGCCTAGGAATACTTTGTAGCCAAAATGCATTCCCACCAACAGCAATAAATAGAATGTAGTCAGTCTAAGACCTCAAGATAGTGCAGCGTCCCTAAAATATGACGAATATAGAAGATCCCCTATGGGCGGGACTTTAATGGCACCGAAAAATAGTAAATAGTATATTTATTATACTTTTTTTTTTTTTTTACTTTTTTTTTATTATACTTTTTTGTTTAAGCCATTTTTTATTAACCACTTAAGCCCCGGAGGATTTGGCTGCTCAAAGACCAGGGCCTATTTTACAATTCGGCACTTTAACTGACAATTGCGCGGTCGTGCGACGCTGTACCCAAATGAAATTGACGTCCTTTTTTTCCCACAAACAGAGCTTTCTTTTGGTGGTATTTCATCACCTGTGCGATTTTTATTTTTTGCGCTATAAACAAAAAAATGCGTAAATTTTGAAAAAAATAACAATATTTTTCACATTCAGTTAAGATCCTTGAAACAAGGAAGGAGGCCTGTAGAAGACTTTGTCGCAGATTTCAAGAGATGGACCCTTGATTCAGAATGGAATGATGCATCTCTGAAAACCCAATTTAGGCTTGGCCTATCAGAAGCCGTTAAGGACGAGCTCGCCCGAGCGGATCTGCCAAAAACCCTGGATGCATTAATACAACTCAGTATTACCATAGATAGAAGACTACGAGAAAGAAAGGCTGAAAAGATGGGAATGCCATTATCCGTTTCCTCTCGGAGTCTGGCCGTTCCTATGGAGGTAGGAACCATACGCCCACCGCTATCAACTATGGAAAAAGCCAAAAGACGAAATGAAAATCTCTGCTTGTACTGTGCATCCCCGAATCACAAGATAAACGTCTGTCCCCTAGTCAACAAAAAGAAGGGTGAGTGTTCACATGTCTCTCTAGGAGGATTGACAACTTCATTCACTAACCCCTACATTTCTGTTTTTTTGACATTACAGTGGGACCAGAACAGGATTACTACTAAGGCCATGATTGGCACAGGATCTTGTGGAAATTATATGGATATATGTTTTGCTGCTTTAAATAAAATTCCTATTATTTCTAAACTCAAACCTGTCTCAGTAAGTCTTATTACCGGTGTTCCGTTATCCTCTGGTCCGATCACCGATCAGACACAAGCACTTCTAGTCACTATTAACGAGTCTCATAGGGAGACTTCTACCTTCGATTTAATACCATCACCCCACTTTCCCATTGTGTTGGGACTTCCCTGGTTGCACACACACCAACCAACCATAGATTGGAAGAAACGGTCCTTGACCTTCCCTTCTTGTTATTGCGAGGAAACGTGTAACCTCCCGTTTTCCGGGAAGATTCTGTCTGTGGTGACAGATGAGATTGCACCACTATGTTATCAGGATCTTTCTGAGGTTTTTCTTGAGAAAAATGCTCAAGCATTACCTCCTCATCGAGACTATGATTGTAGCATTGATCTACTCCCAAATAGCAAATTGCCGTTCGGTCATGTTTATCCTCTTTCACAGGATGAACTTGCCCATCTCAAAACCTATTTGGATGAGAACTTGGAAAAAGGTTTTATTAGACCTTCCACTTCTTCCACAGCAGCAGGACTCTTTTTTGTTCGCAATAAAGATTCAAGTCTCAGACCTATCATCGACTACAGGAAATTGAATGCTATCACAATAAAAGATCGCTATCCTCTACCGCTTATGTCTGAGCTCATTGAGCAGGTGCGTGGAGCTACCTATTTTTCAAAATTAGACCTGAAAGGAGCATACAATCTCATTCGAATCCGTGATGGACACGAGTGGAAGACTGCATTCAGAACTAGATACGGATTGTTCGAATATCTTGTGATGCCATTCGGCCTATGCAATGCCCCTGCAGTTTTCCAACGATTTATAAACGATATTTTTAAAGACTTACTAGATGTCTGTGTTGTGGTATATCTGGACGATATACTTATATATTCACGGACCCTGTCTGAACACATAAGACATGTAAGACTTGTATTATCGAGATTGCTTGCACATAATCTTTATGTGAAGCTGAAGAAATGCTTGTTTCATAAAGAAGAGGTACTCTTTCTAGGCTACATCATATCCAAAACAGGAATCGAGATGGATATGAGTAAAATATCCTGCATTCAGGATTGGCCTACACCAACTACATGCAAGGCGCTACAGCGATTCCTGGGATTTTCAAATTTCTACAGGAAGTTCATAAAAAACTTCTCTGCCATTGTGAGACCCCTCACACAGCTCACTAGCATTAAAATACCATTCAAATGGTCAGAAGAAGCAAATAAGGCTTTTCACTTGTTAAAGACAAGGTTTACTTCCGCTCCCATATTACGCCATCCAGACCCATCCCTCCAATACATTCTGGAGGTAGATGCGTCAAACATGGCAGTAGGAGCAATACTCTCCCAACGACCTACCCACACTTCACCACTTCATCCAGTCGCTTTTTTTTCTAAATCCCTAAGCAGTCCCGAGATAAATTACCCCGTGGGGGAAAAGGAACTGCTTGCTATAAAATTGGCTCTGGAGAATTGGCGACATTTACTCGAAGGCACCCAACTACCAATAATTACATACACGGACCATAAAAATCTCCAATATCTTCAGACTAGCAAAACTCTCTCGCATCGACAGGTACGATGGTCACTATTCTTTCTAAGGTTTAACTTCCTAGTGACCTACACACCTGCAGATAAGAACAAAAAGGCGGATGCACTATCACGACTAACTGAAAAAAACTACTTTGAAATCCCTTCCGTTCCTATAATACCTCACAAACGCATTATTGGAGTTGTCCGTTCCTTAAAGGAAGAGGTTCTGCATGGTATAAGTTTGGATTCACCCCACCACAACTAAATACTGATGCAGAAGGCTTCCTCTACTACAACGACAAACTTTACATACCACCTACCCTACGCACCAAGATCTTGGAATTATCGCATGATGTGCCTATGGCAGGACATATGGGTATGACAAAGACTTTCAATTTGATTTCTCGACAATTCTGGTGGCCTGACATGAAAACATCTATACAAAAATTCGTCTCTTCGTGCAATGTCTGTGCCAGGTCCAAAATTGACACTACGAGACCATCCGGTCTACTATGCAGTCTACCAATACCCCAAACTCCATGGGAGGTTTTGTCATTGGACTTCATCGTAGAATTGCCTCCTTCCAAAGGATTTAATACCATCTTGGTGTCAGTGGACCATCTGACAAAGATGGCACATTTCATTGCTATTCGCAGACTACCTTCGTCCAAACAAACGGCAGAACTCCTGATGAAACATGTCTTCAGATTACATGGTATCCCAAAAACTCTTCTGTCTGACCGTGGATCCCAATTTATTTCTAAATTCTGGCAAGAACTATGTCACATACTACGGATTGAGCGGAAGCTCACTTCTCCTTACCATCCGCAGACCAACGGACAGACTGAAAGAGTCAACCAATGCATCGAGCAGTATTTACGTTGTTACACTTCTTACCAACAGGATGATTGGTTGGATCTTCTCCCCCTGGCAGAATTTGCCTACAACAACGCAACTCACAGTACAACCAAGCAGAGTCCGTTCTACTTGAACTATGGGTTCCATCCCTCTATTCTCCCTCCACGCATCCTTCCTTCAAATAACCCAGTAGCCTCAGACTATCTTACCCAAATAAAGGATTCTCTGGGTTTACTAAATACTACCATTGCACACGCTCACAGTCAACAAAAGAAGTACTATGATCTTCGTAGAAGACCTTCTCCACAGTATACTATCGGGGACCTCGTTTGGCTCTCAACAAAAAACTTGAGACTGAAGATCCCTAGCAAAAAGCTTGGACCTCTGTTCTTGGGACCTTTCCCAATCAAGAAACTTATTGGAAAAGCTGCAGTGCAGCTTACATTGCCAATGGACCTAAAAATCCATCCCATTTTCCATGTGTCGCTACTAAAACCCCATGTTCCGGACCAAGGAATAAGGCCTAATATTCCACCTCCCCCTCCTGTACAAGTTGAAGGTGGAGAAGAATACGAGATAAAAGAGATTCTGGATTCTCGTATCTACAGAAGAAGACTTCAGTACTTGGTTAGATGGAAGAACTATGGGCCCCAAGACGACACCTGGCTAAATACCTCTGACATACATGCCCCTAGATTAATCCGCAATTTTCATGCGAGATACCCAGACAAACCAGCTCCAGAGGCCTTCAGGAGCAGGCCTTAAGGGGGGGGGTATTGTAATGTTCCGGTACCTTTGGTACCCTAAATTACACTTTCCACAAGTGTATGCGCCCCACCATTTACTTTTGGAAAAGGTGCGCATACACCTTTAAGACTGGAGCTGTCATCACCCAGCGCCGGACTAGATGGCTATTTAAAGCGCCGGTTCTCACTCACATGTGTTCGTTCAAACACCCTTACCTGGATGCTAACCTTGCTTGAAGCTTCCATGCTTGCAAGCTTACCTCGCTGACGGAACCTCGCCGCGCTGATCCCTGTATCCCGCTACTGGATCATCCGCCTCTCCTGAACCACCCTTCGGCTGTATTGCTAATAGTGCTAAGTACCCTACAGGGGAATTCTCTATAAACTTATACTAAGCTTACACTATCTAGCTCTGCATAGTAAAGACTGTTTATCACATCTGCATAACTAGATTGCTAGCTCTTAAGACTACTGCTACTTATTCCTGCACTGGGTTGATCTCTTTTGTATGTCCACCTGCTATTCTGTCATCTGCTATCATACAACATTGCTAAACCTTCCTGCATCCATCTGCTACTGTCTCACCTTCAAGTGTCTATCACCTACCACCTCCACTCAACCTATCCCTCAACCTTCATCATTGTGTTACCACATACATAAAGTCATTCTAGGAACCAGCTTGCTAATTGTGTGTATTTACTGGCTGAAATAAGACCTTCCACACATGATGAGTCATTGAGGTTGGGAATGGTATCTCAGCATATCTCTTACATGACTACCGACGTGGAACTATTTCTGCAGCTGAAAATCCACACCATATAAGAAACGCAGGAGCGTTACACCCTGGAACAACAATATCGTGAGTACAGGGGATCGTGTCAAGGGGCCTGACCTGAGGGGGGCCACCCCAGGAGTAGGATAGTCAGAGGACGGGTGTCAGCAGCCAAGGAAGAGGATACTAAGGAGAATGTCCTGAAGATAAACTCAGTTGATCAAGTCATCTGGAAAAGAGACTTACAGCTAAATTCACCTCAGTGGCAAGGTGGATCAACAGCCTGGCTGTACCAAAAGAAAGAAGTCCTCAAACCTTGTGCATAATTAATTTGGAGTATCCCATCCCTAATTTATAAATAAAACACAAAAACTACTACATACCCCTGAACTGTTTATTGAACAAATGTCAAGGTTGCGAATGGTAACCCAGGGGGACCCGTGAGTGTGAAATGCAGCAGTCATCATGGAGGCAGTGCTACATATTGTCTCCTCTTTTATATTGTAAAGCGCTGCGTAAACTGTTGGCGCTATATAAATCCTTTAGAACAGGGGTCTCCAAACTATGGCCCTCCAGTTTTTTCTGGAACTACAATTCCCATCATGCCCAGTCATGTCTGTGAATGTCAGAGTTTTACAATGCCTCATGGGATGTGTAGTTCTGCAACAGCTGGAGGGCCGTAGTTTGGAGATCCTTGCTTTATAATAATAATCGGTGCGACTCAAGACGACTTGAAGAAAAAGGTTCCTGCCCTACTTTGCAAATTGCAAAATTCAATACAACTTGCATTGAATTCTGTTAAAGAAGTCATATGCAAGCGGCGGTGAACTCGCACAGGGATGTCGGCTTTGAAGTCGCAGCAGTGTGAACCCGGCCTTAGACTCAGGACCGTTTCAGACACTGCAAGAGCTCTGCATTGCCCCAGCAGAGGAGAGTTGTTCATCGCTGGGTGGAACACATGGAATCTGGGGGTCTAATTGAAACAAGATTCAACCATATGACTTCTTTCCTTTGCAAAGTTCATTATTTACAAGATTAGGAAAATGGTCAAATAGAAGTTTCATGGCACCCGACAATTTTGTTTACCAGATTTTAACCACTTCCCGACCACCCGCCGCAGATTTACTGCGGCCAGGTGGCTCTCCTGCGCAAACCGACGTAGATTTACGTTGGTTTGCGCAGGAGAGCCACCCTGCTGCAGTACATCTGCGGCAGGGCGGCTGCCACAGATTTACTGCGGCAGGGTGGCTAGGGGGAGAGCGCGCGCCGGCGGCACGCTCCCGCCCCCACTCGGCAGATGGGAAGCCGATGCCCGGGTCAGTCGGCCGTTCCAATTGCCGCCTGACACCCGTGATAGCTCCCTGCTGAGAGAGAAGGACGGTCAGCTGTTGTAAACACAGCCGATCGTCCTTCTCCCTGGGATGATCACAGGGCTCATGTGATCCTGCTATATAGGATCACATGTCTCTATGGTCATCTCAGAAGCCACACACCCCCACAGTTAGAATCACTCCCCTAAGGCTACATTTAACCCCTCTCCTGACAGGGGGGGGGGCTGCACTGGTAATCAGAGCATTGATTACCAGTGCAGACCCTTGGGGGGGGGGGTGCCACTAGAGCCACTAGAGCCACCAGGGATGCCCACCCATGACCCCAGGGATGCCCACCATGGCCACCAGGGATGGCAATCAGGGCTCAGGGAGCCCGCCAGTGCCCTCCCCATCAGTGCTGCCCACCAGTGCCCTCCCCATCAGTGCTGCCCACCAGTGCCCATCATTGCCATCTATCAGTGCCACCCACCAGTGCCCATTGTTGCCCACCAGTGCTGCCTATCAGTGCCCATCAGTGCCGCCCATCAGTGCAGATCAGTGCCGCCTATCAGTGCCCATCAGTGCCACCTATCAGTGCCCATCAGTGCCGCCTATCAGTGCCCATCAGTGCCGCCTATCAGTGCCCTTCAGTGCTACCTATCAGTGCCCATCAGTGCTGCATATCAGTGCCACATATTAGTGCCATCCCATCAGTGCCACCCCATCAGTGCCTCCTCATCAGTGCCTGCCAGTGCAGCCTCATCAGTGCTCATCAGTGCAGGAAAAAACGTATCCATTTACAAAATTTTATATCAAACAAAAAAAACTTTTTTTTTTCAAACTTTTCGGTCTTTTTTTATTTGTTTAGCAAAAAAAGAAAAAACTTGTGGTGATCAAATACCACCAAAAGAAAGCTCTATTTGTGGGGAAAAAATGACATAAATTTGGTTGAGGTACAGTGTTGCATAACCGTGCAATTGTCATTCAAAATGCAACAGCGCTAAACGCTATAAATTGGCCTGGGCAGAAAGGGAGAAAAGTGCCCGGTATTGAAGTGGCTAAAGTGGTTAATATATTATATTTCAATTTTCAATGACTTGTAAAAAAAATTGCTGATAAACTTTAAATCTGGAAAGAACCCATCATTCCTAGCCCAACCCCCCCCGACTGCCCAACTAGATGTATTGGCTGTTGGGTTGTCCAACCGAGATCTGCACTCAATACAACTTCCTTTAACCACTTAAGCCCCGGAAGATTTTACCCCCATTCCGACCAGGGTGTTTTTTGCGATTCGGCACTGCATGACTTTAACGGACAATTGCGCGGTCATGCAACGCTGTACCTAAACGAATTTGACGTCCTTTATTTCTCACAAACAGAGCTTTCTTTTGGTGGTATTTGATCACCTGTGCGATTTATACTTTTTGCGCTATAAACAAAAAAACAGCGCCAATTTTGCAAAAATAACAATATTTTTCAAATTTTTTGAAATGAAATTCCCCAAAAAAAAAATTTAAAAATCAAAATTTTTTAACATTTTTGGCCAATTTGTTTTCTGCTACATATGTTTGGTAAAAAAAAAAAATCGCAAAAAGCGTATTTTGATTGGTTTGCGCAAAAGTTATTGCGTTTACTAACTAAGGGAAAGATTTCTGTCATTTTTGGGGTTTTTTTTTTTAACGCGTGATGGCGGCGATCTGCGATTGTTTTAGCAGGACTGCGACATTGCGGCAGACAGATCGGACCCTTGACTGACATTTTTGACACTTTTGGGGGTACCAGTGACATTACTGCAGTAATCAGTGCTATATATGTATGTACATATGCACTGTTACTGCAAAATGACACTGGCAGGGAAGGGGTTACCTTTATTGGGGAAGGAGGGGCTAAGTGTGTCCCTAGGGGCGTGCTTCTTACTGTGATTGGACATGGCTACTAGTGTAGGAACAGTGATCAACGGTCCTACATAGTAGAACCGTATGATCACCATTCCTACACAGGGGAGAATGACAGGCGGCTTGTTTACATCAGCCGCCTGCCTTTCTCCCTTCACGGAGGACGATCGCAAGTGACCGGCGGACATCGGGTCCGCCGGTCACACGCACGAACTTCCCAGGGAACGAGCCAGGGGTGGGCGCACGCTCGCCCGCTATTGGCTCACAAGCAACTGACAGGCTAGTGACGTATATATACGTCACTTTGCCTGGCCGGGGCTGACCGCCGCAGTATATGTACTTGCGGCGGTCGGCAACCGGTTAAAGCTGAGAAAATAGGTCATATCAAAGGTTCTCCGGCGGTATAACCTTGTAATTTCCATTTGCGGATAATTAGAAAAATAGTCATCCAGGCAGCTCGTCTGTTACTGAGAAGTCTAAGTGGCGGAAACTTTCCTTATAAAAAGGTGTCAGCCAAATCCGTTTACGGTTTTTGGCCAACTTTGCACGGAGAATAACTGGCACTGCCTGAGCTGGCAGATTTTTCACACAATGCCACTTTTAAGAACTCCAAACAAGAACGATGTAAAAAAGGGAGGAAAAAAAATGCAATTATTCTGCATTTAATAAACAGCGCTTTGGAAATACTGGATGTTGCTTTCAGGCTTGGTGCCCAGAGGTTGAGTATTCCGTGGTAAAAGACAAACGCCTATTGTGTGCTGCAAACAAAAGGGAAAAACTAAAAAAAAAAAAAAAAAAAAGTGATAATAGAATGTTCGGAACTCGAGGAGGCAGTGGAGGGAAAGGTATGATTCAGAGTACAACGAGAAATCTGTTCAGGTGGCAACATTTTTTGTTGCTTTTGTTTTTGAATTTCGGAAATAATCGTTTCTCAAAGATGCAGGCCAGCCCATATTACACATAGCCCCCCCCCCCCCCCCCCATGCACGTAGATCAGCATTAACATTATGACCACTCACCTAATATTGAGTAAGTCACCCTTTTGCTGCCAAAACAGCCCTGTCCTGTAGGGCAGTGGTCCTCAACTTCGGTCCTCAGGGCCCACTAACAGGCCAGATTTAAGGTATTACCTTGGGGAGCTGCAGACTAGAATACTGCAATCACTGAGCAGCAAATTATATCACCTGGGATGTATTCCAGTTATCTTGCAAACCTGGCCTGTGGCGCTTTTCCACTGCATGGAACCGAACGGTTCGGCTCGCTTTTGTGCTTTTCCACTGCTGGTACCGCATGGTACGGTGTAGGAACGGTTCGGTACGGTACGGTACGGCGGCGCTTTTCCACTGCATGGAACCGAACGGTACGGCTCTCAAAAACAGTACCACCTCAATTGTGGTTCCAAGAGGTACCATACCCGGTCAGTGGCGGCTGGTGCTCAAAATTTTTGGGGGGGGGGGGGGGGGGGCGCAAAAAGAAAAATGTAATAGGTATTGCTTCGCGCCAAAAAACGCAGTAAAAAATTGCGTGACTTTGAAGTCATGGTACAGGCATGGCACAGGTGATGGTATAGGCATGGCATAGGTGATGGTACAGGAGATGGTATAGGCATGGCACAGATATGGTATAGGCATGGCACAGATATGGTATAGGCATGCCACAGCATTGTACCCCAATGATTGCAGAGTGCCACAGAATTGTACCCCAATGATTGCAGAGTGCCCACAGCATTGTACCCCAATGATTGCAGAGTGCCACAGCATTGTACCCCAATGATTGCAGAGTGCCCACAGCATTGTCCCCCAATGATTGCAGAGTGCCACAGCATTGTACCCCAATGATTGCAGAGTGCCATAGCATTGTACCCCAATGATTGCAGAGTGCCCACAGCATTGT
This sequence comes from Pelophylax lessonae, assembly GCF_965119305.1. Taxonomy (NCBI): domain Eukaryota; kingdom Metazoa; phylum Chordata; class Amphibia; order Anura; family Ranidae; genus Pelophylax; species Pelophylax lessonae. The sequence continues at coordinate 288,126,042 of NC_138775.1, read as the reverse complement.
ACCCCAATGATTGCAGAGTGCCACAGCCTTGTACCCCAATGATTGCAGAGTGCCCACAGCATTGTACCCCAATGATTGCAGAGTGCCCACAGCATTGTACCCCAATGATTGCAGAGTGCCACAGCATTGTACCCCACCCCCCTTTAGCCACCACATAGGCCGGCGAACCGATTTTTTTTTCTATAACTTTATTGTTCTTTTTTGTCATTTTTTTTCCTTTTTTTAAGGGGGGCGGCGCCCTGGCGCCCCCTATGCACGGGCCGCCACTGTACCCGGTACCATATCCCACAATCCTTTGCATGCAGTCACTACTAGCCACTGATTGGTCAGAGAATCCCCCCCACCCCGTTGTTATCCCACCCACTTAACTTTAGTACTACTTTAGTGGAAAAGCAAACCATACCGTACCGAACCGTTCCAACACCGTACCATGTGGTACCAGCAGTGGAAAAGCAAACCAGGCCAAGCAGGGCCAAGCAGGGCCAAGCAGGGCTGAGTAGAGCCGAGCCGGTACTTGCAGTGGAAAAGTGCCAGTGGGCCCTGAGGACCAGGGTTGAGGACCATTGCTGTAGAGCACAGGTGTCAAACACAAGGCCCGCCAGGCCATATAATGTGGCCCTCGCACCCAAGCCTTTTTTTCAGCTGGAACGTGGCGGAACTCCGTTCCACCACCTCCGGCTCTTGCAGATCCCTTCCTACCCTGCATGCACTCACAGCAGGGCACAGCAGTGCCGACCAATGATCTCCCTTCAATTAAGAGAGAGATGGACAAAAAATAGAAAAGATGGGGCTTTCAAGGCCAATGGGAGGAGGAGGATAATATGTAACACAAAATGTATCTAAAACGTAACTTTATTTTACATATTAGTATAAAACTAGTACATCACAGAGGAATAGTTCCCATGTATGACATATATAAAAACAAAGCAAACAAAACAGAAACGCATGTGTAGAAATATATTCCCAAATGGGAATGCCGATACTTGGTATCAGGAGATGATGATAGGGTCTCTGATGGAGCACGGTCTAAGGGTCCCCAGCAAGCCGACGCATTTCGCACAAGGCTTCCTCAGGGCCAGAGAGACCAAGACAGACTGATATTTCTCAATGCGAATCAGATCATGGTAGGCAAAGACAAAGAGGGATAATGGGCCGAACAATCAGGTTATCCATAGATAGTGATGACGCAGTAGTCATCATATGACCATACTGACAAAGTGGTTCTGTAGTTTTCAATAGGAGATTCCCATTAACATGGACCGTAAAGGCCTGGATGGCTACTCAGTCTATCATAGTGATAACATACAATAAAGGTACATGGGAACATCTCATTAGGGTAGGTGTATCCAGATATCCTGTATCCAACAAATGGCTAAAGGTTTCAGCTCCAAATCATCCAATCATATTATGAGGCAGGTGTACTCCAAATGGGTTCCAGCTAGTTAGCCTGCAACAGCGGCCGACCCATGATACACCAGGCAAAACAAGCCTGTGGCGTGTTCAGTTCCGGAATGCCTGCCTGACAGGCAGATGAGATGTAAGGAAGCTTTGGTGGGGTGGGGGCACTCTGTACTCCGCACACTCCTGAACTCTGCACGCCACGTACTACTTATCTCTGCACTCTGTACATAGCGCACCAATAAACCCTGCACTCTGTATGTCATACACTCCTCAACCCTGCAGTCTGTACATAGCGCACCCCTGAACACTGCAATCTGTATGTAGCACACTAGTGAACTCTACACTTTGTACACTGCATACTTCTAAGTAACTAAGTCAATGCATAGTCTTACCGATACAACTGGCCCTTTGAGGACAACCCTAATGCTGATGTGGCCCACAATAAAATTTAGTTTGACATCCCTGCTGTAGAGGCATGGATTCCACTATACCTCTGAAGGTGATGTGGTATCGACCTCCACCGGCTTGCCTTCTTCCCATACTGTATCCTGGTGCTACCTCTTCTTCAGGTAAGTGACACACACATACCTGACCATCCACATGATGTAAAAGAAAATGTGATTCATCAGACCAGGCCTCCTTCTTCCATTGCTCCGTGGTCCAGTTCTGATGCTCATGTGCCCATTATAGATGCTTTTCGCTGTGGACACAGATCAGCATGGACATCCTGAGCGGTCTGTGGCTACGCAGCCCCGAACACAACAAACTGCGATACTCTGTGTGTTCCGACACCTTTCTATCAGAACCAGTATAAACTTAAATTCTCAGCAATTTGAGCTCAGTTCTTCTATTGGATCAGACTACATGGGCCAGACTTTGTTCCCCTGCATCCCCACATCCTGCGCTAAAGCTATCTCCTGGCATATTTTGGTATCATCAAGAAACACTGAAATGGAGCTCTTAATTCCAACTCCAGTTCCAACAATTCTTTATATTATTAATAAAAAAAATTGGACAGCATTAGCCCCAACACAGAACCCACCCCGATTAATTTTGTTGTGAAATTTGACTTTCACTATCAGGAAATTTCAAGTTAAAGGCAGAAGTTTTTTTTTTTTATCTTAATGCATTCTATGCATTAAGATAAAAAAACATTCCGTGTGCAGCAGCCCCCCTAATACTTACCTAAGCAAATCTTTATCCAGCGATGTTGCAGGAGTGTCTAAGCTGCCGGGGACTCCCCTCTTCATTGGCTAAGACAGAAGCATGGCGCAATTGGCTCCCGCTGCTGTCAATCAAAGTCAGTCATCCAAACAGGAGAGCGAGGGGGTGGGGCCGGGTCGCGGCTCTGTGTCTAAATGGACACAGGGAGCTGTGACTCGGCCCGGGAGCCCCCACAGCAAGCTGCTTGCTGTGGAGACACTCAACAGGAGGGAGAGGCAAGGAGCACCGAAGAGGGACCCAAGAAGAGGAGGATCCGGGCCACTCTGTGCAAAACCAACTGCACAGGGCAAGTATATATAACATATTTGTTATTTAAAAAGAAGAAAAAAAAAACGAGACTTTACAATCACTTTAAGCCCCCGTTCACACTAAGGCGACCTGTGAGGCGACCTGGTCGCCTCACAGGTCGCCATAGGTCGCCTCCCATAGGGAAGCTGCGGACCCGTTCTAATAGGAGCGACACAAGTCGCTCCGGCTTAGAAAAAGGGTCCGGAGCTTCTTTGGGGCGACCAGGAGGCGACCGCCATAGACTTCAATGTTATGAAGTCCGTGGCGGCCGCTCCGAGGTCGCGGTGCGCTGCTCGCACTGCGACCTCGGAGGTCGCCACCCGAAGTCGGATCGCTTGCATGTGAACGGGGGCTTAAACGACTACTACTATTATTTTTTTTTTTTTAACCACTTTAGCCCCAGCCCTATTTCGGACACTTTTTGTTCACAAGTTAAAACCAGTATTTTTTCCTAGAAAACTACTTAGAACCCCCAAACATTATATATATTTTTTTAGCAAAGACTCTGGAGAATAAAATGTCGGTCATTGCAAAATTTTTTGTCACGCGGTATTTGCGCAGCGGTCTTTAAAACGCCATTTTTTTGGAAAAAATTTGAAAAATCACATTTCACTGCATTTAAAAAATACTAAACAGTAAAGTTAGCCCATTTTTTTTGTATATTGTGAAAGATGATGTCACGCCGAGTAAATAGATACCAAACATGTTACGGTTTAAAATTGCGCCCCCCCGTGGGATGGCGACAAACTACGGTCAATAGAGATCTCAATCTGCGACGCTTTAAATTTATTTAACGGTTACCAGTTTAGAGTTAGAGTGTAGCTCTTTTGTTTTAATTATTGCCCACGCTCTGGCGATCGCGGCGATACCTCACATGTGTGGTTTGAACAGCGATTTCATTTGCGGCTCGACTTGCGTATACGTTTTTTTTTGTGCGCGAGCTAACGGTGACGGGGACGGCTAAATTTCTTTTTTTTTTTTTTTTCCTATTTATTTTTTCTTTTTTTTTAAACTTTATTACAGGTTTTTAAAAAAAAAAAAATCTGATCACTTTTATTGCTGTCACAAGCAATGTAAACATCCCTGGTGACAGCAATATGTCGTGACAGGTACTCTTTATGGAGGGATCGAGGGTCTAAAAGACCCTAGACCCCTCCACTACACTTCCCTGTATGCAAAACGCCGAAAACGGCATTTTTGCATACAGCCGTTTTTCAAATCTGCCGCCTTTTGCAGCACAGTAACCCGGACGTGACGTCATGGACGCCGCCTCCGGGTTACGTCATCGGAGACCCGATCGATGCCGTTTCCGGCATTCATCGGGACTCCATCCAGCCGGCGGACGTGCCGGCTGGGTGCTCGGGGCTCCCGGTGGGACGGTAGCCCCGAGCAAAGCCGCGGAAGGCGGCGGGAGGGGGGGGACGTCCCCTCCCGCCCCCCCGGGTAACGATCGAGCGGCTCCCGAGCCGCATCGATCGTTACCGACGGAAAGCCGACCGTCGGCTTCAAACAACGGTACCGGGATGATGCCTCTAGCTAGAGGCATCATCCCGGTATAACCCCGCAAAGTCTGATCACGTAGAGGTTACGTGACTGGTAGTAAAGTGGTTAAGAGCACTGAGAAGCTCACAGTGGGCAGTGAAATCCGAGTAAGGATTTCAGTCCAGGAGAGAAGACGGTGCAACTGTGCAAGACTGAAGATAAGGCTGGAGTTCAGCTTTAAAATATACTGAACCCGATGAAAATGCAACATAGGAACTGGGATATCCGTATATGTTACACTACAAACGGTAAACAGCTGGGCCTCATGTCCTCCAATCTGACAGCTGGGATTCATGTCCTCCAATCTGACAGCTGGGATTCATGTCCTCGAATTTGATGTACATCTCATGTTTCTCTGATCTGACATGTCCAGGTTGTTCTTTGTGTCATGTTTAGGATATATGGGCTTGGTTAAGGCCTATAATAACTCTGCAGATATTGCAACATTATTCTTGGAACATTCCCTAATGTATGCTGGAGGTTCCTCTCCCCTCGCTCAAGGGATCAGTGACATAAAGCTTGGGGACCACTTAAATTGTCATGTCAGTATATCATGGCGCCCGGGGCCTCCACTACCAAACTGATGTGTGTCAAAAATGTTTTTTATGCTGAAGAAAGGTGAACACCTGGTTCTGCTTACACATACCTCTGTGCTACATTTCTAAAGAGCAAGAAAGCATGGCTTCCATCCATCACTGTGGGTCACCATTGCCAGTAGGGTTCCTGGGCAGGCATGTCTGTGTACACAGTAATGTAGAGGAAGGAGCCAAGGGCCTTCAATGGAAGCCAGGATGGAAACCTCAGATGTGACAGGTTTCTTTTAAACCCTCTCCTTAATGAGTAACATTCTTTGGCCAGGGTGGCAGAGGAAGCCTATCTCCCAGTAGGAAGGGTATCCCTTATCATGAAGTTTAATTATGAAACAGTAGTGCGCTAAGCAGTGCTGCATCTTGGCCTAGGCCAACAAGGCCCAGGCCTAGGGCGGCACTTTGCGGGGGGCAGCAAAAAAAAAGCTGCACAGCACATGAAAAAAAAAAACAGCCGTCTCCCGGCTCTTGCACGAAAAGGGTCCCCACCAGCTTGCGCTACACTTTTAGTTCAAGGCCAGTATTATGGGGCGAATTGGGCCAGAGGGCAGGGTCCAGGAGGCAAATTAGTCTGGCACCCCCATAAAGCAGTCACACTGCTACCTGCTGGTATGATAGGCTGCACTAATGGGCACTGATAGGCTACACTGGTGGCCACTGATGGGGTGTACTGATGGCCACTGATGAGGCTGCACCGATGGGCAGTAATGATGTGGCACTGATGGGCACTGATGAGGCTGAACTTATGGGAACTGATAAGGCTATGCTTATGGGCCCAGATAGACTGTGGTTGTGGTCTGTGGTGTACAGATGACAGGGCAGGTCATAAACAGGAAGGGGTGAGGCCTTTACAGGAAGGGGTGGGTTATATTTAAATTAGGGGGTGCACAAACTTAGTCAGGCCTAGGGCAGCACAAAACCTAAATACACCACTGGCGCTAAGTCCAGGGGCCACAACTGTTTTTATGGAGAGAGGTAAACACCTGGTTCTGCTTACACAGTCCTCTACAGTCCCAAATAACAAGAAGGCATGGCTTCCTTCCAGCAATGGGGGTCACCTTTGCCAGAAGCGTAGCTGGTTGCCTCATTTTGCTGGGCAAGCGTAACTATGTGCCCAATGCTGTAGAGGCAGGATTCACGAGTCCCTCAACAGTAGCCTGGATGGGAACCTCAGCTGCAACAGGTTCCCTTTAAAACCTTACAGCCTAAAGACTACCATCCTTTGGCCTGGATGGTAGAGGAAGCCTATCTCCTGGCAGAAAGGGTCTCTGTGAGGCAGAAGGAGCCACAGTGGTGACAGGTTCCCTTTAAAGCCTCACACCTTAATGAGTAGCATCCTTTGGTCTGGGTGGCTGCAGAGGAAGCCTGACTCCCAGCAGGAAGGGTCTCTGTGGTCGTGAATGCATGTTCCAAGCTGATAAACGAAACAGCAGTGGGCTAAGTCCAGGGGTGACAACTGTTTTTATGTTGGAAGAAAGGCGATTGCCTCATTTTGCTTGCACAGATTTCTATGCTACAGTTCTAAATAACCAAAAGGCATGGCTCACTTTCAGCACTGGGGGTCCCCTTTGCCGGTAGGGTAGCTGGTACCTGGGCAGACATGTCTATGTGCACGATGCTGTAGAGCAGGGGTGTCAAACTCAATTTCATTGCGGGCCGCATCAGCATTATGGTTGCCCTCAAAGGGCAGGTTATATCTGTAGGATTAGATGTCCAGAACACCCCATGCTGCCTTACACCCTTACATAAGATGCCAAGAGCCCCCCTACCATCAGAAGTCAGGAGTCACCCACCCTTCCTTACATCACAATGCAGCCCCTTACCTGGTGCTACTGCCAGGAAGAAGATGCAGGTGGATCTGGGAAGAAGAAAGTGCAAGGTCTGGAGGAGGACCAGAATGCTGGGACCAGGGGAGGCAGAGACAAGGTGGAGGGGCAGGATCGTTAGGGGGAGTTCTGCCCTCCTCTCTGCTGCAGACTGCTAAGACAAGATGGGAGCAGAGACAAGGGGGCTGCCGCAGCTGCAGGAAAGGTGCGAGGGCCACATGAAATGGCCAGGGGGGCCACATTCGGCCGTGGGCCTTGTGTTTGACACCTGTGCTGTAGAGGCAGGATTCAGGAGTCCCTCAACATCAACCTGAACCTGAACCTCAGCTGTAGCAGGTTATCTTTAAAACCTTACACCTAATGAGTAACATCCTTTGGCCTGGGTTTTAGAGAAGACCTCTCTGGAAGGGTTTCTACGATTGTGAGTGCATGTCCCAAGCTGTCTTTCAATGGAAGCCTGAATGGGAACCTCAGCTGTAACAAGTTTCCTTTAAATGTATACACCTTAATGAGTAACATCCTTTGGCCTGGGTGGCAGAGAAGACCTCTCTGGAAGGGTCTCCGTGATCCTGAGTGCATGTCCCAAGCTGAATTACGAAACAGTAGTGCGCTAAGTCCAGGGGCCACGACTGTGGGGGTCATGTTTATAAGATTCAGCTTGTTTTTCATCAACACGTGTTATCGAGTCCTCTTGGGGGCCTCAGGACTTTCTCTTCTGGTTTCAATTAATCTGATGAAATTCATACTAAGCAGATATGATATTCTGTTTTTACTGCTGTTCTTGAAAACAATAAGCCAAAACTTTCATAGGACCGAGAACATAGATGACTTTAGAAAATGTACCCCTAAGTGATGCACGATTAACCACTTTAGGACCGGAGGATTTTCCTGCTTTACGTCCAGGCCACTTTTTGCAACTTGGCACTGTGCGACTTTAACCACTTAAGCCCCGGAGGATTTAGCTGCTAAACGACCAGGGGCTATTTTGCGATTCGGCACTGCGTGACTTTAACGGACAATTGCGCGGTCGTGCGACGCTGTACCTAAATGAATTTGGCGTCCTTTTTTTCCCACAAACAGAGCTTTCTTTTGGCGGTATTTGATCACCTGTGCGATTTTTTGATCACGCGCTATAAACAAAAAAAGAGCGTCAATTTTGCAAAAATAGCAATATTTTTCCCTTTTTTTTATATGAAATTCCCCCCCAAAAAAATGTAAAAATCAAAATTTTTTAACATTTTCGGCCAATTTGTTTTATGCTACCTATGTTTGGTAAAAAAAATCGCAAAAAGCGTATTTTGATTGGTTTGCGCAAAAGTTATTGCGTTTACTGACTAAGGGAAAGATTTTTGTCATTTTTTAACGCGTAATGGAGGCGATCTGCGATTTTTTTGCAGTACTGCGACATTGGGGCGGACAGATCGGACCCTTGACTGACATTTTTGACACTTTTGGGGTTACCAGTGACATTTCTACAGTAATCAGTGCTATATATATGCACTGTTACTGTAAAAATACACTGGTAATGAAGGGGTTAACTTTATTTGAGAGGGAGGGGCTGTGTGTGTCCCTAGGGGCGTGATTCTTACTGTGATTGGCTGTGGCTTCAGCTGTATGCAGAGTGATCAACGGATCTACATAGTAGATCCATATGATCAGCTCTCATACAGAGGGGAGAATGACAGGCAGCTTGTTTACACAAGCTGCCTGACTTTCTCCCTCTCCCCCGCCGATCGCAGAGTGGCCGGCGGACATCGGGTCCGCCGGTCACACGCGCGGGGGGGTCCGTGACCACGCGGGAGCGGGAGCGCGCCTCCGGCGGCGCACGCTCGCTCCCTAGACCCTCACAAGCTAGTGACGTAGCCCTACGTCACTTTGCCTGTGAGGGGCTGACCACCGACGTAGATCGGCGTGCGGCGGTCGGCAAGTGGTTAACTGACAATTGCGCGGTCATGCAACGCCGTACCCAAACGAAATTTACGTCCTTTTTTTCCCACAAACAGAGCTTTCTTTTGGTGGTATTTGATCACCTCTGCGCTTTTCATTTTTTGCGATATTAATAAAAAAAGAGCGACAATTTTGAAAAAATAACAATATTTTTCTACTTTGACAGTAAAAAAATATCCAATATATTCAATTTTTGTCATATATTTAGGCCAAAATGTATTTAGCTACATGTCTTTGACAAAAAAATTCTCCTCTCTTGCTCATTTGCCGGAAACACAGGAAGCTGACGGTTCTATGTCTTTGTGAAAACTGGATACATAGAAGGACTGCTACTTTCTTGGGTTTCAGCTGTCCCCACCCAGCCCACACACAGGCTGGTCAGCACACAATACCGAAATGTTGAAATTTTGCACCTGAGACTATGTCTAAACTTCAGAACCCTTTCTACAATTTCCAAACGGCATCCCTGTTGTTCGGCTGAAGCATGCTAATTTCTTGTTTTAACACTTGTGGGCAGGCTAATTGTTCGAAATCACTACAGTGGAATATACCACTTTCCAAGGGCACCCCTGAGGAAGGAGTAATCACTGACACTCCGAAACGCGTCGGGTCCTTACCCTGGGGCCATGTGGTCACTATCCATCTGTTAATGTGATGTATTACACAAGCTTGCCAATCTTTTAATCTTTTGTAACAATTTTTTCTAATAAATATTATTTGTAAAATTCAATTTGTGTATATGTTATAATCGAGTGCCTATAAAGTCCCACCACTAGGGGAATTTTTCTTCTTGCTATATATTTGGGATGTGGCACCTTTGGGAACATTTTTGCAAAAAATTCTCAATGAGCGTATTTGTAACCACTTTAAGACCGGAAGATTTTACCCCATTCCTGACCAGGCCATATTTTGCGATTCAGCACTGCGTTATTTTAACAGACAATTGCATGGTCGTGCGACGCTTTACCCAAATTAAATTTATGTCCTTTTTCCCCCCAACAAATAGAGCTTTCTTTTAGTGGTATTTGATCACCTGTGCGATTTTTACTTTTGCGCTATAAACAAAAAAAGAGCGACAATTTTGAAAAAAATAACAATATTTTTCACATTTTTTTTATATGAAATTCCCCCCCCAAAAAAATGTAAAAATCTAAATTTTTAACATTTTAGGCCAATTTGTTTTCTGCTACATATGTTTGGTAAAAAAAAATCGCAATAAGCGTATTTTGATTGGTTTGCGCAAAAGTTATCGCAGCTACTAACTACAGGAAATGTAATAATTTTTATTGTTTTTTTTTTTTTTAACTAGTAATGGCGGCGATCTGAGATTTCTTTTTTCCTCGACTGAGACATTGCGGCGGACAGATCGGACCCCTAACTGACATTTTTGACACTTTTGGGGGTACCAGTGACATTACTGCAGTAATCAGTGCTATACATATGCACTGTTACTGTAATAATGACACTGGCAGGGAAGGGGTTAACTTTATTGGTGATCAAGGGGTTAAATATATGCCTGGTGCTTACTGACGTGTGTGGGGGGAGGGGACTGTGTGACACAGGCACAGATCGCAAGTTCAGCTATGCTGAATCCTGTAATCTGTGACTGTCTGTCACATAGGAGATCCGCCCGCTTTGTTTACACAAGCGGGCGGATCTCCTCTCACTCGATCCCCGACGATCGGGGAAGAGTGGCGGTGATAACCGCCTCTCCTCCCCTGGCCCGACTCCTGGCCCGACGCTGTGTCTGAATACAGTGGGAGCGAGCCCCCGGCGGCGCGCGCGCGCCGCCCACAAGGGGAGGAGTCCAGCGACGTAGGTCTACGTCGCTGGACGATAACGAGCCACTTTGCCGCAGTACGCTCCATGTGAGCGGTCGGCAAGTGGTTAAAGAAGGGATTTGTCCAATTTATGCATGGCCTTGGATGGTCAGGCCGTGTACTGGTTAGGAGTGGAGATAGAGGTCAAATCAGAAGAGGTTCTTATTACACTTAGAAATCTTCCAGCACGGATTTGTTGGTCATTTGCCTTTTTTCGATTAATGGTGCAAACTGTTGACCATTTCTGCAATTACCTTATTTTAGTATTATAAATGATATCGTCTTCCAGGAATCGGCTGCACCTTCTTTGGTATTGATTTCTGTCTCCCCTGTGGACGTCATTTCCACCCTTCCTCGTTTCCCCTGCCAGGATCTCACGAATGTGCGATCGCGTGCTATCCAAGCCTCTCTCTCGATCGCAGTCTCACAGTCACAAGGGGAGAACCAGGAAGCTAAGGAGGAAGGCGCAGTATCGCGAGCCTTCCTAGCAGACCCGGCATGCACACGTAGCATGCCGTGAATCTAATAACGAACTGCGCTTGCGCCAGTGATGTAATCAAAGATTGCTGGACAGATTGTAAGAAGATTATACAAGTAAGTAAAGTGTAACAGGCAGCGATCAATAACGATCAATAGTGTTAGTAATGTAGATTACGAGCTAAAGTTTTACTGGAGAGTTTACAACCACTTTAACCACTTAAGGACCGCCCACCGTAGTTATACTGCGGCAAGCAGCCCCTCCTGCGCGAACGGACGTAGGTATACATCGGTCGCGCGCCTGCAGCTAGGGGGCGAAAGCGAGCCACCGCCGGCGCGCTCCCGCCCCCATTCGGCAGCGGGGCTCCGATGCACGGGGCTCTGATTGCCGCCTGACACCTGCGATCGCTCCCCACTGGGAGACCCGAGCAACCACCCGGCACGTCAACCGGCTGGTTGGAGTCCCGAACAAAGCCGGATTCAGCTTTGATCGGGTCTCCGATGTAGTAACCCGGAAGCGGTGTAATGACGTCACGTCCGGGTTACTCGGCGGCTAAAGTCGCCAAATTTAAAAAACTGTCAGTATTTAAAAATGCAGATTTCAGCATTTTGAATACATTGAAGTGCAGGGGAGGGGTTTGGGGTCTTTTAGACCCCCATTCCCTCCATAAATACCTGTCACTAAATATTACTGTCGCAAGAGATGTTTACTTTGCTTGTAACAGCAATAAAAGTGATCTTTTTTTTTTTTAAAACTGCGCTAAAATTAAAAAATTTAATAAAATAAATAGGAAAAAAAAATAATTTAAAGCACCCCCGTCGCCGGGAGCTCGTGCACGCAAGAAAACGCATAGGTAAGGCGTGCCCGCAAATGAAAGCGCTGTTAAAATCACACATGTGAGGTATCACCGCGATCGCCACAGCAAGAGCAATAATTCTAAAAAAGAATTACTCTGTAACTCTAAACTGGTAACCATTAAAAGATTTTAAAGCTTCGCCTATGGAGATTTTTATGTAAGGTAGTTTGTAGCCACTCCACGGGTGTGCGCAATTTTAAACCGCAACATGTTTGGTATCTATTTACTAGCCGTGACATCATCTTTAACAATATACAAAAAAATGGGTTAACTTTTAAATGCAGTAAAATGTATTTTTTCCCCAAAAAATTGGCGTTTAAAGGACCGCTGCGCAAATACGTGTGACAAAAAATATTGTAATGACCGCCATTTTATTTTTTATTTTTATTTTATTTTTATTTTCCAGAGTCTTTGCTAAAAATATATATATATATATGTAGCACCCTACATTTAGGTGCTACATAAATGTATAGTGGGCCTTGTCTGCCTAACAGCATGGCCATGATTTCTTTTGGTTAGGGTGTCATGGTTTCCAGATGTGCCTGCTGAAGGGGAAGTCTCCCCACTGGCTCCTGTGAGAGGCTTCTCATAGGGCAGTGGAGGAAGCCCAATCAGGGGACACATTCAAGCTTGTAACTACCCCAGATGGCAGATTATGCGGCAAAGGATTCTGGGAGTGGGTATAAGTTTGGGGGAAGCGCATGACCTGGCGTCTTTGGCGGGAGCAGAGTCCCTGGAGAGAGAGAGCGGCTGTCTCTCCTGCTGTCTGAGGAAGTGTATGTCTCGGGGTGTCGCCCGAGAATCCAGAGAGTGCTGAGTTGAGCTGAGGGGATCCGGTGTGCCGAGAACCAGCGGAGAGCGAGAGGGGTCCAGTCCTAGGAAAGCCTACACAGGTCGTGAGTACTGAGGATTGCCCCTGGGGGTCTGCCTAGTGTCAGTGGGGACCACTCCGGAGGAGGTTATGGGATCCAGTGTCAGCTAGCTTTAAAGGGGGTACCTAGGTTGAGGACCCTGAAGTAGCAAAGGGGGTACATAGTCAGTGGACCCTGAAGAGCTAAAAGTGTAAAGGGGGCGCCTGCGGTTTGGGCCCTGAATTGTGCAGAGTACCAGTTGAGAGTTGCAGCTATACAGTAATTCACAGCAAGCTACCTCAAGCCAGTGCCAGGTTGGAGAGAGCGGTCAGAGACTTTGCAGTGCAGCAGTGTCAGCAGTTCTATGCTCCACAGTCCTGAGTCTTCTGGACCGAGAGTCGAGGATTCAGCACTTCTGTCAAGATACAGTGTGTTCTAAGCGTCAGTGAGCGCTGGCTAGCGTCGGCTAGTATCAAGGCAGCGTTAACAGACATTTTCTGGATAAAGTCCCTAATTGTATTTAGTTAAGCCTAAAGGAGTATCCCACTCATTCCCTTCTCTCATCCCCTTTATTCACAATAAAACCACAAAAATCAAGATGCCGATGTTATCAATGTCTCAGTTCTCACACCCAGGCTTGCAGCTCACATGGGCTGGAGAGGTAACCGGTAACAATGGCAGACCCACATCAGGCCCAATGCCTGGAAAACCTGCTACATTTGGGGGGCTCGTCCGGGATTTTGTCATTAGTTACTGGGTCAGTTGCCCTTGGCAACGGCAAAAAGAAAAATCCAAAAAATCCCTTTTTGTGTCCGGAACTGCTATTCAAACGCCAAGCCGGGTGTGAGACTGCAACCATGGGAGGCAGGGAGAGTGGGTTGAAGTTGGAAGCCCACATGGAAGGATGTCTGTGGCAACGTAAATGTTCTAAGAGAAATTGTGATGTGAGAAAGACTTTTCATGTGGATTATGAAATGTATTCTGCTATCAAAAAATGGAGAGCAGGAGGCAAAGATGTCCCGAGTGTATGAATGGAATTTTAGTCAAAAGACTATAGCTAAAACTAAATCAAATTCGATGCCAAAATGAATAGTGTTGAGAGCTCAGAGTGTGCAGAGAAATCAGAGTAAAGCCCCGTACACACGTACCGATTGTCGGCCGTAAATATTCGGCCGCCGACCGATCGGCCGATTGTAGGCTTGTTAGTATGATGCTTCCGACAGCCGACAGCGCATTTTCGGCCGAACAGAATCTGTCGTGCAGACTTTAAAATTTTTGTTGGCTGTCACCAGAACGGCCGATTGTTCGCCAGTCAGTACAGATTTCGGCCGACAGACAGCAGATTAGCAAGACTGGGCATGCTCAGAAAAGAAAAAAGACAAGGAAAGTTAACCATCACATGACATCACTTCTGCAATCGGCTGTTGTTGGCCGACAAAATTCGTGTGCAGTCTTTTGCAGTTTTCAACAGACACGACAGCCCTGGACAAAAGACGGCCGATTGTTCGGCCGACGATCAGTACGTGTGTACGGGGCTTAAGCGGTACAGGAGAGGAGCCGATACAACTGTGCAAGACTGAAGGGAAGGCCGGAGATCAGCTTTAAGCTCCTCTACGGCCCAGAAAACATCTGACACCATAAAAGGTTAATAGAAAGATGGGAGATCTGTGATCCTCCAGCTGGCAGAGAAGTTCTCTATTCAGGGACTGTTGCACAACAATGTACTCCTTTGTTAAACAATAATGGCACCTTTGCCCTGGCAATGAGGCAAATATTACAGACAATACTGTGTGGCGATCAATGAGCGGAGTATCAGGAATCCAGCATTGCCTTCTCCTAATAAAGCAGAAAATGTTCTTATTTCTCCGGATACAAGTTACACAACAACTCAGTTCATTACCTTCCTCTACTGATGGGAAATCACCTAAAGGGGATGTAAATTGCTAACAAAAGACTTCTCTTATTAGCTCCCTTTTTAGCCGTTAAATGTACAAAAAAAAAATGTTAAACCTATTTGATAAATAAAAGAAAACCCCATTGATCCCACCAGAAACCTTGTTAACTTGTTAGTAACTTCCTATGCTGGACAGATTGTAGTAAAACCAAAAGTAAAAATGTGGGCGACACTCAGTTTAGAGGTGTAGTCCAAAGCCAACAGCTATGAGTGCTGGCCAGGATAGGGGTCCAAACTTCAATATGGCAGAAGGAATGTCCATGAGCTTCACATCATAAAACAGACCCGTGTGAAAGGATAAATCAGGGCCATCTAACCGTATGTGCATGCTGGGCGGTTGCTTGGGGGCAGTGCTGTATTTTGACCTAGGCCAACAAGGCCCAGGCCTAGGGCGACACTTTGCAGGGGGGCAGCAAAAAAGCCATCCCCCTCCACCTGAGACTCTATTGGCCACCGGTTGCTAAAGCCGCTTCTTTCACCCCCCCCTACCCTCTCTCTCCCTCTCTCTCTCTCTCACCCACTCCCCCCTCTCTCTCTCACCCCTCTTTCTCTCTCTCTCTCACCCCTCCCCTCTCTCACCCCCCTCCTCTCTCTCTCTCACTCACTTACCCCCCTTTGTCTCTCTCTCACACACCCCCCTCTCTCTCACCACTCCTTTCTCTCTCTCTCACCCCTCTCCCCTCTCTCAACACTTCCTCTCTCATCCCCCCTCTCTCTTTCTCTCTCTCTCTCTCCCATTCCCCCCTCTCTCTCTCCCTCATCCCCCCTCTCTCTCTCCATCATCCCCCCTCTCTTTCTCTCACCCCCCTCTCTCTCACCCCCCTCTCTCTCTCTCACTCTCCCTCTCTTTCTCACCCACTCTCTCTCTCTCTCTCTCACCTCCCCCTCTCATCCCCCTCTCTCTCTCCCTCCCTCTCTCTCTCTCACCCCCTCTCATACCCCTTCCTCACCCCCCTCTCTCTCTCACCCCTCCTTTCTCTCTCTCTCACCCCTCTCTCAACCCTTCCTCTCTCATCCCCCCCTCTCTCTTTCTCTCTCTCTCTCCCATTCCCCCCCTCTCTCTCTCACCCCCTCTCTCTCTTTCACCCCCCCCCTCTCTCTCATCCCCCTCTCTCTCACCCCCTCCCCCTCTCTCTCATCCTCTCTCTCTCTCTCTCTCTCTCACTCCCCTCTCTTTCTCACCCACTCTCTCTCTCTCACCCCCTCTCATCCCCCTTCCTCACCCACCCCCCTCTCTCTCTCACCCCCCCTCTCATCCTCTCTCTCTCTCACTCCCCCTCTCTTTCTCACCCCCCTTCTCTCTCTCTCTCACCCCCCTCTCTCTCTCCCTCACCCACCCCCCTCTATCTCTCCCACCCCCTCTCACCCCCCCTCGTGAGATCTCAGGGGTTCATGCTGGGACTTGTAGTCCTTCAATTTTGAAAGGGAGTCACATCCGTTAAAAAGGAAGGAGTGGGGCAAATTTACATAGGAGGGGAGGGCGCCCAATTTTAGTCTTGCCTAGGGCAGCACAAAACCAAAAGACACCACTGCTCGGGGGCCCCACTTGCCTGGAGGGGCCCCACCTGCCCAGTGACCCAGCCTGAGCCTAGCATTAGTCCGCGATTCCCATCGCCCAATTTAGCAGGTGGCGCCTGTCGGCCCTGCACTGCTGTCAGGCCACTTGGGCCATGGAGAGGGAGCCTACAACTGCAGGAATGCCTGTCCGCCTCCATAAGAACAGGCGCACACAGGACACTCGAGTCTGACTCCTGTCCCTGTGTGTGTTCACCGGACCCAGCCGCCAAACTTGGAAGCTGTCATTAGCCTGGCACTGCTGTACCAATAAATATCGCCTTATCGATAATTTGCATTTTTACTTGCGTGGGTGATTGTGTAGGCGGGGCCCCAGTGCACTGCATTGCCCGGGGGCTTATAATATTCTCAAGATGGCACTGGGATAAAGGGCAGCCTCAGCCCGGGCTCTGGCCAGGCTATGCCTTCCCAACGCATTTCGCCCTTTCAGAGCTTAACCTCTTGCCGACCACCTGCCGCAGATATACTGCGGCAAGGTGGCTCGGCTGCGAAAATTGCCATACCCATACATCGCTCCTCGGGAGCGAGCGTGGGGGCGTGCGCATGGCAATTCGCGAGAGGGGAAGCTAATCTGCGGGGCCAGCAGCCGTGATTGCCGATGGGCACCCGCGACCACTCCCCGGAAAGACAGAACAACGGTCTGCTGTTATAAAAATGGCAGACCGCTGTTCTGTCACGTGCATGGGTTGTTTGGTGCCTCAGGCCAAGAAAAGTGGGACTTTATGGGCAAGTGATTGTACACATGTTGTATAAAAGATATAGATAATTTATTAAATAATATTTAAACATAGATTCAACACAATATACATGTAGATTGTGTTAATAGTGTCTGGTCAAAGACCCAAGGTGAAAAGGTAGAAAGATTGGACAAATCCGTGACAGGTGTGAAAACTGGTGACTTTTCCATGCTTGGGGGCTTGGAAAGGTGTTCACAGAGGTTATCCAGTACTTATCCGACGCGTTTCGGCTAAAATCTAGCTTTTCTCAAGGATTTTACATCACCAAGTCTGTAGAGGTAGTAATGGGGAAATCAGTATATACGCTATGGGTACCATAGTCATTGTATTATATACCAGTGGTCAAATGATAAAATAAAGGTACATACATTGTTTTAGCCTGTTCATGTGTGCATTCCTTATGTACCTTAAAACGCAGCAAGAACCCTTGGATGTGGCCTGGAATGGTATATATAAAAATCTGAGAAGTGTATATCTTTTATAAAAAAAGGATGTTTGAAAGAAATTGAGGGAACTCATAAGGTGTGCTGCAAGATTGCAGTCACAGATGGTGCTCCAGGGTAGAGGGAGCTTCTTGGGGCTCCTTTTTCCTCTCTCATCCTCTCTCTCTCTCACTCCACCTCTCTTTCTCACCCCCCTCTCTCTCTCTCTCTCTCTCTCTCTCACCTCCCCCTCTCATCCCCCCTCTCTCTCTCCCTCCCTCCCCTCTCATCCCCCTTCCTCACCCACCCCCCTCTCTCTCTCACCCCTCCTTTCTCTCTCTGTCACCCCTCTCCCCTCTCTCAACCCTTCCTCTCTCATCCCCCCTCTCTCTCTCTCTCACCCCCCCCCTCTCTCTCATGTATTTGCATTTAACACAAATAAATCGTTAATTAGTGCAAGGTTTTTATCAGACTGTCTCAGGTGGATGTATGTTCCATTCTGAAACTTGATAGTCAGAAACAGTTGGTAACTGATTGTAATTTGTGCCTAATTTATTTTGGTGACTTTTAGATATTGTCGGGTGGATCGTAGTTCTACAAGCAAACACTTACAATTTTGTAGTATGCAGATGGTTCCTGCTATGTTCCAGGTAGCGCAGTCCGTGTACGTCTCTACTGGTCCCTCTCAGCGAGGGAAAAGAGGAGAGACGCTGGTTCCCCGGCCTTTTAAAGCCCTTCGCGCATGCGCTGCGGGCGCCGTACACGAAGGGCTTCTGACGTCGATGACGCGGCTTCTTCCTACTGGCAAGCGCCTCTGAGGTTGCGCGCGCATATGGAAGCCGGTGTTCCGTGAAAAAACCATACCCATAAAAATTCCATACCCCCGTCACTTCCGGTGCACCCACGTCATGCTCGGAGGGTATGGAATGATTGGAATGTGTGTAATAACGTTACACCGCCTCAGATGTTGCGGCGTTTACATTAAAACAGCTCGGCTGCAATATGAGTCATCTCCGCTCCTATCCCTGTCACTTCCCTGATCTGGGCTAGTAAATATAAAAGCAGCGGCGGGTGTATGAAAATATAAATCACGGAGCCGAGATCTCCGTCATACAACCTCCCCCGTTTTTATATTTACTAGCCGAGTTCAGAGAAGTGACAGGGGTAGGAGCGGAGATGACTCATGTTGCAGCCGAGCTGTTTTAATCTAACCACCGCAACAGCTGACGCGGTGTAACGTTACACACAACCCCGAGAAAAATCCATACCCTCCGTGCATGCGCACTAGTCAGCTTCTCAGCTGGTTCAATGACGTATCCGGGGCTGTGAGCATGCGCACTGCTACGCTGCTCAGCTGTTCCTGACAGGCAGTGACGTGGGCAGGGGTGGACTGACCTTTCGGGGATTAGGGCACTGCCCGAGGGCCCAGGGTCAGTAGGGGGCCCCATGAGAGGCTACACACTACAGAAAGAAGCCAGGAACTTCCATGCAGGCTATGCTGTGGTAGATATTTTAAATGCCCACTCTATGTGGCTGAGCTGCAATTTGTAGGTGGGGCTTTGTGTGGCTTGAGTGTGGACACAGGGGGCCCCATGATCTCCGATTGCCCGGGGGCCCCATGAGTTGTCAGTCCACCCCTGGACGTGGGTATGGTTTTCTCACGGGGTATGATTTTCTAACGTTACACCGGTCTTGCGTTCTGGCCGCCGACACAGAGAGGAGGAGTCAGGATTCCCTGAGGGAATCTAGAAGGGAGGCGTGTAAATTCCCTTGCTCCTAGATAGCCCCTGTGATGACAGGGACTTACTGTGCCGGGGTGCGATTAGGGACGCATGAATCTTAGCATGATACAGCTCTATAGGCATTTACAATATAATAATCCAATAATAGATTTGTATAAAGGAAGAAAAATAACAGGATTTATACTGTATGATTCTAAATAGTTTTAACAGTAGATGGAAATATGGCAAACCATGGGAGCAGTGGCGGCTGGTGAAGTTTTAAGATGGGGGGGCGCAAGACCCCGCCCTTCTATTTTGGCCCCTCCCATTTCTCAGAAGCCACACCCCTTATAGACCCCACCCATTTTGTCCCCTGTATTTTGCTTGCGTGAACCAATTCTCCCAATATATCACATATTAAGGGGTCCATCAGTACTAGTATATCCCATAATAGGGAGCAGGGGCCCTATTATGGGATACACTGACAGAGTGGCACAAACCCCACAGTACAGGCCCCTTGTACAAACCCCACAGTACAGACCCCCTAGCACAGACCACACAGTACATGCCCCCTTTCAATGCAGTGACCAGCGTACATGCCCCCTTTCAATGTAGTGACCAGTGTGCATGCCCCCTTTCAATGTAGTGACCAGTATACAGGCCCCCTTTCAATGTAGTGACCAGCGTACATGCCCCCTTTCAATGTAGTGACCAGCATACATGCCCCCTTTCAATACAGTGACCAGCGTACATGCCCCCTTTAAATGTAGTGACCAGCGTACATGCCCCCTTTCAATGTAGTGACCAGTATACAGGCCCCCTTTCAATGTAGTGACCAGCGTACATGCCCCCTTTCAATGTAGTGACCAGCATACATGCCCCCTTTCAATGTAGTGACCAGCGTGCATGCCCCCTTTCAATGTAGTGACCAGCGTACATGCCCCCTTTCAATGTAGTGACCAGTATACATGCCCCCTTTCAATGTAGTGACCAGCGTACATGCCCCCTTTCAATGTAGTGACCAGTATACATGCCCCCTTTCAATGTAGTGACCAGCGTACATGCCCCCTTTCAATGCAGTGACCAGCATACATGCCCCCTTTCAATGCAGTGACCAGCGTACATGCCCCCTTTCAATGCAGTGACCAGCGTACATGCCCCCTTTCAATGTAGTGACCAGCATACATGCCCCCTTTCAATGTAGTGACCAGCGTACATGCCCCCTTTCAATGTAGTGACCAGCGTACATGCCCCCTTTCAATGCAGTGACCAGCGTACATGCCCCCTTTCAATGTAGTGACCAGCGTACATGCCCCCTTTCAATGTAGTGACCAGTGTACATGCCCCCTTTAAATGTAGTGACCAGCGTACATGCCCCCTTTCAATGTAGTGACCAGTATACAGGCCCCCTTTCAATGTAGTGACCAGTGTACATGCCCCCTTTAAATGTAGTGACCAGCGTACATGCCCCCTTTAAATGTAGTGACCAGCGTACATGCCCCCTTTCAATGTAGTGACCAGTATACAGGCCCCCTTTCAATGTAGTGACCAGCGTACATGCCCCCTGCAGAGGTATGGCAGTGGGAGAGATGGGATCAGGCAAAGGGATGGCGGTGGGAGGGATGGTCATGGGATGAGGCAGAGCAGAGGGGGATGGCGGTGGAAAGGCTGGATGGATGGATGGATGGTCATGGCCCATGATGACCATCCATACAGCCTTTCCACCGCCATCCCCCTCTGCTCTGCCTCATCCCATGACCATCCATCCATCCAGCCTTTCCACCGCCATCCCCCTCTGCTCTGCCTCATCCCATGACTCATGGGATGAGGCAGAGCATAGGGGGATGGCGGTGGAAAAGCTGGATGGATGGTCATGGAGGACTGACAGGACAGGAGGACTCACCGGTGGTGATGTCTTCTTCCAGCAGATGACCTCCGGTGGTCTGGTCTCCTCTCCGGTGCCGCCGTCACTCCCGTCCGGTGTCCACCCGACTCCATCGCCCGCGGTCCGGTCCACTGCTGCGAGTGACGTCAGCGGGGTCAGCGTTGGATGTCCTGGATGCTGTGATTGGTCCAGGCTGGAGGCTGGACCAATCACAGCCAGGAATCCACGAAGTGGGGGTTTCCAAGGAATCTGCCTTGCGCCCAGGTTACGCCCCCCACGCCCCCCAGAAGGCAGCCAATCGGCGCCTCTTCTGGGTGGTAACCCCACCCCCCCACCCCCTCCACATCGGCTGGCGGCGGCGGCGGCGAACGCAATTTTTTTTTTTTTTTCAAACTTTATTGCTCGTTTTGCAATCTTTTTTTTTTTTTTTTATCTTTTTTTTTTTTTCTTCCTTTTTTCAGGGGGGGCGGCGCCCTAGCGCCCCCTATGCACCGGCCGCCACTGCATGGGAGGAAAAACATATCTATAAGAGACATCTTGAGAAATTATGTGGTCCGTGATGAAATTTAGTTTGATACCCCTACTATGCATTAGCTACTCCTGGCCCCTGCACTGGACTCTGTGTTACTCCTAACCTCTGCTTTCTGCGTTACATAACTCAGTGTTACTTACTCCTGACCCCTGCACTCAGCGTTACATACTACTACCCTCTGAACTCTGAATTACTTACTCCTGACCCCTGCACTCAGCGTTACATACTACTAACCTCTGAACTCTGAATTACTTACTCCTGACCCCTGCACTCAGCGTTAAATACTACTAACCTCTGAACTCTGAATTACTTACTCCTGACCCCTGTACTATGCATTATCCACTCTGACCCCTGCACTGGACTCTGTGTTACTTACTCCTGACCCCTGCTTTCTGTGCGGGAGCATCAGTCCCAGGAGGAGGTGATGGCTGTCTCTCCTTCTGTAAAGTGTGAAGGCGGTCCAGGCAGTCGGCCTACGGACCTGAGGTTGAGCTGGGCTGCAAGGGATCCAGAGTTGCTGACCAAGTGGAGCTGCTGGGCAGAGCTCTTCAGGAAAAACAGGATTGTGAGTACTCAAGAACTGCCCAGGGGTCTGCCTAAGAGAGGTGACCACTCCAGAGAGGTCAAAGGGGATCCAGGAGCCAGCTAACCAGGAGTGCACAGTAAAGGGGTGCCAAGAAGTTAAACCCTGAAGTTTGGGGAGTAAAAGGGGGCACCAGGAAGGGCCCTGAAGTGTTCAGCAATACAGTTTGCTCTAAAGTCAGCTACCTCAGGAAGGAGTGTTTTGGGGAGCTTAACCACTTTACCACCGGAGGATTTTGCTGTCTTACGTCCAGGCCACTTTTTGCGATTTAGCACTGTTGGTGATTTCTCTTTATATTCACAATAGATACCTTAAATGTATACTCAAAAGTTAAGTCCCTGACTTAATAGCAACGTCTAGTCTGTTCTATGCAAATAAGGCAGAGCTCTGGAGAATGTTCTATCCTGCTAAAGAAAACACGTCTAAACCGTGATCAGTCTAAAACATTCTTAACTTTATTTGCAAAGCGGTGTAACTATTATACACAGAATTGAACAGGAAATACAGTTGGGAGGGGGGAATGAGTGCTCTCAGGAAGAGTCATGTCTCACAAAAGTAGAACAATGGGTTAATACAGAATGTTCATTAGAAATTGCAAAAACCTTAACTGAAACAAGTCATTACAAGTCAGAGTTGTAAGAAAGAAAATGGTGTTACACAGGTCAAGCTAGAAAATGGTTGCCAGCAACTAGAAAGAGGTCCTGTCATTCCCCTTCAAGCACTGTGCGACTTTAACTGACAATTGCGCGGTCGTGCAAAGCCGTACCCAAATGAAATTTAGGTTCTTTTTTTCCCACAAACAGAGCTTTCTTTTGGTGGTATTTGATCACCTGTGTGATTTTTACTTTTTGCGCTATAAACAAAAAAAGAGCGTAAATTTTGAAAAAATAACAATATTTTTCACATTTTTTTATATGAAATCCCCCCCCCCACCCAAAAAAATGTAAAAATCAAAATTTTTTTTAATTTTTGGCCAATTTGTTTTCTGCTACCTATGTTTGGTACAAAAAATCACAATAAGCATATTTTGATTGGTTTGCGCAAAAGTTATTGCGTTTACTAACTAAGGGAAAGATTTCTATCATTTTTGGTGGGTTTTTTTTTAACGAATAATGGCGGCGATCTGCGATTTTTTTTGCGGGACTGCGACATTGCGGCGGACAGATCGGACCCTTGACTGACATTTTTGACACTTTTGGGGGTACCAGTGACATTTCTACAGTAATCAGTGCTATAAATAACACTGTTACTGTAAAAATCACACTGGCAGGCAAGGGGTTAATTTTATTGGAGAGGAAGGGGTTAATGTATGCCTGGTGCTTACTAACCTGTGTGGGGGGAGGTGACTGAGTGACACAGGGACAGATCGCATGTTCAGCTATGCTGAACCCTGCAATCTGTCACTGTTTGTCACTTAGGAGATCCGCCCGCTCTGTTTACACAAGCGGGCGGATCTCCAGACTCGATTCCCTGACGATCAGGGAAGAGCAGCGGCGATCGCCGCCGCTCCTCCCCTGGCCCAACTCCCGCTGTGACTGAAAACAGTGGGAGCGAGCCTCTGGCGGCGCGCGAGCGCCGCCCACAAGGGGAGGAGTCCAGCGACGTAGGTCTACGTCGCTGGATGGAATTGAGCCACTTTGCCGCAGTACAGTCCCAGTGACTGGTCGGCAAGTGGTTAAAGGGACTTTTCCTACAGTCAGAGGTGAAGTTCTAGTATCTGGCCCTGCTGAGGCCAGCATCAGTCAGCGTTAACCAGCGTCAGTCAGCATTAACCAGCGTCGGAGAAGCGCTAACAAAACGCCAAGTAGGACTATTCAGTGTCCCTGCCTAATTGTGCATAGTTCAGTTGTTGGCGTATCCCACTTCTCCCATCCAAGTTCTCAAATAAACCCTTAAAACCAAAGAAACTGGACTGGTTCTTGTCTAAGGTGCTCACACTTGAAAACATGTCTGAAAGTACTGTTGTTGCTAGCGGTAACCCAGGGGGACCCACACTCAGCTGCTCCCTTGGGAGTAGGGCTACATCTAATTGATACTCCTGGGCACACTAAAATCCCCATCCACCCCGTCCACAGGGTTCACCATTAAGACTTGGTTTACTTTTGGCGTCTCTACAGAATTCCTTCCCCCCGCGTTTTTTCTTTTTATTTTCTATTTCGTTAATTGACTCACTTTCCATTTACGCAACAAACGCCGTGAATTACATCGTCAGAACTGGCTACTGTTCCCGCTACCTCATTAAACTCCCAGACTAATAACGTTTTCAAAATCTGCAAAGTTTGCTCCGAAAACCTCCATGATAAAATATTACAGTAGTACGCTTTATTGAACGTTTCCGAAAGATTTGCGCTGGCTTTTTACTAGCTTCCTTTTTAGCAGTTACGCCGTGTTTTTCTATACCTAGGGGTATATTACTGAAAACCACATGCCAGAATCTTGCGTTCCTGGTGGAGCTGGCTCCGTGAATCAAGCGAAAAAAAAAAAAATAAAATAGAAAAAAAAGAGGGAGAGGACAGAAGAAAAACAAGGGTGATAGATGACGACTTTAACATTGAACAGTCGCCCTAAAAAAACGCCAAGCGGGCCCCACCCCCCGCGGCTCACCTGCTGCCACTTTACATGCAGATAATGCCAGAAGGGGGAACATTACCTCATTAGAAAATGTGGATTTAATTAGGAGCAGAAAATAAGCTGTAACTCTCAGAACGTTCAGAGGCCCCATGCTGCCTCGTAAAGAGCAAACTCCAGGCATGACTTAAAGTGGACATAACATCAGATATATTTCTTCATGCTAAGGTCGTGTTTGCTGTGTAACATGTCAGTGTAACACTTCTGGTATGTATTATCTCTCACAAAGATGACAGCACTCCTCCTGTATTTGCTTTTCTCTCGGAAGAACGGCGCCATCTTTGTTGAGGCAAAATCCTGGGTCACCATCTACTTTCTGGACTGAGATGCCACCATCATGGAAATCCTGGTGACTTTGCAGTTCTTGGCTGTATTTAGCATATATTAAAAAATTAGTGAATATGTATCGGCGCGACTATCCAAAAGATTAAACGCACAAAAGTACAAATATAGATAAATATATATAGATAAGTGTCGCTGTAGCTGCTATACCATCATATGCTCATCACTGCACATCAAATGTTAACAATCTAATCAACTGATACAGCGCTACTAACCAGTGGCGGAGCCAGAGGGCTAGCTGGGGTGGCAATTGCCACCCCAGACGAAGTCCTTGCCACCCCGCTGAAAACATTACACAGTTTGACAGTGGCGGCCGGTGTGTTGGGGGCGCAGGGGTGCCCCCCCCCCTATCCATGCTTCCGGCCCCCTAATCTGCATGCGGGGCGCCGGACGCATGGAGTTCAATGGGATTTTTTTTTGTCACCTGATTAGAACCAGAGGCTCTAATAGGCTTCAGAAGAGGGTGGACCCGGGGCGCAGAGCAGTGCGCCCCGAGCCCACCCATTGTGTGACAATAGCAAAAGAAAATTCGCTATTGTCACACGGATCCTCCTTCTGGCCAATCAGGAAGCTGGTCTGAGACCCGCTCCTGATTGGCCGAAAGGCGAACGCATGCCATTGGCCGAGCCGCCAAAGAGGAGGCGGCAGGACTCGAGGAGACGCCGGGGGACTGAGGAGAAGCTGCGGCTGCAGGTAAGTCTCTCTGCATTGATGGGGGGCACGGCATGCTGGTCACTGCATTGATGGGGGCACGGCAGGCTGATCTCTGCATTGAAGGGGACACTTTGTTTATTGACCCTCCAGAATAATACCTTGCCACCCCTTTGCCACCCCTGTTTTAATAGTTTAGCTCCGCCACTGCTGCTAACAAATGAATATTCTTGTGTATGTGCAAATCCAGCAAAAGTAAAGTGCAATGTGGTAAGTGAGTATGTGATGGATTAGGTAAAATGTCTATTTTTCTATGTCTATTTTTTGTACATGTAAATATGCTTTTTTATTCCTCACTCAAAATGGTCGATAGCAGCTCACCCTCCCATTGAGTAAAGCTTGTGTAACTAAGATGGCGCCTCCATCCAGGACTACACCCAAGATGATGACACCTAGATCCTGGAGGAAGTTCACCTTACATGGACATGACCAATCAGAAGCTACAAGCTTGTCCGTGGGATACTCATTGCAGGACACGGCTGTGTCAGTGGTGTGTGGCTGCAAGCACGAATTATGAAGACTCCATCTTTTCACCTTTTGGATACCATTCGAATCTCTGATTACATATAGATTTTCAAATTTAGTCTTGCCTATTTCCATATGCTGATCCTGCTTTGGGGCCTTCGGATCTTGTTGGAGGAACTGCTATTTGGGGGGAACCCTGGGATAATCTCTTCCTGCATGTTCACTTTTCGCTGCTGCCAACTATCCGGTCCTTGGTTTTAACTACGAAAGACGGCTGCAGCGCGGACTCTAATTTTCGGGAGGCCGTCTTTAAACGGCCTCCCAGAAACAGGCTCCCCGCACGCTCCCGCGAGCGTGCATCGGGGAAAATCTGTGTCGGCCGTGTCCCTTGGACACAGCCAATCACAGATCGTGGTGAATGGCCAATCACAGCGGCCATTTACCACGTGATCGGCCCATGCAATGAGAGATGATCTCATATGTAAACATATGAGATCATCTCTCATCGCCAGCGCTCCTTCCTCACACAGAGACTGCAGTGTGAGAAAGGAGGAGAGCCGATCAGCCGGGGACACAGAAGAATGTAATCAAGGCACTGATCACACTGATTACACAAGGAAAAAAACATACACAAAGTGCCCACCATCAGTGCCCACAGTGCCCGCCATCAGTGCCCCCCATCAGTGCCCACAATCAGTGCCCATAGTGCTGCCAGTCAGTGCCCATCAGTGCCTGCTCATCTAGGCACTGATGAGCACTGCCTGGCAGCACTATGGGCACTGAGTGTGGGCACTGATGGTGCTGCCCATCAGTGCTGCCCATCAGTGCTCATCAGTGCCACCCGTCAGTGTCCATCAGTGCCATCCGCCAGTGCCCATCAGTGCCGCATATCAGTGCCCATCAGTGCCGCCCGTCAGTGCCGCCTCTCAGTGCCCAGCAGTGCCACCTCTCAGTGCCACCTCTCAGTGCCCAGCAGTGCCATCTCTCAGTGCCCAGCAGTGCCGCCTATCAGTGCTCATCAGTGCCGCCTATCAGTGCTCATCAGTGCCGCCTATCAGTGCTCATCAGTGCGGCATATTAGTACCTCCTCATCAGTGCCCATAAGTGCCACCTCATCAGTGCCCATAAGTGCCACCTCATCAGTGCCCATCAGTGCAGCCTATCAGTGCCCATCAGTGCCGCCTCATCAGCGCACATCAGTGAAGGAGAAAAATGTATTTATTTTCAAAATTTACTCACAGAAAATAAGAAAAAACTTTTTTTTTTCAAAATTTTCTGTCTTTTTTCTTTTTTTTTGTAAAAAATAAAAAACCCAGAGGGGATTAAATACCACCAAAAGAAAGCTCTATTTGTGTGAAAAAAATGATAAAAATTTCATATGGGTACAGTGTAGCATGACCGCGCAATTGTCATTCAAAGTGTGACAGCACTGAAAGCTAAAAAATTGGTCTGGATGGGAAGGGAGTTTAAGTGCACAGAAGGCAAGTGGTTAATATCTGGTTGTTAAGTATATTTTCCATTGGCTTCCATTATGTGACCACAAGATGTATGCTACCCCTGAAGAAGGAATATTATTCATTCCAAAACTCGTTGTTTTTTTTCCCGCCTTGTATTGCATTTATCCATCTGTGAGCCACTGTATTTTATACATGGGTTGTGTATGTATATTATGACTTTGCCTTGTCAACAACCACGTTGTTATTTTTTATGTTGTTTTGCTACTATGTTTCAATTTTTTGGACATTTTAAATGATCTATTCAATAAAAGTGTATTTTTTTATTACCCCTATAAAATATGTTTTGACTTCTACCTGTAGGTCGCTATAGTCCCACTCAGTGGGGAACTTGTTTCTTTTTTTGCTTGTCCATTTTCATCCGATCTCCCATAGAGGAGAGCGGGGATCTGTCAGCTCCTTCTCTGCACAGTAGGCGGAGACAGGCCTGTCATCCGCCTGCTCAGCCGGGATCAGCAGATCGATCCCCGCTGAGCGAAACGGAGTCCGCCGGGTGGAAAGCCCATGTGAAAGGAGCCTTAGCAATGAAAACTGGACAAGCAGCCCCTGTCGAACAAATGTCTGACGCAGATCAGTCCCTGCTGCAAAAAAAAAAAAAATGTTCGGTCCTGGCTGAAATTTCTAATGAAATTCAATCAAATCAATCATTTTCTTAGTTGTGTTAAGCACTTGTTTTTTTTTTAATAAAAAAGTCTTTGAAACATTACAATTTGGCTTTAAATCCAAGCTTGGAAAAAAATAATTGGGCCCAGAAAGGCTGAAGAGAGGTTTGTTTTATGTTTTGTTGCTGGTGTTTTCGGCTTATTTGGAAGTTGAGTGATAAGTGTGGGTGACATACGGAAAATCAAACGCAAGTAACAACTGAGGAACATAAACAATAAAACTGCCTTCGGCTTATAAAGGCAAATCACATAGTGATGAAAAGTCTTCTGAGTACAAACATGCGGCACGAGGGATCGGGAAAAGCCGCCTAGTCCGGGCCTGAAGATTTTTTTTTTTGGGGGGGGGGGGGGGGAGGAGGTTTTATCCACTTCAGCTCAGGTTTACCTTCACCTTCATAAAGAAACACCACACAATTCTTAAAGGTTGCCCCAAAGAGGTTATTCTCTAGGACAGGGGTCTTCATACTATGGCCCTCCAGTTGTTCAGGAACTACATTTCCCATCATGCCTAGTCATGTCTGTGAATGTCAGAATTTTACAATGCCTCATGGGATGTGTAGTTCCGCAACAGCTGGAGGGCCGTAGTTTGAGGATCCCTGCTCTAGGACAATTTACATGTGTAGGTGGCGCATGGGAACATGATAAAAAATGATGCAGGGAGGATGCAAATAATATGACCGATGAGTAAAAGCTTGGTTTATTGCTTAAAAAAAGGGGGACCACAATGTACATACCACCCGGGTCCAGAGTCAGGCAGGGGCACTGTCAGAGATGGAAGCCAGATGGCCAGTTGCCAAACGCCGCTGTGTACTAGGATGGAGAGAAGCCTCGCCGGAGCCAGCGAGCGCGACGATAAGCCGTCACTGCGACCCTCCGAGCCCTAGTCCAGTATCTGGAAGAGAACCACTCGTTTTGCAGGAACCAGGGTGGAACGCAAGCGTCTTCCTTTGCCGTGACTACGCGTTTTGCGCGAACTTGATAAAGCGCATGCGCGCGAAACGCGTAGTCACAGCAATGGAGGACGCTTGCATTCCACCCTGGTTCCTGCAAAAGGAGTGGTTCTCTTCTGGATACCGGACTAGGGCTCACAGTGGCGGCTTATCCTTGCGCCAGTTGACTCCGGCGAGGCTTCTCTCCAGCCTAGTACACAGCGACACTGCATTACTTTAACTGACAATGTGCGACGCTGTTCCCTTATAAGATGTCCTCCCCCTCACAAATAGAACTTTCTTTTGGTGTTATTCACCTTTGCGATTTTTATTTTTTGCGCTATAAACAAAGAGTGGCAATTCTGAAAAAATAAATAAATAAATAAATTGTATTCACTTTCTGCTATATAACATACCCCCCCCCCCCCCCAAAAAAAAAAAAATGAAAATTCAAATTCTTTCATCCTTCCAGGCCAATTTTTTTTACAAGTAATGGCAGCGACCCGCGATTTTTAGCGGGACTGTGACATTGCGGCGGACAGATCGGACCCCGAACTGACATTTTTGCCACTTTTGGGGGGAGCAGTGACATCACTACAGTAATCAGTGCTAAAAATATGCACTGTTACTGTAATAATGACACTGGCAGGGAAGGGGTTAACCTAGGGGTGATCAAAGGGTTAAGTGTATGCTTAGGGGGTGTTTTCTAACTCTAAGGGACTTGTGGAATCAGCAAAGAGACCTGTGTTTCTAAATAGAAGGATCACAGGCGCTCTGTACTCATTCCAGAGAGAACAACGGTGTGCTGTGTTTACAACAGCAGGCCGTCGTTCTCTCTCAGCGGGGAGCGATTGCGGGTGCCAGGCGGCAATCACAGCTGCCGGCCCCCATGGATCGGTTTCCCCGCTTCCTAATGGGGGCGGGCAGGCAAGCTCCCCCAGGAGCGCTCTCACGAACAAATGCACCCATGCGTCGGTTTGCGCAACCGAGCCAGCCTGTCGCAATATATCTGGGGCGGGTGGTCGGCAAGTGGTTAACGTTGCATAATTGCACTATTATGTATATTGTGGATTAGAGGAGGTGCACTATAAATACTTTGGGTCATATTTAGGTATAAGACAGCCGACATTAGGTGTAAGATCACTGATATTTAATCCTTACCGACACTACGGCAATTTGTCTTGTTTACATAGACAGACTGGCGTTCTGCCTGTGTAGTTAATGATCAGTGGTTGGCGGCGGACATGGAGTCTGCAGGATGTGCTGTGTAGAATCACAGCCGGAGCGAGCCACCGGTGGCGCGCGCTCGTGCCCTTTACCTGGAAATGCAGGATCGCGTATATATATATATATGTGATCCTTCGCAGGGCAGCCACCCTGTAGCAGTAAAACTGCCTTAGGGAGTTTGACAAATAGTTATTTTAGGTTTTTGTGGTTCCAGCACAACTGTGGCCAGCTCCATAAAGTCATGGTTTGATCAGTTTGGTTTTGAGGAACGTGAGTGTCCTGCACAGAGACCTGACCTCAACCCTACTAAACACCTTTGGGATGAAATGGAGCGCCATGTGTGAGCCAGGCCTTCTCATCCAATATCAGTATGTAAGAGGGCTGGTTGACCAGCCATGTCCTGTGCCAGGGGCCTCCTGTAAAACAATGGAACATAAGGGGTTTGGGTTGCAGATCCTTCTTACCAGATGGAGGAAAACTTGTCACAATTTTGCAACCCCAGGACCAACATGTTTTGCACGATTATGGGCCAAACTTCATACAACCCCACAGACTTTGATTGGCTCATCCGGCTCCCTTGTATTAGATGAAGACTCTGGATTAAATACCTTCCAGTTCCCCCAAATCAAATTACAGACCAGCAGAGGATTCCTCCTTGCCTGTAGGGCCATAGGATGTAATACTGGTCACCTGCCCAAGCCAGCTTGTAAGCAGGTCCTAAGCCATCTCTAGAGCTCAACACTCCACTAGAGGACCTAGGGCTGTACAGGGGTTTAGTGATTTATTAGCATGTTAATGAGGAGAGACCAGGGAACCAGGAAGGGCAAAATATAAGCAAATCAAACTTCAGCTTTCAGGACAATAAAATTCTTGAACAGTATATTCATGTAGTGATCATTCGCACATGATTGGAGCATTGTGCCAACATGAGAGACTAATTGACACAACATACTTCTCTGTAACTCACTCCATAAGAAATCACATATTCCATATGGCTAGTAATTAATTGCCAATTATTTTCAATTAAGGCCCTATGCCTTTGGATAGAGAGCACAGGCATACCAACCAGCCCCGCAGCCTGTCAAACTCGGTGAGAGTCTGAGACTGCTTACGTTCTGGGCATTCGTTCCTGCAGAGATTTGCAAGCGGACTGATTTCAAGACTGTGCATGCACACTAAAGGGAGCCACAGAAACGTGACATAAAAAACATGCATGCACACTAGAGGGAGCCACCAGCCACTATATCCATGCCTGCGCAGTACAGGGAGCCACCAGCCACAATACCCATGCATAAGTACTAAAGGGAGCTGTCAGTCACATTACCTGTGTTTTCACACTTGAGGGAGCCGCCAGTCACAATACCAATGCATGCACAGTAGAGGGAGCTGACAGTCACAATACCCATGCATACCCTGTAGAGGGAGCCACCAGCTACAATATCAGTGCATGCCCAGTAGAGGGAGCTGCCAGCCTTAATACCAATGCATGCACATTACAGAGAGCCACCAGCCACAATACCCGTGTATGCAAAGTAAAGGGAGCCGTCAACCACAACACCCATGCATGCACACTAGACGGATCCACCAGCCACAATACCTATCCATAAGCACAAGAGGGACGAAATCCATGCATGCACAGGAGAGGAAGCTGCCAGCCACAATACCAGTGCATGCTCAGTAGAAGGAGCATCATCCACAACACCCATGCATGCACAGTAGAGGGAGTCGCTACCCACAATAGCTGTGCATGCACAGTAGAGGGTGCCACCAGCCTCATTACCCATGCAGGTACAGTAGAGGGATCCACTAGCCACAACACCCATGCATGCACACTAGAGTGAGCCACCAGCCACAATACCCATGCATGCACAGTAGAGGGAGCCCCCAGCTACAATACCAGTGCATGCCCAGCAGAAGGAGCTGCCAGCCTTAATACCAATGCATGCACATTACAGAGAGCCACCAGCCACAATACCCGTGTATGCAAAGAAAAGGGAGCCGCCAGCCACAACACCTATGCATGCACACTAGATGGATCCACCAGCCACAATACCTATCCATAAGTACTAGAGGGAGCTGCCAGCCACAATACCCATGCATGCACAGGAGAGGAATCTGCCAGCCACAATACGAGTACATGCTCAGTAGAAGGAGCCACCAGCCACAACACCCATGCATGCACAGTAGAGGGAGCCGCTAACCACAATACCTGTGCATGCACAGTAGGGAGAGCCTCTAGCCTGATTACCCATGCAGGTACAGTAGAGGGATCCACCAGCCACAACATCTATGAATGCACCCAAATGCCACAATACCTATGCATAAGAACTAGAGTGAGCCGCCAGCCACAATACCCATGCATGCACAGTAGAGGAAGTCTCCAGGCACAATACTAGTGCATGCACAGTAGAGGGAGCCACCAGCCACAACACCCAGGCATGCACAGTAGAGGGAGCCACTAGCCACAATACCCATGCATGCACAGTAGGGGGAGCCTCCAGCCTCATTACCCATGCATGTACAGTAGAAGGAGCCTCCAGCCACAACACCGTGCATGAACTAGAGGGAGCCCCTAGCCACAATACCTTTTCATGTGCAGTAGAGGGAACCAGACACAAAAGACATAGGGTCGGTCATATTTAGTTGAATGGCAGGGTCCCAATGTAATTAATTTAATGTAAGACCATAAAAATGATCATAGCGGCACTGTTTATACTCTGTGGGATCCATGCAAAGCAAAGTTTACCTTTTTTGCTTGGAGAGACACTTTGACAACACTGAAATTTTCCAGCGCCAGAACATGATGCACCATACTTTTTTTTCCTTAGAATCTGAAACCGAAAGGGTTAACAGAAGGTTCATATTGGTAGCAGCAGCGCTGTAAACTTTGTACGAGGAGAGGGCATCCTGTAACATATTAAACAACATGTGGCAAGAAACAAGTCTTCTTCATTGCAGTAAACCTACCCCTAGGCTCCTCTATTTATTACTCATAGCAATCCATACTGATAGCCATGGAGGAGATAGGGCGGGGGAGGGGGATCCCTAAGGGTCCCTCTGATATCCCTAATGGCATCCAGAAGGGCAGTGATACCCCACCTCCCTCACCAGCTCTGATGTTCCTGATCACTAAAAGATTTCACATTACTGAGCAAAATATTCATTTCAACCATCTGGACCCTGCGGCGCTTACAACCCCCCCCCACCCCCCCCCACCTTCATGTTCACCATGGGCCTTGTTACCCATAAATCTCTGTGGGGTGATGGTAAATAAAAGCCAGTTGATAACACAATCTGATGGGTGTCAGTCTGCAGCCAGCAGAGACTTTAGATCATTGAGCGGGCTGAGAAGGACAGATGAGCTGTTGGAGGTTTGCAGCGGGGGGATGCCGCTGAGTGGAAACAGACTTCGTCCACTGTACTCGAATCAACTCTTCAAAGTCGCCTTCGTAGTTAGTGTAAGGGACAGATCGCAGCTGATGTACTCCGGTTGTTGGGTTATTATCTTGTTTGGTAAACTTAGCTTCCGACTAGCTTGTACTTGCTCACAAAAAAAGGTAAAAAGCAAAAAATGTAAACAATTGTCTAAGCCAGGGGTCACCAAACTGCAGCCTCGGGCCAGATGTGGCCCTTTGATTGCCTTTATCTGGCCCTTGGGATACTATTCCTCCGACTGATACCAATGATGGGATACTATTCCTCCGACTGATACCAATGATGGGATACTATTCCTCCGACTGATACCAATAATGGGGTACCATTTTTCCGACTGATACCAATAATGGGGTACCATTTCTCCCATTGACACTAATGATAGGGAACCATTTTTCTCACTGACGTCATTGATGGGGCACTATTCCTTCTACTAACGCCAAAGATGGGGCACTATTCCTCCCACTGCTACCAATGATGGGGCACTATTCCTTCTAGTGACACCAATGATGGGGCACTATTCCTCTCACTGACATCAATGATGGGGCACTATTCCTCCCGCTGACATCAATGATGGGGCACCATTCCTACCACTGATACCATCAATGGGGATCAATTTCTCCCACTGATGCCAATGATTGGGCACTATTTCCCCCACTGACACAAATGATGGGGCACTTTTACTCCCAATAACTCCATCGATGGGGCACTATTCCTCCCACTGCCACCATTGATGGGGCACTATTCCTCCCACTAACATCATTGATGGGTCACTATTTCTTCCACTAATACCAATGATTGGGCACTATTCCTCCCACTGACACCATCAATGGGGCTCTATTCCTTTTCCTGACATCAATGATGGGGCACTATATTTCTCACACTAAAACCAATGATGGAATATTGTTTCCCCCCACTGGCCACAGTCTGCCCCCCTTAACCCTGAAGGACAGTAAACCAGTTCTGTGTTTAGAAAGTTTGGAGACTTCTGGTCCAAGCAATGGCTTCATGCAAAGCCTAACTTTGGACAAGAGATCCAACAATTAAAATTGGTATCCTCAGCTGATGCAGAATATAATGCTCTTAGTGGTTGGGTTGGCGCACAGTAATACTGACCTTATCCCTTGATCCCACAGTCATCCTCCCTGCCAGGTCCGGCTGTAATAACCAGGCTCACCATGCTGATCTTCTTTCCAGTCCTTGGCTGGACTTATTGCCACCCCTATTGGCCATTAAAGGTCCTGCATTGTACGTGATAACATTGGAATTCTCCCCTTACCTGTCATGCATCACATACCCACCTATCAGATCCAGACCAGCACCATCCTGCTGTGATCTGCCATGTGTCTGACCTGTGCTACTATCTTTGTTCCTGATGTCATTGGGTGTCAGACACCTCTACCTGGTCCTTATTCATGATGTCATTGGGTGCCAGACTCCTCTACCTGGTCTTTATTCCTGATGTCATTGGGTGCCAGACACCTCTACCTGGTCTTTATTCCTGATGTCATTGGGTGCCAGACTCCTCCACCTGGTCCTTATTCCTGATGTCATTGGGTGCCAGACTCCTCTACTTGGTCCTTATTCCTGATGTCATTGGGTGCCAGACTCCTCTACTTGGTCCTTATTCCTGATGTCATTGGGTGCCAGACTCCTCTACTTGGTCCTTATTCCTGATGTCATTGGGTGCCAGACTCCTCTACCTGGTCCTTATTCCTGATGTCATTGGGTGCCAGACTCCTCTACCTGGTCTTTATTCCTGATGTCATTGGGTGCCAGACTCCTCTACCTGGTCTTTATTCCTGATGTATTTAAGTGCTGAATGCCTCTACCAGGCCTTTGTTTCTGATATTATTGGGCGCCAGGTGCCTCTACCTGGTCTTTATTCCTGATGTCATTGAGTGCTAAATGCCTCTACCTGGTCTTTGTTTCTTATGTCATGAAGTGCCAGATGCTTCGATCAGGTCTTTGTTCCTGATGTCATTGGGTGCCGGATGCCTCTACCTGGTCTTTGTTTCTGATATCGTTGGGTGCCGGATACCTCTACTAGTTTAGGTGGTCCAGTCCCCTGATGATGCTCTCCAACCGCTGATTACTACTGATGAAGGGGGGATACCTAAATAATATATGGAATAAAACCAAATATTTCAGTGTGATGCTTCAATTTCAGATTTAACTACTGTCCCCTAATGATGCATGGCAGGCCCACCCTACATGTACCAGGCAACTTCAGAGTGGTGGAAACATCATGTTCGCCTAAGCAAAAATGGTGGTTTGGAGCAGGGTGGAAAAAAAAATATAAGGAAGGTAAACACAGAAAAAAAATTCAGGAAGGGGATGGGAATTTCTAGAGCAGCCAAGGGGAGAAAGTCTGCTTTAAGTTCCTTCAGTTGGCCCTATCTGATAGACCTCATAGCCAGCCAGATAGCCAACTGTAAGAGTGCACATGGCAGGTTGACAACATTGCTGCAAATTGCAAGGCAGTTATTTAGCGTTGTTAGCTTGTAACAGGAAGTTCTGTTACTGGCAGGCTCTCCAGGTAACAAAAACTTTTCAACAGATTCACAAAAAACAATTTGCTTAAAAACATTTCACAGTGAGGTATGACTCCAAACATGCTATGAAATAATTTAGGAATTACGTACACTTTATACTGACAGCTCTAGTGCAAGACCACGATGCACCACATTTTTTGGTCTTAGTATCTGGTAGGATCTTCACTTTGAAACATTTTCACAAAAAAGGTTTGATTTCTCTATAGAGACAATTTTAAAGCTTCATCAGCAGGAGGCGATGTTACACCCTCACCTGTCTTGCTGTGCAAACACAGGGAAATTTTTACCTGTTGCCTTGTTTAGAGAAAATGCCTGGAAAATGCTTCGTTTGGTCCCCAAAGCATAGATTGCAAGCTCTTGTACAACACAAGGCATTAATAGGTCTGTGCTGTTCCTTTTTGGCAGTGGAGTAAATGCTAATTAAAAAAAGACACTGCACTGTTAGAAACATCTGCAACAAACACAATTAAAGGCAATTAAACACATGCTGGGAATTAAGAAGGAACAGACAATGTTGCGTAACTATCCTTTAATTGGGAATAAAGGGCTCAGTGTACATTGTACTTCTACATTCATGAAACTTTAGACATTTTCGTTTTCCCAGAGAAATATCGCTTTGAAGTTCTGACCCTAAAAAGCTGTTCTAAAATGTTTCCTATTGTGTAGAACAGAATTTTGTCTTTCTAACTTTGCAGTAACCTGTGCTGAATTAGCTACAGAAGCAAACATATTATAGAACGAAACAACGCAGACTATTTCCTCAAGGATGAGAATGCAGCCTATCCATTCACTACAGACCAGTGACATCACTGAGAAGGCAGCCTATCCATTCACTACAGACCAGTGACATCACTGAGAATGCAGCCTATCCATTCACTAGAGACCGGTGACATCACTGAGAATGCAGCCTATCCATTCACTAGAGACCGGTGACATCACTGAGAATGAAGCCTATCCATTCACTACAGACCAGTGACATCACTGAGAATGCAGCCTATCCATTCACTACAGACCAGTGACATCACTGAGAATGAAGCTTATGCATTCACTAGAGACCAGTGACATCACTGAGAATGCAGCCTATCCATTCACTAGAGACCAGTGACATCACTGAGAATGCAGCCTATCCATTCACTAGAGACCAGTGACATCACTGAGAATGCAGCCTATCCATTCACTAGAGACCAGTGACATCACTGAGAATGCAGCCTATCCATTCACTAGAGACCGGTGACATCACTGAGAATGTATCCTATCTATTTAGTAATGATGGGTGTAGTAGTTCTTTATATCCATAAATGAGATGTCGTCTATTGTTATCTGTGTAGTGCCGTCTCTTTGTTCTGTGTTTAGTCAATTGTATGCTGTGATCTGGTCAAACAGAGGTGATGAATGCTGGCTATGGATTACGCATGATGGCACTAAAGTGGTTCTAAAGGCTCAAGTTTGTTTTACCTTCATGCATTCTATCAGGGCCGGCCAGATCTAGGGGGCTGCTGTGCCCCCCAAAATTTAGTCATGCCCCCCCCCAAGTCTCTAAGAGTGCATCCACTGATCCATGAGCCAGTCTGATGCAGATAGTTGATGTACGGAGGTAAACTGATAGTGACAATCCATGTAAGGGGGTGCTCCGATGGGAACACCTGATGTAATCCCAACACTCCTTACACTACCTGCCTGGAGTTTGCATGTTCTCCCTGTGCCTGCGTGGTTTTCCTCCAGGTACTCCAGTTTTCTCCCACACTCCAAAGACATGCTGGTAGGTTAATTTGCTCCTGTCTAAATTGGCCCCAATATGTGTATGTATGAATGTGAGTTAGGGATCTTAGATTGTAAGCTCCTTGAAGGCAGGGACTGATGTGAATGTACGTCTTACGATGTATATGTAAAGCACTGTATAAATGGTCGGGGCCATATAATTACCTGAAATAAATAATAAAATAAATAAATGTAGGGGGGAGTCTGATGGGACACTGATGTAAGGGGGAAATGATGATGGAGATGCTGATTGAAGGGGGCACTCTGATTGGGACACTTGATGTAAGGGGGTGCTCTGATGGGGACACCTAATGTAAGAGGGCATTCTGATTGGGAAACCTGATGTAAGGGGTGCTCTGATGGGGACACTGATGTAAGGGGGTGCTCTGTTGGGGACACCTAATGTAAGAGGGCACTCTGATTGGGACACCTGATGTAAGAGGGCACTCTGATTGGGACACCTGATGTAAGAGGGCACTCTGATGGGGACACTGATGTAAGGGGGTGCTCTGTTGAGGACACCTAATGTAAGAGGGCACTCAGATTGGGAAACCTGATGTAAGGAGGTGCTCTGATGGGGACACCTGATGTAAGAGGGCACTCTGATTGGGACACCTGATGTAAGAGAGCACTCTAATTGGGACACCTGATGTAAGAGGGCACTCTGATTGGAACACCTGATGTAAGAGGGCACTCTGATTGGGACACCTGATGTAAGGGGGTGCTCTGTTGGGGACACCTAATGTAAGAGGGCACTCAGATTGGGAAACCTGATGTAAGGAGGTGCTCTGATGGGGACACCTGATGTAAGAGGGCACTCTGATTGGGACACCTGATGTAAGAGGGCACTCTGATTGGGACACCTGATGTAAGAGGGCACTCTGATTGGGACACCTGATGTAAGAGGGCACTCTGATTGGGACACCTGATGTAAGGGGGTGCTCTCATGGGGACACTGATGTAAGGGGGTGCTCTGATGGGGACACTGATGTAAGGGGTGCTCTGATCAGGACATCTGATGTAAGGGGGCATAGGTTCAGTTTAATCACCCTCATCTAATGACATCCTAATACATACTAGTGTTGACAATATGCCCCCTGGCTTTTTTTTTTTTACTGCACCCCCAGCTCAGATAGGCTAGATCCGGCCCTGCATTCTATCTATGAATGTAAGGAAAGAAAGTGGCTTTGTGTGTGAATGGTCACACAGGCCGTGGCTTGGGAATGAGCCTGCTTAGGTGCCCCCATTGCAAGCTATGGGGGCATTCGGTAGGAGAGAGGAGCCAAGAGCGCCAGCAAGGGACCAGAGAAAAGAGAGAGAGAGAGATTGGCGCTGCTCTGTGCAAACCCATTACACAGAGCAGGTGAATATGACATGTTTGTCATTAAAAAAAAGAAGCTTTTAATAACACTTTGAGGCTGCTGTGAATCCTGACCGCGGGGCTGGTCCGGATTCCATGCATTTTGTATGACTCCAATAACTCATCCCCGGCACAGTAAACTCACATGAAACTTTTGCGAAGCGGTTGAAGTCATTTCCTCCAGCTGTTTGTTGGATAATTTGCCCAGCGAGGTGCGTCTCAGTTCAGTTCAGTAATTGGAAAAGTTTGAAGAGATAAAACGTCTTCAGATGAAAGAGATCTTTGGCCATCGGATGTCACCTTCACTGCAATGGCAGTTTGTCTTCCCCCCTTTTAAAGGCCACAAAGTGATATTATTTATGTGCTGAAATTCCTTTGGACGGAGAGTCACACTTTCCCTCGTCGTGTCATTTAGTGGAAATCTAATATTCCATGGAAGACTGGACTTCAGAAATGTTCAGATTTCATGGGAATTACATTTTTTTTTTGTTTGCAAAACAAAAAGCAAATAAGGAAAAAAGATACATCGTATATTATCATAAAATATGACTCATATAATACTGAAACCCTCACAAGGAGCCATAGGACAAAGATCAAGCCACAGGACGAACATTATGAGATGCATATGGAATCAATAATCCAGTGACTGCGTGCTTAGAGTCTGCCACAATGTAACACTTATCTATTCAAAGGAAATCTGTATTTTACTAATACATAAATACA
Source organism: Pelophylax lessonae (assembly GCF_965119305.1). Taxonomy (NCBI): domain Eukaryota; kingdom Metazoa; phylum Chordata; class Amphibia; order Anura; family Ranidae; genus Pelophylax; species Pelophylax lessonae. The sequence continues at coordinate 288,085,507 of NC_138775.1, read as the reverse complement.
ACTGCTACTTACTTGATACACTTTATTTAACCGGTTGCCGACCGCCGCACGACTATATACTGCGGCGGTCAGCCCCGGCCAGGCAGAGTGACGTATCGGTACGTCACTCGCCTGTCACTGACTTGCGAGCCTATCGCCCTATTGCCCGCCGCGGCTCGTTCACAGGCAAGTCAGTGCGTGTGACCGGCGGACTCGATGTCCGCCAGTCACACTGCGATCGCTCCTGTGAAGGGAGAAAGACAGAGCAGCTTGTGTAAACAAGCTGCCTGTCAGTTCTCCCTGTGTAAAAGTGAAGATCTGTCCGTTCTACTATGTAGAACGGTTGATCTTTGCTTTTACACCAATAGGAATGTCCCTACACAGTTAGAATCACGCCCCTAGGACACACTTAACCCCTCCCTGTCCAATAAAGTTAACCCCTTCCCTGCCAGTGTCATTTTTGCAGTAACAGTGCATATGTATAGCACTGATTACTGCAGTAATGTCACTGGTAACCCCAAAAGTGTCAAAAATGTCAGTCAAGGGTCCGATCTGTCCGCCGCAATGTCGCAGTACCGAAAAAAAAATCGCAGATCGCCGCCATTACGCGTTAAAAAAAAAAACACCAAAAATGACAAAAATCTTTCCCTTTGTTAGTAAACGCGATAACTTTTGCGCAAACCAATCAAAATACGCTTTTTGCGATTTTTTTTACCAAACATAGGTAGCATAAAACAAATTGGCCGAAAAATGTTAAAAAATTTTGATTTTTACTTTTTTTTTGGGGGAATTTCATATAAAAAAATGTGAAAAATATTGTTATTTTTGCAAAATTTACGCTCTTTTTTTGTTTATAGCGCGTGATCAAAAAATCGCACAGGTGATCAAATACCACCAAAAGAAAGCTCTGTTTGTGGGAAAAAAAGGACGTCAAATTCGTTTAGGTACAGCGTCGCACGACCGCGCAATTGTCCGTTAAAGTCACGCAGTAAAAAATCGCAAAAAAACCCCTGGTCCTTTAGCAGCCAAATCCTCCGGGGCTTAAGTGGTCCCCCAAATACTTTTTTTTTTTTAAACACTCTTCCATACTTGGTTAAACCTATCTAGCAACATTTAGAACAGGGGTGTCAAACTTAATTTAATCACAGGCCGAATCAGCATTATGATTGCCTTCAAAAGAGTCGGTTGTATCTCTAGGACTAGATGTCCAGAGCATCCCCTACCCTTACATAAGATGTCAAGAGCTTCCCCACCATCAGAAGTTGAGTCCCCCACACTCCCTTGCATCACATTGCACTCCTCTTACCATGTGCTGCTGCTGGGAAGAAGATGGAGGCATTGCAGGAGAGGTGCGAGGGCCACATAAAATGGCTTGGAGGGCCAGATTCGGCCCATGGGCCTTGTGTTTGACACATGTGATTTAGAACATTATAGAGTCCACATGCAGCGCTTAAAGCGGAGTTCCATCCAAAAATGGAACTTCTGCTATTTCTCTCCCCCCCCCCCTCCGATGCCACATTTGGCACCTTTCAGGGAGGAGGGGGGAACGGGTACCTGTTTTTGAAAGGTACCCTTTCCCCTCTTCCGGGACACGGGCTGCGGCGCAGTGTCCCGGAAGTTCGGCCCCCTCCTCCTTCCCCCGCCGCCGAGCCAATAGGAATGCGCAGCGCGCTTCCCACATGCGCAGTAGGAACCCAGGCCGCGGCGCAGTGTCCCGGAAGTTCGGCCCCCTCCTCCTTCAACCGCCACCGAGCCAATAGGAATGTGCAGCGCGCTTCGCACATGCGCAGTAGGGACCCGGCCGCGAAGCCGCAGGGTTACCTTTACTTGAATGGCGGCGGCAGCACCTGAGAGCCGTTACCAAAATCTGCTTCGGGTGCCGACATCGCTGGACTCCAGGACAGGTAAGTGTCCTGATATTAAAAGTCAGCAGCTACAGTATGTGTACAGTATTTGTAGCTGCTGACTTTTAATTTTTTTAGGGGAAGGTGGAACTCCTGTTTAAGCTAAAAGCTAGGTGAAAAAAGTCCAATCTTAAAAGAAGAGGTTCCTCCACCAACTTCCCTGCATGAGAAAAGCATTTCACCCCACCGTGAGGTATTATTATCTCCTTACCAGGGGTAGGAAAATAGGCAGTGAATCATTGAGTCTCTCAATTTCACGCTAAAAGGACTGGTTCAACACTCTAGAACACAGGTGTCAAACACAAGGCCCGTGGGCTGAATGCGGCCCCCCCCAGGCCATTTCATGTGGCCCTCGCACCCAGTGGCGGCTGGTGCTCCACAGGCCGGGGGGGGGGGGCGGCAGATGCACCCCACCATACCCCGCCCCCCCGGACCACAATGGCCCGCACACCATACCCCTTCCCCCCCCTGGTCGCCAGCTCACTCACCCTGGACATGTGGAGGGGAGGCAGCAGTGGCGGCTGCGGCAGCTTCCCCCTCAGTCTCCTGTGTCTCCTCCCTCCTTCTCCTCCTTGGCCAATGGCATGGCTTCTCCTTTCTGCCAATTGGGAAACGGGTCTCGGGACCCGCTTCTTGATTAGCCAGGAGGAGAATCCATGTGACAATAGCAAATATTCATTCGCTATTGTCACACAACTGGGTGGGCTCAGGGCGCAGTGCTCTGCGCCCCGAGCCAACCCTTTTTTTTGAAGCCTATTAGAGCCTATTAGAGCCTCTGGCTCTAATTGCGTGCTTAAAAAAAAAACAAAAAAACCCATTGGAATCCATGCGTCTGGCACCCTGCATGTAGATTAGGGGGCTGGGCACATGGTTGGGGGGTGGCGCCCCTGCACCCCCACAGGACGGGCCACCACTGCCAGCCTCCTGAGAGCGAGCGACGTATACCTACGTCGCTTTGCCCAGAGTAAATCTGCAGTAGGCGGTCGGGTAACTGGTTAATATCAGATTAAAATATGCCGTATAGAAGAACAACGGCACAAACCAACAATTGCCATAGCACATTATCGACAGAAAATGAAAAAATGGTGTAGAAACATAAAGGTGGACAACCATGCATTTAAGTCATTTTAATAGAAGGACGGTGCTCCGACTCATCCCAACATGTTTCGCCTGAAACGGCTTCTTCAGGGGACTTCCAGAGACTAGCAAGCAAAAAAATATAAATATTGGAGACAATCACATGCTCCAGAACCTTTTAGTCTAATAGTCTATAACGTACGAACCTGGCAGTGAAAAAAAAACAAAAACCCCAAAAACTCATACTGATGGGCGACCCTCTAGGAAGAGTGCCTGTATGCTAGTGAATGTGGCCAGTGAAAATCCGGCCCTGACAATAGATCATTCTATTTTTTTTTTTTTTTTTTATATTGTATGATTTTTTTTTTATATTGTATGATGTTTATTACAATCTTTAAATTGTCATTTTTTTTTATATATTATTTATTCTTCTTATTATATATTGTATATTATTTAAACTTAATGGCAGTGCGGGGACAAGGTCATCTAGAGCCCAGGGCGAACATGTCAAACTGTGCCCCCCCCCCCCCCCCCCCACACACCTCCCCCACGAAGATATATGAGCATGATGTGTCAGCAAAAATCCCCCACCAAAAAAAATTGAGCACTAATCTGCATGCTCCTTCATAAAAAATAAATAAATAAATAAATAAATAAATAAAACTTTCCCCTCCTAGCACAGATTTACTACCCCTCAAATTTCCCCTCCGAGCACAAATCCTCTGCCCCTCAAATTTCCCCTCCGAGCATAAATCCTCAACCCCCCAAATTTCCCCTCCGAGCACAAACACCCCCCCCCCTAAATTTCCCCTCCGAGCACAAGCCCCCCCCCCCCCCCACACACACACACAACTCCAAATTCCCCCTCCTAGCACAAATACCCCCTAATCATCCCAACTAGCACAAATACCCCCCACCACCACCATATTACCTTTTCTAGCACATATCCTCATCACCCAACCCCCCCCCCCTCAACAAAAATCCCCCAAAATCACCACTCCTACCACACCTCTCCAAATTTCCCCTTCTAGAACAATTCTTACATCCTGCCATCACCCAAATTCCCCCTCTTAACACAAATTCGCTCCTCTCACCCCCCGCACCTTATATGATACCACAGTGCCCAGGGCAGCCACCCCTCCTGCCCACCCCTTGTCCCAGCCCTGCTTAATGGTACCCATGTGAACGCTGGCAGCTCTGCTACATCATTTCGACTTGGTATAGAACAGATGGTAAGACCTGATTGGTAGATCCATGTCACCTACCTTGTTCTAGTTTTCTCAGACGCTGACCATTCATATACGAACGTCTCCCCCATCAGCGTCAGAATAGAACAATGGCGTGGACGCCCGCCAGAGGCTGTAAAAATGACTTTATGTTATGACATAAGTGAGGAAAATGTGCAGAAATAGGTTACGTTCAGAAGTGAAACAGATGGAGACATGGGACTGTTTGATGTGCGCTGAAAATTTATGGCGCACGACATATCGAGGATTAGGGCCGTATATGATATATACATTAGTGTCCACCTGAATTTCTAAAGCTGAATTACGGGAAAGTATGAAAAAAAAAAATCTCACTCCGGGTATGTGTGAAAAAATATATTATTATTTTCAATGGCATAATATAACACATAGGGATATAAAATGATTGGTTTTCACATCTGCACATCGCTACAGTATATGTCAGAGCTATAGAACTGTGTACTGATAATAACTAGAAAATAAAAGCTCATGTAGAGGGTGCTACTGGGAAGACCTAGTGGTGTGAATAAAGTCTGCCTATTAATATCATACTACTGTGATAATTACAGTGTATATAATGTACAGCATAGCATTAAAGGCACAGTGACATAGAATATGTAAGGTACTGCACAGTGTGCAATCTAGAGTCTATTTCATCCAGGTGAGTGTGCTGAGCATGTCACTTACAGCACATTATAGAGTGGGCAGTCAGGTGTATGTTATATACTGTATAGCACAGTGCATTGGGGTACAAATTGACCTACAGAATGTCACCTACAGCACAGTGTACAATGTACAGAACTGGGATGGTTTAAAGATAGATTGTAGGATGCAACACAGCTAAAAATATGTCAGAGCTAAATAAATCCATCAAATACTAAGTAACTGTGAGAGAACTTAGTGGAGTGTAAGCTTTTCTGGTGCAGAGACTGATGTGATTGGCTCAGTGTTCTCTGTAAGGCATTGTGGTATATGTCAGAGCCAGGGGAGGACTGGGCCAGGGGGCAGGGGGGCAATTGCCCCCTGGGCCGCTCTGATGCTCTGTAAAATGGCTGCACCCCTTCTGCCACAGATATGCCTAAAAAATTTCTGGTGAAGAGAAGTAAAAAGTCCCCACCGCTGACCTAGTCCCCCACCGCTGACCTACTCCCCCACCGCTGACCTACTCCCCCACCGCTGGCCTAGTCTCCACCGCTGGCCTAGTCTCCACCGCTGGCCTAGTCCCCACCGCTGACCTAGTCCCCACCGCTGACCTAGTCCCCACCATTGACTTAGTCCCCACCATTGACCTAGTCCCCACCATTGACCTAGTAGCCCACCGCTGACCTAGTCCCCCACCGCTGACCTAGTCCCCCACCGCTGACCTAGTCCCCACCGGCTGACCTAGTCTCCACCGCTGTCCTAGTCCCCACCGCTGTCCTAGTCCCCACCGCTGACCTAGTCCCCACCGCTGACCTAGTCCCCACCACTGACCTAGTCCCCACCATTGACTTAGTCCCCACCATTGACCTAGTAGCCCACCGCTGACCTAGTCCCCCACCGCTGACCTAGTCCCCCACCGCTGACCTAGCCCCCACCGCTGACCTAGTCCCCATCGCTGACCTAGTCCCCACCTCTGACCTAGTCCCCACCACTGACCTAGTCCCCACCATTGACTTAGTCCCCACCATTGACCTAGTCCCCACCATTGACCTAGTAGCCCACCGCTGACCTAGTCCCCCACCGCTGACCTAGTCCCCCACCGCTGATCTACTCCCCACCGCTGACCTAGTCTCCACCGCTGTCCTAGTCCCCACCGCTGACCTAGTCCCCACCACTGACCTAGTCCCCACCATTGACTTAGTCCCCACCATTGACCTAGTAGCCCACCGCTGACCTAGTCCCCCACCGCTGACCTAGTCCCCCACCGCTGACCTAGTCCCCCACCGCTGATCTACTCCCCACTGCTGACCTAGTCCCCCACCGCTGACCTAGTCCCCACCGCTGACCTAGCCCCCACCGCTGACCTAGTCCCCATCGCTGACCTAGCCCCCACCGCTGACCTAGTAGCCCACCGCTGACCTAGTCCCCCACCGCTGACCTAGTCCCCCACCACTGACCTAGTCCCCACCGCTGAGTGCGGGTTGAAAGCGCAGGCCTCCCCCCCCCCCCCTAACATGGATGGTGTAAACTGTGTCTGAGCAGAGGCCAGTTCCATGCCCCACTGGACACTCTCCTCCCCCCTTCCAGCCCCAACCAAGCTGTCCCAGCTCCCCCCAACTGCCCCTTGCTGGCCACGTTGGGAACCTGGATTCAAGCAGATGGGTAGAGAGTACCTGAAGCAGAGCTTCAGCCTGGAATTTGGGTCAGGAGGATGCCAGAAGAGTGAGAGTGAGAGGGGGGGCCGAGTCGCTGCACCATGGGCCTCTGGTTTGTACTTGCCCCCTGGGCCGAAAGTTGACATTCAGCCCCTGGTCAGAGCTATATAAATCTATACTAATAGTGTGTAACCCTTGGGGGGCATTAGAGTGTAAGCTCCTTTGGTTCAGAGACTAATGTGACTGGCTCAGTGTTCTTTGTACAGCACTGCGGTATATGTCAGAGCTGTATACATGTATAATAATAATAGTGGGGGGGGGGGGGGTGTATTAGACTGATGTGACTGGCTCTGTGTTCTCTGTACAGAACTGCGGTATATGTCAGAGCTATATAAAGCTATATAATAATAGTGTGTGGTCATGGGGGTGTATTAGACTGATGTGACTGGCTCTGTGTTCTCTGTACAGAACTGCGGTATATGTCAGAGCTATATAAAGCTATATAATAATAGTGTGTGGTCATGGGGGTGCATTAGAGTGTAAGCTCCTTTTGTTCAGAGACTGATGTGATTGGCTCGGTGTTCTCTGTACAGCACTGCAGTATATGTCAGAGCTATATAAATGTATAATATTAATAGTGTGTAACCCTGAGGGGGCATTAGAGTGTAAGCTCCTTTGGTACAGAGACTGATGTGACTGTCTCAGTGTTCTTTGTACAGCAATGCAGTATATGTCAGAGCTATGAAAATCTAGACTAATAGTGTGTAACCGTGGGGGGGGGGGGGGGCATTAGAGTGTAAGCTCCTTTGGTTCAGAGACTGATGTGACTGGCTCAGTGTTCTCTGTACAGCAATGCGGTATATGTCAGAGCTATATAAATCTATACTAATAGTGTGTAACTGTGGGGGGGCATTAGAGTGTAAGCTCCTTTGTTTCAGAGACTGATGTGACTAGCTCAGTGTTCTTTGTACAGAACTGCAGTATATGTCAGAGCTATATAAATCTAGACTAATAATAGTGTGTAACCATGGGGGTGCATTAGAGTGTAAGCTCCTTTGGTTTTAGAGACTGATGTGACTGACTCACTGTTCTCTGTACAGCACTGCGGTATATGTCAGAGCTATATAAATCTATGCTAATAATAGTGTGTAACCCTGGGGGGGGGGGGGGCATTAGAGTGTAAGCTCCTTTGGTTCAGAGACTGATGTGACTAGCTCAGTGTTCTTTGTACAGCACTGCGGTATATGTCAGAGATATATAAATCTAGACTAATAATAGTGTGTAACCATGGGGGTGCATTAGAGTGTAAGCTCCTTTGGTACAGAGACTGATGTGACTGGCTCTGTGTTCTCTGTACAGAACTGCGGTATATGTCAGAGTTATATTAATGTATAATAATAATAGTGTGTGACTCTGGGTGGAATTAGAGTGTAAGCTCCTCTGGTACAGTGTTGTACTGGCTCAGTGTTGGATCATTCGGATGCAGTAATACAGCGGTTGGCACCATGTGGCATCTACTCTAACCCCTCACATTCTTCTGATCAGCAATGTTGGCCAGTAGACTGGGAACAAGTACTACCCCTGACTAGATATCTGTACAAATACACAAAATATATCACTCTAATAACCTTTCCTAAAATAGGGACAAGAGCTCACTATGGTCACATGACCTTACATACACAACAGAAGATCACAAAAAATAAAAAATAAAAAATGTGATCCCAGTCCATAGAGACGAGATGAACCAGCAAGGCCAGATGGTCGCGCTGACCACCCAAAAACATTATTACTGGCATGGAAACGTTAATTCCGACTATATCAGCCTTTATGTTTTATTACATCGCCGTTCCCAAACATTCTGCTGAGGGAGGGAATGTTTTTTTGAGTGGAAAAATACATTTTTTGGCTCGGTGTCCCTCACACATTAACACGTCGACTTCAGAAAGGTTTCAGCGGCTCCCGTATACCGAAGGACACATTAAAAGAGAATTCTGGAAAAACAAATCAGACGTGAGCTAATATATTAAGACCGATGATGATGGTGATGCGCCATAGGTGACTGTCTAATCAATTCCTCCTGCCGGGGACGCATGGGCATATTATATACTTTTTCAGAAACACTCCATTCAACATCTGCCCTAGGTGATCTACCCTGCAGCAGCAACAGGTTGACCCCAGGTTCAAACCTATGCGTTTTTAGTGCATTTTGCAGTTTGCCCACCATGCAACGGTCGATGACTTCACAGGGGTGCGGTGCCACCAGGTGACATCGCCAGGTTGCTATGCCTCTTAGCTTTTTAAGAATGGTGACACGGCAGAGCAGGCAGACGACGGGAGCCTTCTGCGCGAGATGAGCTTTTTTATTTTTTCTATTCTCATCCCAGTGCCGGCCCCACCTTACTGGCACAAGCGCCCAACACATCCTCTTCTTTTTATTTTTTTCAGGTCCAGCAGTGTGGCGGACGTCATGATTGATGATGGATCTACATTGGGGGGAATTGTCAAAAACTCGTTTAGTGTCTTTATTCCCTTTTTTTTTCACTTTTTTGGTGAATGGGTAGGGGCACTATGTACCCCATACTCAGTCACATGGGGGGGGGGGGGCTGGGATCTAGAGGTTCGATTGTTAAAGGGGGCTTCCAGATTCTGATAAGCCCCCCCACCTGCAGACCTCGATGCATGCTCAGATAAAAGTCTGGTATGGATTTTTGTTTTGGGGGGGGGGACCCCACGCCATTTTTTAACAAAATGTTGGTGTGGGGTTCCCCTTAAAATCCATACCAGACCCAAAGGACCTGATATGGATTGGGGGGAAGCCCGCTGACAGCTGATGACTCATCGGTTGTTAAAGCAGTAGTAAACCCACACTTTTTTTTTTTAACCCTGCAAAACAAATGCATAATGTGCTAGTATGCATTGCATACTAGCACATTATGAAATACTTACCTTAGAATGAAGCCATCCACATGCTGTTACCGCTGACAGGGCTTCCTTCTTCACTTGGTCTTCTTTCCGGGTTCACGTTCTCCAGCCGTCTGATTGGCTGCGCCGCGATGACGTCACTCCCGTGCATTTGCAGTCATGGAGTCATGGACCGCAGCACAGAGCTCTGAATGGGGCGCCATGGTTATGCCTTACCTTCAGAGTGCATGCATCAGTGACATCACCATCTGCATGCAGTGTGAATATCTGCTAAACCGTGCAAGTTTAGAAGATATTCACTTATTATAGGCTTACCTGTAGGTACAAGTAAAAAAAAAAAAAGGGTTTACTTCCAATTTAAGGACGCTGCAGTCTGCTTCCCGGGCTGCTTCTTAACCACTTGCCGACCAGCCATCGTACAGTAGTTTTACTGAGACAGGTTGGCTCTATTACGCGAAACGACGTACCTGTACATCACTTAATGTAATAAACAGTGGGGGGGAGCGTGCGCCGCTGGAGGTGCGCACATGCGCTGATTGGCCAGAGGGGGAGCCAATCAGCGGGTCCGGTGGATGCCATGTCCGCCGGCCACCCGCGATCGCTCCCCATAGCGACAGAATGGCGGTCTGCCTATGTAAACAAGGCAGACCGCCGTTCTGTCACAGATAAACACATCGATCTAGTGTTTCTACTAGGAACCCAGATCTCTATGTTCATCTAGTGAGTCCATACCCCACACAGTTAGAAAGCACCCTCTAGGGACACATTTAACCCTTTCATCGCCCTTGGTGTAAACCCCCTACCTGCCAGTGTCATTATTACAATAACAGTGCATATACATCAGTCGTGTGCTTGGTGCTGGGGGGCAAGCGCGCTCTGCCGCCGCCGCGCCCCGCCCCCACTAGGCTGTTGGTTGTAAACACAGCTGACCGTTCTTCTCTTTGAAATGATCACAGAGCACCTGTGATCCTTCTATATAGGATCACATGTCTCTATGGTCATTTCACAAGTCCCTCCCCCCACAGTTAGTAAACACTCCCCTAGGCTCACATTTAACCCTTTGATCACTGCTAGGTTAACCCCTTCCCTGCCAGTGTCATTATTACAGTGACAGTGCTTATTTTTATCACTGATTACTGTAGTAATGTCACTGATCCCCCCAAAAGTTTCAGATAGGGGTCTGATCTGTCCGCCACAATGTCGCAGTCCCGCTAAAAATCGCAGAACGCCGCCATTACTAGTAAAAATAAATAAAAATGACATAAATCTTTCCCCTAGTTTGTAGACGCGATAACCTTTGAGCAAACCAATCAATATACACTTATTGGGATTTTTTTTTACCAAAAATATATAGCAGAAAACATATTGGCCTAAATTGATGAAAAAATTAGATTTTTTGGATTTATTGCATATGTTATATAGCAGAAAGTAAATAATATTGTTTTTTTTTTTTTTTTTTCTTTCAGAATTGTCGCTCTTTTTTTGTTTGTAGCGCAAAAAAAAAAAAAACCACAGAGGTGATCAAATACCACCAAGAAAAAACTGTATTTGTAGGAAAAAAGGAAATCATTTTTATTTGGGTACAGCGTCGCAATTGTCAGTTAAAGTAACGCAGTGCCGTATAGCAAAAAATGGCCTTGTCATTAAGGGGGTAAAACCTTCCAGTACTTAAGTAGTTAACAACCAGCTATACACAGTTTACTAAAGAGAAAAAAAAATGCGAAACACATCAAAAATGCATGTATAAAACTGAAAAACGTGCCTGAAAACCGCATCAACTGCATAGATGTGAACCTAAGTTATACCTAAAGTTGGATACACACTATACAATTTTCTTTAGATTTTTTCCTTTAGACTTACCAAAACCATATAATATAAGGTCAGACCTAAACCCTTTCAATTTGTATGCAATCAGGCCGGCCCTTGCACTACATAGTTGAAGGTAAAGCCCTGTACACACGTAGCGATAGTCGGCCGTAAATATTCGGCCGCCGAACGATCGGCCGATTGTCGGCTTGTTAGTATGATGCTTCCGACAACCGACAGCGAATTTTCGGCCGAACAGAATCTGGCGTGCAGACTTTAAAATTTTTGTTGGCCGTCACCAGAACGGCCGATTGTTCGCCAGTCAGTACAGATTTCGGCCGACAGACAGCAGATTTGCAAGACTGGGCATGCTCAGAGAAGAAAAAACACACGGAAAGTTAACCATCACATGACATCACTTCTGCAGTCGGCTGTTGTTAGCCGACAAAATTCGTGTGCAGTCTTTAGCACTTTTCAACAGACAGGACAGCACCGGACAAAAGACGGCCGATCGTTCGGCCGACATTCGGTACGTGTGTACGGGGCTTTAATCTAAAGGAAATCTGCCAACAAAAGTTGTATAGTGTGTATCCAGCTTTAGAGCCTGCGTGTTTTCCTAATAAAATGTCTTTATGTTCTTGTTGAAGAAACCCTCAGTGAGGTGCATTGAGATACGAGAACTCTCCCATAGCCTACTTCTCCATTCAATACATAACATACAGTATATGTACTTGTATTGAATCCGTACGATTTTAATAATGAGCTTTTTGGGGCTGGAATAAGGAGACTGATATCATGCAGTGGTTGGGGTCATACTCATTGGGTTCTGTTCACCACGATGAGATATGCATATTTTTATCCTTTCGCTTTAATCTAATCAGCCCCATGTTAGGGTGATTTGTGGAAATAAACTTTGGATTTTAACACATTTCATGAATACAGATTCTATGAGAGAAGATACATCTTAAAAATCCCATATGTATTTTTTTCTGTCCTAAGGGAGAGATATTGACATTTATGATTGTCAGGATGTGGCGACACTCCGTTCTATCTGCATTAATATCTACATTAGCTTTTCTCAACCTTTTTTACTGCAGAGGGATTTTTGAAAAAATTTTCAGGTCATTTGGAAGAATGCTCTCTAGATTGGTGCTTAGTGGGAAGTATTCTCTTTATATTGGTGATCAGTTGAAAGAATGTTCCTTATATTGGTGGTCAGTGGGAAGAATGTCCCTTACATTGGTGGTCAGTGGGAAGAATGTCCCTTACATTGGTGGTCAGTGAGAAGAATGTTCCTTATATTGGTGGTCAGTGGGAAGAATGCTCCTTATATTGGTGGTCAGTGGGAAGAATGTCCCTTACATTGGTGGTCAGTGAGAAGAATGTTCCTTACATTGGTGGTCAGTGGGAAGAATGTTCCTTATATTGGTGGTCAGTGGGAAGAATGCTCCTTACATTGGTGGTCAGTGGGAAGAATGTTCCTTATATTGGTGGTCAGTGGGAAGAATGTCCCTTACATTGGTGGTCAGTGAGAAGAATGTTCCTTATATTGGTGGTCAGTGGGAAGAATGTTCCTTATATTGGTGGTCAGTGGGAAGAATGTTCCTTATATTGGTGGTCAGTGGGAAGAATGCCCCTTACATTGGTGGTCGTGGGAGGAATGCTCCTTACATTGGTGGTCAATGAGAAGAATGTTCCTTACATTGGAGGTCAATGAGAAGAATGCCCCTTACATTTGTGGTCAGTGGGAAGGATTCTCCTTATATTGGTGGTCAGTGGCAAGAATTACCCTTACATTGGTGATCAGTGGGAGGAATGTTCCTTACATTGGTGGTCAGTGGAAAGGATTCTCCTTATATTGGTGATCAGTGGGAAGAATACTCCTTACATTGGAGGTCAGTGGGAAGAATGCTCCTTACATTGGGGGTCAGTAGGAAGAATGCTCCTTATATTGGTGATCAGTGGGAAGAATGCTCCTTACATTGGAGGTCAGTGGGAAGAATGCTCCTTACATTGGGGGTCAGTAGGAAGAATGCTCCTTACATTGGAGGTCAGTGGGAAGAATGCTCCTTACATTGGGGGTCAGTAGGAAGAATGCTCCTTATATTGGTGATCAGTGGGAAGAATGCTCCTTACAGACAGCTAAAAAGATTACTGGTGATCATTGGTTGCTCAGTCAAGTTAGGTTGGCACTGAAGCTATGCAGGCATCATTAAATAGGAGCTCAACCAATCACAGCTGAAGGAACCCCTAACAACCTCAGGAGTAATCCTATTTTTAAATGGCTGGTTTAGAAAGTATTATTATAAAAAAAACGCTTTGTAAGAATATTTTTTATTGATATACTATATGATGAAATACTATCATGGTTTCCTGACGAATGACTGCTGGTATTAATCTTTATTCTGGAGGTGAATGGGTACATACATGTAGCGGGGTCTTCCATTATACAAGTTCTAAAAGACTGCTGCTTGACATTTGAGAGGAACTCGGCTCCATCTAGTGGCCAAAAGGACACATTGCAGCGGCTATGGAATGTCTTTTGATGTTATTTTCCTTTCAGGAAGTTGAGCAGTCTTCATCGCCCATAGTGCTTTGAGAATACCAGGGTGCACTGCTGCACCGCACAGCCTTCTGGGGGAAGCTTTATAAAGGAAGGGAGGAGCCAGGCTCACTCTCTTGGGAAAGACACAGTGAGACAAGCAGGATGCCAGTGCTGTGGGCTGATGCTGTATGCTAGGCCGAAACTCCTGGGCCTTAAGTGACTAAGTTGCAGTGTTTCATCTCCAGTAGAGGATCCCTCCTGGAGGTCCCATCGATGTTCTACAGAGACCAGACTCATCCACCCCAAATACCTAGCGCGGCTGGTGACAGAGGCCGGAGACTGAGACAGGAGCGGAGGCTTCCTGGGAGACAGTCCTGTTGGTGAGAGGGCACCTGCCCAAAAACTGACTCTATCTATCAAAGAAGTAACTTTAGTCAGGATTAGCCTTAGAGTAGTAGAAGGCAATATACCAGGTGGCCCAGTACATCTCTCACAGAAGTTTTACCAGCAATCCTGCACAGACACCCCGCGGTGATTACTAACTGTTTGCTGCCATTCTCTCTATTGATCACCCATCCTCAATGTGGATTACAAATTGCGAGTGCACCAACGTTGCTAGCGAAGATATAGAGAAGAAACAGCGGACTCAGATAGGTCTGACATTCTGATACTGTGTCTAACTGAATGCTGAGCCTTATCTCCAAAAGTATAATAGTGATTAAGATGGCGGTCCTATAGGCTCTGAGACATTTCCTGAAACAATTAATGTGCCCTTGAGGAGTGATATCACAGTATTTATCTTATCTTTGATTAATTAATTAGTATATCCTTTTACAAAGTCATATTTTACTGTATCGAAACTGTTTATTTGATTCACAGTAAATAACTTTCCTGTTTAAAAGCAAGCTTGTGTGTGGTCACCTTGTATTACCCAGAAGGACTGCAGCTGGAGAGAGGTAACAGGTCATTATTATTTATTGAAGTGTTATATTCCAATCTGTGTAGCCATTTGGTATTCCAGTCCTATTCTGGGTCAGTTGTGCCTAGGGAGGGTTCGAGCCAATTCTGTGGGTTGTTAGGCAGGACGTAGACCCAATAATCTAATCAGCAGCTCCTGCGGGGGTGGTGCTACACGTGGGGGCTCGTCCGGGATTATCTACAGTCCTGCAACACAACCCTCTCAGCCACAGAATCCCCCTCAACGCAGAAATGGATCCTACCGCTGCAGCCGAGTGGTGCAGGGAAGAGAATGTCGTAGTGGAAAATGGCCTGGTGGTTGAAATCAAGGGAGAGGTCTGGACTGAGGAAAAACTCCTCCCAGTTTTAAGGGCACTGTCCACAGACAGGAAATTCTGGGTGACTGACATAAAGACAGACACCACCGTTCCACACACGTATGCATTGTGTGAGTGGAGGAAGGGGGTCCCTGATTACTTTAAGGGAACCAGTGTAAAGACTACTGACCAAACAGAACTTTTCTTAATACATCCAGAAGTACTTACTGAAGGTCCCTCATCCACCACTCCTGGGGGATCCAGCAAAGAAAAAGGTGTCCAAGAAGGGAGTCCAGAGTCACCACCTTTGTCTACCTTTAGCTCAGAACTGTGTGCTGTTCTCGGGGAAATCATAGCAAAATGTAGTAAGGACTCCCCAAACTATCTGATGACTGAATATAGGAAGCTCAGGACATTCTCTGGGAAACAGCCTGTGCCTTCGACAGAAGATGGGTTTGAAGAGTGGTTAGATACCGCCACTCAGGCTTTGGAAGAGTGGGAGGTACCAGAACAGCACAAGAAACAGAGAATCACAGAAAGTTTAAAGGGACCTGCACTAGAGGCCGTACGTAATCTCAAGCTAAGCAAAAAGAACTGTACTGCACAGGATTATCTAGACATTCTACAAGATGTATTTGGTCGGACGGAGAACGTGGCTGAACTTCTTTACCAGTTAGACCACTGTTACCAAGAAGAGGAAGAGAAGTTGTCCGAATTTATTAGACGCCTAGATAAGATCATCCACCAGATCTTGATAAAGAAAGGGATAGACCCCCGGAAGGTAGATGAGACTCGTGCACGGCAGGTGCTGAGAGGGGCTCAACCCTTAGATCCCATTGCCATACTGTTGCGAACTCGCCAAGATGGTGGCATTCTGGAATACCCTGACCTGATCCGAATGGTCAGAGAAGAAGAGGTCATGTTAGACAACAAAAGGAAGAGTCGGCAGTTTGACTCAACTGCTCGTGTCAGAGTGATAAGTGCAAAAGAAAGTGATTTGCAAGTTGAACTCCTAAAGACCCAGGTGTCCCAGTTGATAGAAATGGTGTCCATCCTGACTAGTCAGGCATCTACTCTACCTGATGGGAACGTGTCAGAGAAGCCGGATAAACCTTCTAACCTTAGAGTAGACCCGGAACCGAGACCTAGGAGATCGCTAACTTGTTTCAACTGTGGGGGAGTAGGACATGTTAGAGGAGTATGTCCCAGCCCAGGAAATGTCGCCTCAGAACCTCGCAAGCCAGCGGAAAAACTTCAGAGGGCACCCGTGAAGGAGTCGACCGGGTGCCCGCCAGTTTCAAGGGAATCCAAGAGACTCAATGATTCAGGGAATCTGAGTCAGGGAGTCAGATCCAGGTACAACGCCCCTAGTTCTATACTCCAGGCTACTGAGGGGAGGAAAATCAATGCACACCGGGCCCAGAGGGGACTGAAGTCCAGAAGAAAAAAAAAGAAAAGAGCCTGGGTGCAGAGAACTGAATCAGACAACAAGGCCACTTCAAGAGAATTCCCAACTAACTTGGTCGGGCCTTCCCCTGTAGTCTCTGTCCAGGTAGAAGGAATTTACACAAGAGCCCTCCTTGACACTGGGGCCCAAGTGACTCTTCTGTATAGAGACTTCTATGATAAACACCTTACCCATCTACCTCTGCAGAAGTTGGAAGATCTGGAGATATGGGGTATCGGGACTCAAAGTTTTCCCTATGACGGGTATCTGCCAATCAAGTTGACCTTTGACCCATCAGTGGCTGGTGAAGCTGAAACCTTCGACACCCTAGCGGTGGTCTGTCCTCGTCCGCCAGGGGCCAACAAAAGCTCTCTCATCGTAGGGACCAACACTGACCTAGTAAGGCGCCTCCTGACACAACTGGTCCAGGGACAGGATGCTCCAGCGCCAAGGATTCACCCCATGCTACGGCAGGCCTATCAACGATTAGTATTGGAGCAAGAGACTCCTGCAGAAGGAGTTGGAAGACTCTGGAAGTTGGACAGAACGGAAAAGGTCTTGCAGCCAGGAGAGGTGGCTTGTCTGAAAGCTTCCGTTAAACTCACATGGAAACAGCCGGGCCCTTTTATCATCTTTGAATCAGGTCCACAGGAAGAGGAGAGAGGGATAGAAGTAATCCCTGAAGTGATCCCTTTGAAGGTGTTACAGAAAAACCATGGAAGGGTTTTAGTGAGTGTCAGAAACACCTCTACTACACCGGTGAAGGTACCGGCCAGAGTGCTGTTGGGCCAAGTTAACCCGGCTACCCCAGTTGTCCCATCTGATCTTAAAGAGGAGGGAAGGGGTGAAGATGTTATAGAAGAGCTCTGCTCTGGAAACGCTGCCCTCCCACCAGAATGG
Organism: Pelophylax lessonae; assembly: GCF_965119305.1. Taxonomy (NCBI): domain Eukaryota; kingdom Metazoa; phylum Chordata; class Amphibia; order Anura; family Ranidae; genus Pelophylax; species Pelophylax lessonae. The sequence continues at coordinate 288,068,112 of NC_138775.1, read as the reverse complement.
GTGAAGAGGGCCAAGGCACAACTTGCTGGATGGCGAGGAATATTTTCTAGGGATGAGTTCGACGTGGGATGCGCCAGGAGTGCCACTCATAAGATCCGCCTGAGTGAGGACAAACCTTTCCGAGAAAGAGTCCGGCGAGTTCCCTTAGGTGACTTAGAAGATCTACGTCAGCAGCTGGCGGAACTCAAGAAGACTGGGGTTATTCGAGAATCCAGGAGCCCATATGCTTCTCCGATAGTGGTAGTCCGGAAGAAAAACGGATCTCTGAGGCTTTGTATCGACTACCGAACACTGAACAGAAGAACCATCCCAGACCAGTATACCACTCCTCGAATCGAAGACGCCCTACAGAGCCTGTCAGGGGCGAAGTGGTTCAGTGTGATGGACTTAAAGAGTGGGTATTATCAGATCCCCATGCACCCTGAAGATCGGGAGAAGACAGCCTTCATCACCCCTGTGGGGTTCTTTGAGTTCAATCGCATGCCTCAGGGATTGTCAGGGGCCCCTGCTACCTTCCAAAGGCTGATGGAAAGGACCGTTGGAGATATGAATTTGATAGAGGTACTGGTATACTTGGATGATGTTATCGTGTTTGGCAGAACTTTGGAAGAACACGAGGAGAGGTTGGAAAAGGTCCTGAAGAGGCTACATGAAGAAGGCCTGAAACTTTCTCCTGAGAAGTGCCAATTCTATCAGTCCTCGGTCCATTACCTGGGCCACATCGTGTCTGAAGAAGGGGTGGCCACCGACCCGGACAAGCTGGATGCTGTCGCCTCCTGGCCGAGACCTACAAATGTGACCGAACTTCGGTCGTTCCTGGGTTTTTGCTCCTATTACAGGAGGTTTGTAGAGGGGTTCGCCAAGATTGCCCGACCCCTCAATGAGTTACTAAAGAACGAAGAAGATGACGTTCCTGAACTGGTCAAGCCAATGAAGTCCACCATGGGACCCCGGAAGGCCAAGGAGTCCATCCAGGATCAGTGGACCCCAGAATGTGAAGGGGCTTTCATTCAGTTGAAAAAGAATCTAACCACTGCCCCTGTGTTGGCCTACGCAGACCCCACGAAACCATATGAACTACATGTCGATGCCAGCCGAGATGGGCTGGGTGGGGTACTCTACCAGGAACATGGGGGCCACCTGCGACCCGTAGCCTACGTGAGCAGGAGTCTACTACCTGCTGAAAGGAATTATCCTACCCACAAACTTGAATTCCTGGCCTTAAAGTGGGCAGTGGTCGACAAACTGAAAGATTACCTGTACGGAGCTGAATTCATTGTCAAGACGGATAATAATCCCCTTACCTATCTGTTGACTACAGCTAAGCTGGATGCAACAGGACACAGATGGTTGGCTGCCCTCTCTAGCTTCAACTTCAGCCTGAAGTATCGGCCAGGAATCGGGAACAGGGATGCAGATGCCCTATCCAGAAGGTTGCATGCACCACACGAACCTGATGAAGAATGGACCCATTTGGCTCCAGAAGGGGTGCGTGCCCTATATCAGGGAACTGAACTTCGATCCAGAGGAGGATCAAGAGCCGAAGAGATTGGGGTTTCGGCTGTCGGAGTACCCAAATACTATTGCAGGGTGACCCAGGTTGAAGGGGAAGATTTACCCCGGCTGTCCAAAAGGGACTTGAGGAAGGAGCAGCTGGAAGACCCTCTGGGAAAACTTCTTTTGGAAGCCTTGGAGATCCAGCGCCCTGAGTTGCTTCTCACCGACTCTCCTCAGGGGGCCCGTCTGTTGCATAGAGAGTGGACCCGGTTACAGATCCGAGAAGGGGTGGCCTACCGAAGAGGCCCATCTGAAGATCTGGAGGAGAAGTGGCAACTGTTCTTACCAGCTAAATACAGGGAGAGAGTTCTGGCTGCTCTTCATGATAATCATGGCCATCTGGGACCTGAAAGAACTTTTCAGCTTGTCAGAGACAGGTTCTACTGGCCCTGTATGAGGGCCGAAGTTGAAGGATACTGTCATTCTTGTGTCCGATGTATACAAAGGAAGACTCTGCCACGTCAAGCAGCCCCAATGGGCCATCTGCAAAGCCAGGGACCCATGGAACTGGTGTGCATTGATTTCCTTTGCCTAGAGCCTGATCTGAGTGGCCAAGGGAATGTCCTTGTGGTAACAGACCATTTTACCAGATACGCCCAAGCATTCCCAACAAGGGATCAGAAGGCCTCTACAGTAGCCAAAGTTCTTGTAGAAAAGTTCTTTGTACACTATGGGTTACCACAACGCCTCCATTCAGATCAGGGAAGAGACTTTGAAAGCAGACTGATCAAGAGACTGTTAGATCTGTTAGGCATCCAAAAGACTAGAACTACTCCCTACCATCCACAAGGGGATGCCCAGCCGGAACGATTTAACAGGACTCTTTTGGACATGTTGGGGACTTTAAGCTCAGAGAAGAAACAGCATTGGGGCAAACATGTAGCTGCCATTGTGCATGCCTACAACAGTACTGTCAGTGATGCTACTGGATATTCCCCTTATCGTCTAATGTTTGGACGAGAGGCTCGATTGCCAGTGGATTTGGCCTTTGGCATCTCGCCCGATCACACCTCTTCAGCATCGCACAAGGGATATGTGGACCGACTGCGGAAGAGTCTGAAATCGGCCTATGATAAAGCTCAGGCCACATCTGATCAACGTGGACTGAGGAATAAAAGGAATTTCGACTTAAAAGTTCGGATCCAAGACTTGCAACCAGGGGACAGGGTATTGTTGAGGAACTTGGGTGTCCCGGGAAAACACAAGTTGGCAGACCGCTGGAAGTCCCAACCTTATGTTATCTGCAAGCAACTACCAAACCTCCCTGTGTATCAAATTCGGCCTGAAGGAAGTGTGGGTCCATTGAAGACTTGGCATAGGAACCATTTACTGCCTCTCTCTGAAGCAGTTCGCATGCCTCCTGTCGTAGATTCGCCAGAGACCCCTTCGACCTCTCGCCTGTCCAGACCAGTCACCAGATCTCAGTCGACACTCCCAGATGTGAGGGAGGGAAATTCTCCATCTGAAGATCTGGAAGATGAAGAGGAGGTACCTGACTGGATGTGGTCGTCTCAGTTACCAGAACCCACACCTGCCTCCCTGTCTTCATCCGAATTGGCTGACAGAGGAACCCTTCGGGCAGAAGCCCCCGAATTCATACCTTTCCACATGCTTCCAGAAGAAGTAGTTGATGATGAAGATCCTGAGGAGGAGGTTGCACCTTCCTCTGAAGAAGAACTGACCGCTCTTGAAGCATCAGATTCCTGTGTGTTGGAACATGAGGAGGAGGACATTGAAGAATCCCCAGAAGTGGCTGGTCCTAGTACCTCTGAGATCGTGCATCCCAAAGAACAGAGGGAAAGAAGAGTCATTCACCCGCCCAAAAGACTGACCTATGACCAATTGGGTGAATGCTCAGAAGAGGCTATCTTTACTTCCAAACGAACTCTTGATCAGCCTAGTTCTTCCACCGCAGATTTGGTGGAGGACAACCCTAGCTCACCCCCAGGCACATCTGTACAAGCCACTCAAGTGTCAGGGGTCTGTGAACAGAATTACCTTCCCTCCCCTGACAATTGGTGGGAGGTTCCTATGTCGAACCTGTGTTGTAATATGCAGTTGTTAAGTTTGAACTCTGCTTATGAAAAGGAAGATGATTCCCTGTTATGCATATGTTAATGTTTTTTTTGTGTACTGCCAACATATGCACTGGAGTACATGCTGTTGTCCTCTTTGGGGACCAAAGTTTCTCAAGTGGGGGGAGTGTGTAGCGGGGTCTTCCATTATACAAGTTCTAAAAGACTGCTGCTTGACATTTGAGAGGAACTCGGCTCCATCTAGTGGCCAAAAGGACACATTGCAGCGGCTATGGAATGTCTTTTGATGTTATTTTCCTTTCAGGAAGTTGAGCAGTCTTCATCGCCCATAGTGCTTTGAGAATACCAGGGTGCACTGCTGCACCGCACAGCCTTCTGGGGGAAGCTTTATAAAGGAAGGGAGGAGCCAGGCTCACTCTCTTGGGAAAGACACAGTGAGACAAGCAGGATGCCAGTGCTGTGGGCTGATGCTGTATGCTAGGCCGAAACTCCTGGGCCTTAAGTGACTAAGTTGCAGTGTTTCATCTCCAGTAGAGGATCCCTCCTGGAGGTCCCATCGATGTTCTACAGAGACCAGACTCATCCACCCCAAATACCTAGCGCGGCTGGTGACAGAGGCCGGAGACTGAGACAGGAGCGGAGGCTTCCTGGGAGACAGTCCTGTTGGTGAGAGGGCACCTGCCCAAAAACTGACTCTATCTATCAAAGAAGTAACTTTAGTCAGGATTAGCCTTAGAGTAGTAGAAGGCAATATACCAGGTGGCCCAGTACATCTCTCACAGAAGTTTTACCAGCAATCCTGCACAGACACCCCGCGGTGATTACTAACTGTTTGCTGCCATTCTCTCTATTGATCACCCATCCTCAATGTGGATTACAAATTGCGAGTGCACCAACGTTGCTAGCGAAGATATAGAGAAGAAACAGCGGACTCAGATAGGTCTGACATTCTGATACTGTGTCTAACTGAATGCTGAGCCTTATCTCCAAAAGTATAATAGTGATTAAGATGGCGGTCCTATAGGCTCTGAGACATTTCCTGAAACAATTAATGTGCCCTTGAGGAGTGATATCACAGTATTTATCTTATCTTTGATTAATTAATTAGTATATCCTTTTACAAAGTCATATTTTACTGTATCGAAACTGTTTATTTGATTCACAGTAAATAACTTTCCTGTTTAAAAGCAAGCTTGTGTGTGGTCACCTTGTATTACCCAGAAGGACTGCAGCTGGAGAGAGGTAACAGGTCATTATTATTTATTGAAGTGTTATATTCCAATCTGTGTAGCCATTTGGTATTCCAGTCCTATTCTGGGTCAGTTGTGCCTAGGGAGGGTTCGAGCCAATTCTGTGGGTTGTTAGGCAGGACGTAGACCCAATAATCTAATCAGCAGCTCCTGCGGGGGTGGTGCTACATACAGTATGTCCTTTAAAATAGTGATTTAAAGTGCAAGAGATGACTCTATAGATATCCACTTATGTGCATGAAAAGCGTAAGAGACTGTGCCGCCATTTTTACCCCAATTCATGGATTAGGCTAAAGAGATCGCAGTTAATGGTGAAGTGCAACAATCCATTCTTTTGTGGGACTTACACCCATCATGAACGCTATTGTTATAAATAAAGGTGGAATTAGCTGGACCACCCATCAGTGATCATCACAGGATAGAAGAAACCTTCAGTATTTAAAGGGTCAGTCCATCCTAAACTGATATTTCACTCCCTGGTGGATGCTGGAGAGTTAAACAACCATTACAGCCTGACACCCAGCCAGACACACAGGGGAGGACGCTATCACCATCCGGGAGACACATGCTGGCAGCTCCTAACATCTGTTCTTTCATGTCCTCTACCGTGTCCGGAAGGTCTTCCACCCCTCACCGAAGTTACTGGAACCTGGAGGAACCCCGGGCTAGAAATTGGCAGTGTTTACGGGAAAATAATGGAAATCTTTATTTTTGCAGCTGATGTTTACTAAAGAGAAAATTACTGGATGATAAATGATACTTCTGCCATATTAGCAAGGTAAACGGTCATCCTTCAGCTTTTTGGATGTTTATGTGAATGCTATCGGCTCACTGTAAATAACCTTATCAAGGCGCGCTTGGGCCCATTTACACTATCAAGCTGCAATAAAGCATGTCCATTGACACGCGCCATGCCATGCCTCAACATGTGTTGCCTTAAGGAAGATTGAGGTGAACAGGCCCTGCAATAGATGCGGTATTAGTAGCTATCTCGGCCCTGCACTGTGGTCTGTTCTGGATGATTGGAGTAACAGCAGTATCACTCCTGTCATTCAGGCAGCTGGAGAGCGGAGTGCTCATAAGATCCCAGCACCCCCTCCATTGAGCGCCTCTGCGCCCAGGGCACTTTCCCCCTTCTGCCCACCTCTTTTCCCAGCTCTGGGTATTATACTCACCTCTTTGACTGTCCATGTCTTCTACCTCCCCTGCAGGGCTGGCCCAAGACATTGTGCTGCCTGGGTCTAAGAATGAAATGCTGCCCCCCCCCCCCCCCCCCGAAAAAAAAAAAAAAAACCTCACGCCCACCAAAAGGCATTATTTTATATAAATATAAAATTTAGAATTTATTTTATAAACTGTTATCTTCTTCCATAACTCACCACCTGACCGGTCCACCAAACACCTTGTCTGTCTTCAGTCCTCCTGTCACTCTTGTGTCTGCCGGAAGCACCGTCCTAGAAGATCCAGAAGAGAAGAGAAGAGCCCTGTGTAAGATGGAGGGCACTGATGTCTGACGTCATTGCGCACACTACAATCACGCGAGGGTGGTTCCCAGGAGGAGGAGCTCCGCCTCCTCATACTCATCAGTTAGCACTACAGGCGGCAGTATGAGATGGGGAAATGCCGCCCGTAACGTACCGCAAACTGATGACACAAAATCTGCTGGAAGAAAATCTTGGACGTCAATTTGCTGCCCCTTTCAAAGTGCCGCCTGGGTCCAATGGACCCAACGGGACCCATGGTAGGGCCGGCCCTGCTCCCCTGCATTCCAGGACTGCAGCCTCTATAAAGCTCTTTGGCATTTTATTCTACTGGGAGGGTCAGATGTCCCCCTCTGCATGCTGTCATAATTCCATCTTCCATCCTCTAAGCTTCAACAGGACGTAGCAGTAAAGTAAGGGTTGGACGATAGGATCACAGCACTTGGCAGGGGACACCACCATCTGACACTAGAGTTTGAAAGAGTCTTACAGAGACTGCAGTCCTTGAATGAACAGAAAGGTAGGAGGCTGCCTTGGGGCATACAGTAATACCTCTTGTATTGCAGGGTCCTTTTGCCCAATTTTTTTTTTAGCTGAATAACGTTGTTGCAATGGCACCTGAAAGTGGATGGGTTATATTAGGAAGCAAGTGAACATGTTATCCCTAAAGTAGATGTGTTGAAAGCAGAAAAAAATGGGAAAGTGTAAGGATTTGAGTGTCGTTGGCAAGGGCGAAATTGTAATGACTAGAGGACTTTTTTAGAGCAACTCCAAAACTGCAGCTCTTGTGAGATGTTAACAGTCTGCAGCGGTCATGATCAACCAAAAATGGTCCAATGGATGAAAAACCGGCCATCCGGCAAAAGGGTCATGGGCAGCCAAGGCTCACTGATGCAAGTGTAGAGTGAAGGCTGGCCTGTGTAGTCTTATATAGTAGAAGAGCTACTGGAGCTTAAACTGCTGAAGGGGTTAATGCTGGTTCTGATAGAAAGGTGTCAGAACACACAGGGCATCCCAGTTTGTTGTTTATGGGGCTGTGTAGCTGCAGACCGGTCAGGTTGTCCATGCTGACCCGTGTCCACAGCCTAAAGTGCTTACAATGGGCACTTCAGTATCAGAACTGGAAGCACACAAAAAAATCCTGTCGCTATAAGCTGAATAATCAGAAAACCCAAACCCCTGTGGTTTCAAGCTGAATGGGATGGACGACCATGTGGAAGAATGTCAGTTACTCCATGTCAGGGGTGCAGCTGTCCCATGCTCAGACCCAGCTGAGAAAAGCACAAAAACAAGCAAGATGTACATAAATGCATGATGAATATATATATAACAATAAATGGTTAAAAGTAATATTATTACAATGGAAAATAAAAAAAGGAACAATAAATGAGTGAGGCCCACACACACAGGGGCGATCCGACTTCGGGGGGCGACCTCCGAGGTCACGGTGCGAGCAGCGTGCCGCGACCTCGGAGCGACCGCCACGGACTTCATAACATTGAAGTCTATGGCTGTCGCCTCCGGGTTGCCCCAAAGAAGCTCCGGACCCTTTTTCTAAGTCGGACTTGTGTCGCTCCTATTAGAACGGGTCCGCAGCTTCCCTATGGAAGGCGACCTATGGCGACCTGTGAGGCGACCAGGTCGCCTCACAGGTCGCCTTAGTGTGAACGGGGACTGAAATAAAATGGAATAATAATGGAAAAAGTTAATAAAAAAATAAAAAAGGTAATGATAATGAAAAGTAGATGATATTGAGGATGGTACGTAACACAATGGGAGGGGGGGGAAGGGAGGGGGAACATGGCGCCTTTATATCACAGAATATGTGTCCAACTCTTCATTCAACCCGGGAGGAGAGAGCGTGTTAAGTTTATAAATCCAGAATGTTTCTCTCTTGCAAAGCAAGGAGAAACGCTCATTATTAGTTAAGGTACCTTTAGGAATGGATTCTGCCGGCGCCGCTCGAGACCGCCGAGGAGAGGAGACATCGGCTCGCTGTGGCCCTGCAGGCCGGCTTATTCTACAGGGTGATTGCCTTTCCTACCACTATCAGGCCACAGATCCCCTTTCTCCTTCTGTCTCTGTGTGAGGTCACTCCCTGGGCTGTTTCCATACAACTTTGTGAGATCAATGAGATGTTCCCACCTTGTCTCCCTGACTTCCACCACACGTACCGCCTATCATTTGGACATATCTTGCGGACAAGTGTTTTATGCCAAGTTTTATTATTATTATTAATATTATTCATAATAAATTGAGATTTTTTACTATTGAGACATTTCATCTGTGACTTCTGTGCCCACTTGTATTTGTTGTGGGGAGCGCTTACATTCCCATCCATTTGTTGTTTTAGTATCAGAACTGGACCACAGAGCAATGAAAGAAGGTGGCTTGGTCTGATGAATTCAAGAATGGTTTGAGGAACACCACTATGAGTTTGAAGTGTTGAATTGGCTTCCAAATTCTCCAGATCTCAATCCAATCAAGTAACTGTGGGATGTGCTGGAAAAACAAGTCCAATCCATGGAGGTCCCACCTCGCAACTTTCAGGACTTAAAAGAGAAGTATGGCCCTTTTCTGCACTCCTGGGAATGGAGCGATTAGCTGTCATGTGATCGCTTAGTTTTCAGTCTTAGAGATGTCGTGGAGTATGCATGTTTACTTTTTTTATTTCCTGCACTTCTCCTTTAAATGATCTGCTGCTAAACTATTGTGCGAGATAGCACAGCATACCTTCAGAGGTCTTGTGGAGTCTATGCCTGAACAGGTTATGGAGGGTTTTCATAATGATAGAGTGACCAGACATTCCCAATTTCCAGGGATTCCAGGGGCTGCCCCCCCCCCCCCCCCCAAAAAAAAAGTCCCCAATTTCGTCCCTGGTTCAAAGAACATGTCCCTAATTTGTTCCCAGCTTTAATAATGGCGTTCCCATCTCTGGTGACTTCAGGGTAGTCCATCTCATTAGAAAACCTAGGGATATACTGCTACCTACAGGAGAAATGGATCCTGTAGGTCAGTGGTTTATTGTGGTTTTGTGCTGCCCTAGGCAAGACTAAAATTGGGCGCCCTCCCCTCCCCCCTCCTATGTAAATTTGCCTCACTCCTTCCTTTTTAACGGATGTGACTCCCTTTCAAAATTGAAGGACTACAAGTCCCAGCATGAACCCCTGAGATCTCACGAGGGGGGGGTGAGAGGGGGTGGGAGAGATAGAGGGCGTTGGGTGAGGGAGGGAGAGAGAGAGGGGGGGGTGAGAGAGAGGGGGGTGAGGGAGGGGGACGAGAGAGAGAGAGGGAGAGGATGAGAGAGAGGGGGGGTGAGAGAGAGAGGGGGTGAGAGAAAGAGGGGGGATGAGAGAGAGAGAGAGGGGGGGGGGAGAGAGGGGGGGATGAGGGAGAGAGAGAGGCAGGAATGGGAGAGAGAGGGGGATGAGAGAGGGGGAATGAGAGAGGAGGGGTTTAGAGAGGGGGGAGGGGGGAGAGAGAGAAGGGAGGGGTGAGAGAGAGAGAGAGAGAGAGAGAGAAAGGGAGGTAAGTAGTTGAGAGAGAGAGAGAGGAGGTGGTGAGAGAGAGAGGGGAGGGGTGAAAGAGAGAGAGAAAGAGGGGTTGAGAGAGAGAGGGGGGTGAGAGAGAGAGGGGAGGGGTGAGAGAGAGAGAGAGAAAGAGGGGGTGGTGAGAGAGAGAGAGGGGGGGGTGATTGAGAGAAAGAGAGAGAGGGGGGAGTGAGTGAGTGAGAGAGAGAGAGAGAGAGAGGGGGTAAGAGAAGCGGCTTTAGCAACCAGTGGCCAATAGAGTCTCAGGTGGAGAGGGGGCGGCTTTTTTGCTGCTCCCCTGCAAAGTGCTGCCCTAGGCCTGGGCCTTGTTGGCCTAGGTCAAAATACAGCACTGCTGTAGGTGGCAGCGTAACCCTAGGTTTCTAAACATCAGGCTGTGTCCCTCAATGGACTCCGAAAAAGGGGTTTTTGGATGAGTACAAAAATCCTATTTTTCGCTCTTGCCTGTCCATCCTCATAAAATATGTATTTTTTTTAGGCTCTTGGAGGCTTTGGATTCAGAGGAGTTAACAGGAATCTTGTTTATTTTCCCGACAACATCTCAGCGGGTGGTTCCCTTGCTTAGTCACAGCCAAGTGCACATTGTGCAAACGGTAAAACGATCCGCTTGCTGTAAATCTTCAATGCAAATTAGCCTGTACAGAGATTTCACCCCACATATTGTTTTTCATAAACTTTTTTTCTTTTTGTTCTCGTACTCCTTCCTGGCTAAAGCCGCAAACTCTGCGTGATTTGTGTGATTCGGGATAATTAGGTTCCGTCTATTCATCACTAATGTTGGCCATGGTAAGAGACAGTTCAAAATCATAAATTGCCCATCTCTGCACAAATTGAGTAATTTCTCAAAGCATATGAAAGGGGGGAGGAGATTCCATATAAACGGTAAACCACGGTGCACTGTGGGGTGAAGCATCTTTGCTGCTATTACTACTTCCATGTAATGGTGGGGGATATCCAACTGCCCAGAATGACGTTCTGCCATGGCTTCAGGAAAGACCGTGGCATCCTAGTGCATGGAGTCAATGCTTGTGCAAAAGCGTGTTTTTTTCACACATAAATGTACTTTGATATATGGCGGCCCATTTAAATGAATGGGCTGGCAACATACAAAAAAGTCTGAAAGAAATGGACATGGACCGTTTTTTGGCAATGCAGGCCACCACTAGGTAGTGTTAGTGTGTTACTTTGCATTGTGGGGGGCTGCAATGAGTTAGAGCTCCTTTTCCCTTAACCACTTTACCACCGGAGGATTTTCCTGCTTTACGTCCAGGTCACTTTTTGCGATTCGACACTGTGCGACTTTAACTGACAATTGCGCGGTCATGCAACGCCGTACCCAAATGAAATTTACGTCCTTTTTTCCCCACAAACAGAGCTTTCTTTTGGTGGTATTTGATCACCTCTGCGCTTTTCATTTTTTGCGATATTAATAAAAAAAAGTGACAATTTTGAAAAAAATAACAATATTTTTCTACTTTGACAGTTAAAAAATATACAATATATTAAATTTTTGTCATATATTTAGGCCAAAATGTATTGAGCTACATGTCTTTGACAAAAAAATTCTCAATGAGCGTATTTTTAACTGCTTTAAGACCGGAAGATTTTACCCCATTCCTGACCAGGCCATATTTTGCGATTCGGCACTGCGTTACTTACTACTGCGTTACGCGGTCGTACGACGCTGTACCCAAATTAAATTTATGTCCCCACAAACAGAGCTTTCTTTTGGTGGTATTTGATCACCTGTGCGATTTTTACTTTTTGCGCTATAAACAAAAAAAGAGCGACAATTTTGAAAAAAAAAAAACAATATTTTTCACATTCCCCCCCCCAAAAAAAAAATGTAAAAATCGAATTTTTTTAACATTTTAGGCCAATTTCTTTTTTGCTACATATGTTTGGTAAAAAAAATCGCAATAAGCGTATTTTGATTGGTTTGCGCAAAAGTTATCGCAGCTACTAACTACGGGACATTTATGTCATTTTTATTGTTTTTTTTTAACTAGTAATGCCGGCGATCTGCGATTTTTTTTGCGGGACTGCGACATTGCGGCGGACAGATCGGACCCCTAACTGACATTTTTGACACTTTTGGGGGGACCAGTGACATTACTGCAGTAATCAGTGCTATAAATATGCACTGTTACTGTAAAAATGACACTGGCAGGGAAGGGGTTAACTTTTATTGGTGATCAAGGGGTCAATGTATGCCTGGTGCTTACTGACGTGTGTGGGGGGAGGGGACTGAGTGACACAGGGACAGATCGCATGTTCAACTATGCTGAATCCTGTAATCTGTCCCTGCCTGTCACTTAGGAGATCCGCCCGCTTTGTTTACACAAGCGGGCGGATCTCCACACTGGATCCCTGACGATCGGGGAAGAGCAGGGGTGATCACCGCCTCTCCTCCCCTGGCCCGACTCCTGCTGTGACTGAATACAGCGAGCCTCCGGGGGCACAAGTGCGGCACCAACAATGGGAGGAGTCACGAGCCACTTTGCCGCAGTATGCTCAATGTGAGTGGTCGGCAAGTGGTTAAAAGTAAAGTCCGGGTTTTTTTTTTCAAAATCATACTTACCTAGGTGGATGCTGCATCTGTCCCCCACCGGCTCTAAGACCGAGTGATCTAACACTGCTGATCGCTCGGTTCTCAGAGCTCTAGTGACTGTCAGTCACCACTATCCGCTCACTGAAGTGCTGGGCTGTGAAGGGGGTGGAAGCAGCTGGCTCAGACTCTCAGCAGCTCGCTGATCAAGAGTTGTGGGCAGATCCCGACTTGATTATCGCAATGTTACCCCAGCCTAGACCGGCTCTGTGATGTCAGCCGACAGCGGGCTTTAGCCCGCTATCGGCTGACAACGGGTCACAAGAGTGCAGAATGAACTGCACTCCTGTGATCCATAGGAGAAGTACCTCCAAATAAGCTTTGGCTGTACTTCTCCTTTAATGCCTTGGGGTACTGTTCAAAATAAATGGCACCACAACATGTTAACGCATTCGTGCGTTGATAAAGGAACTGACTTTATACTCTCGCCACATGAGGCCGGGCATTGTCTTGCACCAGGAGGAACCCAGGACCTACTGCACCAGCATAGGGTCTGACAATGGGTCCAAGGATTTCATCTCAATACCTAATGGCAGTCAGGGTGCCATTGTCCAGCCTGTAGAGGTCTGTGCGTCCCTCCATGGATATTCCTCCCCAGACCATCACTGACCCACCACCAAACCGGTCATGCTACACGATGTTACAGGCAGTATAATGTTCTCCACGGCTTCTCCAGACCCTTTCACGTCTGTCACATGTGCTCAGGGTGAACCTGCTCTCATCTGTGAAAAGCACAGGGCGCCAGTGGCAGGCCTGCCAATTCTGGTGTTCAATGGCAAATGCCAATCGAGCTTCACGGTGAGGGGAAGTGAGCACAGGGCCCACTAGGGGATGTCGGGCCCTCAGGCCACCCTCATGAAGTCTGTTTCTGATTGTTTGGTCAGAGACATTCACACCAGTGGCCTGCTGGAGGTCATTTTGTAGGGCTCTGGCAGTGCTCATCCTGTTCCTCCTTGCACAAAGGATCAGATACCGGTCCTGCTGATGGGTTAAGGACCTTCTACAGCCCTGTCCAGCTCTCCTAGAGTAACTGCCTGTCTCCTGGAATCTTCTCCATGCTCCTGAGACTGTGCTGGGAGACACAGAAAACCTTCTGGCAATGGCACGTATTGAAGTGCCATCCTGGAGGAGTTGGAATGCCTTTGCAACTTCCATAGGGTCCAGGTATGGCCTCATGCTATCAGTAGTGACACTGACCCTAGCCAAATGCTAAACTAGTGAAAAACAGTCAGAAAAGGTGAGTAGGGGAAAAAAAGTGAGTGGCCTTCACCTGCAAAACCATTCCTGTTTTGGAGGTCATCTCATTGTTGCCCATCTAGTGCACCTGTTGTATATTTCATTAACACCAAAGCATCTGAAACTGATTAACAACCCCCTCTGTTACTTAACTGACAAGATCAATATCCCAGGAGTTTAACCACTTAACGTCTAGCCACGTAGACCTACGTCGGCTGTCTTTGAAGGTTTACCGGGGTGATGCTTCTAGCTAGAGGCATCATCCCTGTACTGTTTTTTAGAGCCGGCGGTCGGCTTTCCGGCGGTAATGACCGATGCGGCTCGGGAGCCGCTCGTTCGTTACCCCAGCGAGCGGAAGGGGACGTCCCCCCCTCCTGCCACCTTCCACGGCTTTGCCCGGGTCTCCCGTCCCACCGGGAGACCCGAGCACCCAGCCGCCACGTCCACCAGCTGGATGGAGTCCCGATCAAAGCCGGAAGTGGCTTCAATCGGGTCTCCAATGACGTAACCCGGAGGCGGCGTCCATGACGTCACGTCCGGGTTACTCTGCTGCTAAAGGCGACAGATTCAAAAAGTGACAGTATTAAAAAATGCAGTTTTCGCGTTTTGAATACATGGAAGTGTATTGGAGGGGTTTGGGGTCTTTTAGACCCTCGATCCCTCCATAAAGAGTACCTGTCACTGCATATCACTGTCACAAGGGATGTTTACATTGCTTGTGACAGCAATAAAAGTGATCAGATTTTTTTCTGTTAAAATAAAAAAAATAAAAAAAATAGGAAAAAAAAAAAAAAACGTAGCCGCCCCCATCGCCGTTAACTCGCGCACGAAAAAAAACGTATATGGAAGTCGAGCCATGAATGAAATCGCTGTTCAAACCACACATGTGAGGTATCGCCGCGATCGACAGAGTGTGAGCAATAATTTAAACAAAAGAGCTACACTCTAACTCTAAACGGGTAACCATTAAAATATTTTAAAGCGTCGCCTATGGAGATCTCTATTGACCGTAGTTTGTCGCCATTCCGCGGGTGTGTGCAATTTTAAACCGTAACATGTTGGGTATCTATTTACTCGGCGTGACATCGTCTTTCACAATATACAAAAAGATTGGGCTAACTTTACTGTTTAGTTTTTTTTAAATGCAGTGAAATGTGATTTTTCTAAATTTTTCCCAAAAAAATGGCGTTTGAAAGACCGCTGCGCAAATACCGCGTGACAAAAAATATTGCAATGACCGCCATTTTATTCTCCAGACTCTTTGCTAAAAAAAAATATATATATATATATATATATATATATATATATATATATATATATATATATATATATATAATGTTTGGGGGTTCTAAGTAGTTTTTCAGCAAAAAATACTGATTTTAACTAAATACTGAAAGTAAACAAAAAGTGTCAAAAATAGGCTTAGTGGTAAAGTGGTTAATTGACTTGATGCTATATTCGGATTAGAAGTGTTCCTTTAATTTTTTTGAGCAGTGTATCATGAGTTGTAGATATAGTAGTCTTAAGGCCCGTACACACGCGTCGAAAATTGGCAGGGAATTTTCGTCCGACGACCGATCTGCCGATTTTCGGCTTGTTAGTATGATGTTTCCGACAACCGAAATCTGGTGTGCAGGCTATAAAATTTTTGTTCGCCGTCAAAACACGGCCGATTTTCGTGCAGTCAGTACAGATTTCGACAGGGAAAAATCTAATGAGCAAGACTGGGCATGCTCAGAGAAGAAAGAACACAAAGAAAGCAAACCAACACATGACATCACTTCTGAAGTAGAATTTTGTCGGGGTGAGAAAATTCGTGTGCAGTCTAGGCACATTCCAACCAACAAAACACCACTCTGGACAAAAGACGGACGATCGGTCGGCCGATAATCGTTGCGTGTGTACGAGGCTTAACCACTTGCCGACCGCTCACTCGAGCTCTACTGCGGCAAAGTGGTTCGTTTTCGTCCAGCGGCAAAGTGGTTAGTTATCGTTCGCTGGACTCCTCCCATTGTGGGCGGCGCTCGCGCGCCCCCGGAGGCTCGCTCCCGCTGTATTCAGTCACAGCGGGAGTCGGGCCAGGGGAGGAGCGGCGGCGATCGCCTCTGCTCTTCCCCGATCGTTGGGGAATCAAGTTTGGAGATCCGCCTGCTTGTGTAAACAGAGCGGGTGGGTCTCCTAAGTGACAGACATGGTCAGATTGCAGGATTCAGCATAGCTGAACATGTGATCTGTCCCTGTGTCACTCAGTCACCTCCCCCCCACACATTAGTAAGCACCAGGCATACATTAACCCCTCCCTCTCTAATAAAATTAACCCCTTCCCTGCCAGTGTCATTTTTACAGTAACAGTGCATATATGTAGCACTGATTACTGTAGTAATGTCACTGGTCCCCCCAAAAGTGTCAAAAATGTCAGTCAAGGGTCCGATCTGTCCGCCGCAATGTCGCAGTCCCGCAAAAAAAAAATCGCAGATCGCCGCCATTACTCGTTAAAAGAAAAAACACCAAAAATGACAAAAATCTTTCCCTTAATTAGTAAACGCAATAACTTTTGCGCAAACCAATCAAAATATGCTTATTGTGATTTTTTTTACCAAACATAGGTAGCAGAAAACAAATTGGCCAAAAATTTAAAAAAATTTAGATTTTTACATTTTTTGGGGGGAATTTTCATATAAAAAAATGTGAAAAATATTGTTATTTTTTCAAAATTTACGCTCTTTTTTTGTTTATAGCGCAAAATGTAAAAATCGCACAGGTGATCAAATACCACCAAAAGAAAGCTCTATTTGTGGGAAGAAAATTACGTAAATTTCGTTTGGGTACGGCATCGCACAACCGCGCAATAGTCAGTTAAAGTCGCACAGCGCCGAATCGCAAAAAGTGGCCCAGACGTAAGACAGCAAAATCCTCCGGTGGTAAAGTGGTTAAAGCAGGGACCTGAAAGTCATTTCAAGGGTTCCTACGTGTTGAAAAAGCTGAGAAGGAGTCCTATGGGTATGGTTTATGCCTAGTTATAAGCTAGACAAATGCAACTATGCAAATATATCACAGATAAAAAATAGCACCGACAGTGGATGTCAGCCCCTCTAAGAGCATATCTCTTTCCATGAAACAGTCAAGGAAATCCTGCCAAAGTCAGCAAAATCTCTGTTGTAGACAGTTGTCACCAGAACATTTGTCTTGGAGGTGACCTTCCCAAAGGGATGCTTTCATGGAAGAGTGGTGTGCTGAAACACTGGCGGGGTCCAAATTTAGCAGGGAGGGTCCTCAAACTGCTCTTGTCTGTCGGGAACCTGTCCCTAATGCTAAACCCATGCTTCCTTCATGAAATGGGTCTCTGTCCTTATCTGAAACTTTCCACAATGTGGGCGAACCAAAATGACAGAATTAGGACTATATAAATCCCTCTGTCCCCAAGATGGCTGCCCATATCTTGAGAGAACTCTTGTGTCTAATCTGACACATACTCTCCCAAGATGGTACCTGGAGTCCATGGCAGAGGACAAACTGGGGCCATTCCTGCTTTCTCCCTACAGGGCAGCCATCAGAAATTTTTAGGCCCCTTACACAGTAGGGCGCGCCTACTATGTCGTCATCCTCCTCCAGTCCCATGCCCTTCATCCCATGTCCTTCTCCTCCTCCACCCCAGGAAAATAATGGTAAACGGTTCTAGTAAATGTCTCCTGTCCAGGCCTGAACAGCTGGAGAACAGGGGAGGGTGGGGCCTACAACTGTGTGTGAGGGCTAGTGAGGGGCAGGACCCTCCACCCCCCCCCCCCATAGTGCCAGTCTGCAAGGGAACAGTGGAGCTTACAATTCAAGGGTATTGCAAGGACAGGTTTGGGGCCCCTCAGGACGCCCGGGCCCTCTACACGTGTATGGGCTGTACCCCCCTGATGGCGGCCCTGCCTCCCTAAACAAAATAAAAGGGAAGAACTTTCATTTTAAAATGATTCCAATCAAGAAATGAAAAGAGTGGTGGAGGCATCTAGTGGTGCAACATGAGGGCTACATGCATAACACCCTGTTACATACATTGTTGACAGATCTTAAGGTATATTTCAGTAATTGCAGGGTCTTCAAAAGAAATCCAATATAAAGGAACGAGCATGTATTGCAGAGATGTACTGGATATGCTTCTTTTTTTTTTTCCTTGCCTTGACATATGCTTTAATTTAGGTCATCTCCAACATAAAGGAAGTAAAAAGGTTCCAACCCTTCCCTAATCTGTTCAAAATTAAAAAAGAGGTCACTGGGTCCTTGTTTGTGGCCATTGGCAAATATTCAGAGTTGCCATTGTTCTAAATTAAAAACAAAATAAAAGTTCCTATGTACTGAGGATTTACTGCCGTTCAGTGAACAGAAACACGTTTGCCTGTTGGATGAAATGCTGTTCTGCATCTCCCGTGTGTTCTGGTTAATAGAGAACAGGATGGACAGTAGTGAGCGGAGCACAAGCTGACATAACGGCTTCTTGGAAAGTTGAGTTTAAAGTAAAGTTAATGGTCTCCCGCTGGTTTTTAAGGGGAAAATGTGCTGTTGTGTTGCAGCTGCCAAAATACAAGTAAATATGTTTTCGTTTTGACGCAGCACGCCGTCCTTCCCACCGGCAGGCACACCTGAGCTGTAAATAGGGGCTTAACCACTTTAGGACCGGAGGATTTTCCTGCTTTACTTCCAGGCCACTTTTTGCGATTCGGCACTGTGCGACTTTAACTGACAATTGCGCGGTCATGCAACGCCGTACCCGAAACAAAATTTAAGTCCTTTTTTCCCACAAACAGAGCTTTCTTTTGGTGGTATTTGATCACCTCTGTGCTTTTAATTTTTTGCGATATTAGTTAAAAAAAGTGACAATTTTGAAAAAATAACAATATTTTTCTACTTTGACAGTTAAAAAATATCCAATATATTCAATTTTTGTCATATATTTAGGCCAAAATGTATTTAGCTACATGTCTTTGACAAAAAAATTCTCAATGAGCGTATTTTTAACCACTTTAAGACTGGAAGATTTTACCCCATTCCTGACCAGGCCATATTTTGCGATTCGGCACTGCGTTATTTTAACGGACAATTGCGCAGTCGTGCGATGCTGTACCCAAATTAAATGTATGTCCTTTTTTCCCCACAAACAGAGCTTTCTTTTGGTGGTATTTGATCACCTGTGCGATTTTTACTTTTTGCACTATAAACAAAAAAGCAGCGACAATTCAGAAAAAATAACAATATTTTTCACATTTTTTTATATGAAATTCCCCCCCAAAAAAATGTAAAAATCTAAATTTTTTAACATTTTAGGCCAATTTGCTTTCTGCTACATATTTTTGGTAAAAAAATAATGGCAATAAGCGTATTTTGATTGGTTTGCTCAAAAGTTATTGCAGCTACTAACTACGGGAAATTTATGTCATTTTTATTGTTTTTTTTTTTTAACTAGTAATGGCGGCGATCTGGCGGCGATCTGCGATTTTTTTTTGCGGGACTGCGACATTGCGGCGGACAGATCGGACCCTTGACTGACATTTTTGACACTTTTGGGGGTACCAGTGACATTACTGCAGTAATCAATGCTATAAATATGCACTGTTACTGTAAAAATGACACTGGGAGGGAAGGGGTTAACTTTTATTGGTGATCAAGGGGTTAATGTATGCCTGGTGCTTACTGACGTGTGTGGGGGGAGGGGATTGTGTGATCGCAGGTTCAGCTATGCTGAATCCTGTAATCTGTCCCTGCCTGTCACTTAGGAGATCCGCCCGCTTTGTTTACACAAGCGGGCGGATCTCCACACTCGATTCCCGGGGGAAGAGTGGTGGTGATCACCGCCGCTCCTCCCCTGGCCCGACTCCCGCTGTGACTGAATACAGCGGGAGCGAGCCTCCAGCGGCGCGCGTGCGCCGCCCACAAGGGGAGGAGTCCAGCGACGTAGACCTACGTCGCTGGACGATAACGAAGCACTTTGCCTCAGTACGCTCAATGTGAGCGGTCGGCAAGTGGTTAAAGAGACCCTGTCCCCAGACACTTCATTTCAACAACAACCTTCCCATAGGATTTTATGTATTTTAGACACCTTTAAAAGCCTCTGTAAGGTAAACCAGATTTCTACCACCAAAAGGCCAGTGCAGACTTAGTACATGTGCAATGGGCACGAGCGTGAGCATAATATTTATAAGCGAAAGACCAATGTCACTTCTGCATTATCAGTTCATCGCGCACGTACAGTCAGGTCCATAAATATTGGGACATCGACACAATTCTAATCTTTTTGGCTCTATACATCACCACAATGGATTTGAAATGAAACAAACAAGATGTGCTTTACCTGCAGACTTTCAGCTTTAATTTGAGGGTATTTACATCCAAATCAGGTGAAAGGTGTAGGAATTACAGTTTGTATGTGTGCCTCCCACTTTTTAAGGGACCAAAAGTAATGGGACAGATTAACAATCATAAATCAAACTTTCACTTTTTAATACTTGGTTAAATATCCTTTGCAGTCAATTACAGCCTGAAGTGTGGAACGCATAGACATCACCAGACGCTGGGTTTCATCCCTGGTGATGCTCTGCCAGGCCTCTACTGCAATTGTCTTCAGTTCCTGCTTGTTCTTGGGGCATTTTCCCTTCAGTTTTGTCTTCAGCAAGTGAAATGAATGCTCAATCGGATTCAGGTCAGGTGATTGACTTGGCCATTGCAGAACATTCCACTTCTTTCTCTTAAAAAACTCTTTGGTTGCTTTCGCAGTATGCTTCGGGGTAATTGTCCATCTGCAATGTGAAGCGCCGTCCAATGAGTTCTGAAGCATTTGGCTGAATATGAGCGGATAATATTGCCCGAAACACTTCAGAATTCATCCTGCTGCTTTTGTCAGCAGTCACATCATCAATAAATACAAGAGAACCAGTTCCATTGGCAGCTATACATGCCCACGCCATGACACTACCACCACCATGCTTCACTGATGAGGTGGTATGCTTTGGATCATGAGCAGTTCCTTTCCTTCTCCATACTCTTCTCTTCCCATCCCAAGTTGATCTTGGTCTCATCTGTCCATAGGATGTTGTTCCAGAACTGTGAAGGCTTTTTTAGATGTTGTTTGTCAAACTCTAATCTGGCCTTCCTGTTTTTGAGGCTCACCAATGGTTTACATCTTGTGGTGAACCCTCTGTATTCACTCTGGTGAAGTCTTCTCTTGATTGTTGACTTTGACACACATACACCTACCTCCTGGAGAGTGTTCCTGATCTGACACACATACACCTCCCTCCTGGAGAGTGTTCTTGATCTGGCCAAAAGTTGTGAATGGTGTTTTCTTCACCAGGGAAAGAATTCTTCGTCGTCCACCACAGTTGTTTTCCGTGGTCTTCTTGGTCTTTTGGTGTAGCTGAGCTCACCGGTGCGTTCTTTCTTTTTAAGGATGTTCCAAACAGTTGATTTGGCCGCATCTAATGTTTTTGCTATCTTTCTGATAGGTTTGTTTTGTTTTTTTCAGCCTAATGATGGCTTTCTTCACTGATAGTGACAGCTCTTTGGATCTCATATTGAGAGTTGAAAGCAACAGATTCCAAATGCAAATAGCACACTTGAAATGAGCTCTGGACCTTTTATCTTCTCTTTGTAAATGGGATAATGAGGGAATAACACACACCTGGCCATGGAACAGCTGAGCAGCCAATTGTCCCATTACTTTTGGTCCCTTAAAAAGTGGGAGGCACATATGCAAACTTTTGTAATTCCTACACCGTTCACCTGATTTGGATGTAAATACCCTCAAATTAAAGCTGAAAGTCTGCAGTTAAATCACACCTTGTTTGTTTCATTTCAAATCCATTATAGAGCCAAAAAGATTAGAATTGTGTATATGTCCTAATATTTATGGACCTGACTGTGTTTGTGTGTGATCGCGTGCTCGCACACGTGCACATACCAATTAGCACTTGCCACCCAGTGGCCTATTTAAACTGCTCTATTACTGTGATCAGTTGCTGAATGGTCTTTAGCTTGTTCCTGTGTTCCTGAGACCTGATCTGTTGTTTCTGCTTACCCGTGTATGACCCGGCTTGCTATTGGACTGTGCCTCTGCTCGTTCTCCAGCTCTGTTACCTACTACTCCGACCTTGACTTGCTTACCGGATCTGATCTGCCTGCTGACCTTGTACCGCATTGCCCGGCTGTTAACCACCTTGGCCTATCTTCTGGACTTGCTTGCCTGCTGATTCGGTACCTCACTGCCCGGTTGCCGCTGACTGCTGCTCGTCTCCAGGTTCTACTCCCATTCCACGCTCTGGTGCCAAGCTCCTACTGCATCCAATTCCGAGGACTGCAACTACCAGCTCTACCCACCTACAGAGTGGACATTACCAGATAGCTGCTATGGCACCCGTGCCACTCCTTGTCTTTACAATCTCTGTTCCCACCTTCAGGAGTGTTGGGCGGGAGGTGCAAGAGAGGCCTCCATAACATTACAGTCTTCACCAGGTACGTGATAGCCTTCTTTGCGTAGATTTGTAGCGCCCCCCTCCAATCTCCAAAGGCCTGGTGGTGACCCCTAGAGACAGAAGGCCAACATTTCTCCTCAGGGTGCAGGTTACAAGGCATGGTGAGTGGTGTACAAAGTAGAAAGATGGGCTCCAGTCACTTTTATGTTTAAACAAAGAGAAGTTTATTTTTCACAACAGGAAAAATGTGGGAGAGAGGGGCAGGGCACAGGACACCCTTAGTCAAAAACAGCAGATTGGCAGACTCCTTAGAGAAAAATGTAGAAAAAGGTAGACAGCAGTACAGAAAAAGAGCCTTTAAGCTGGAACCAGCAATCTGTACTTTGTAGCATGAGCTGTCTCCTACAGCAACAACATTCATCTCATGGAAGGTTCAGGAACTCTCTGAAAGATTCCATCTTGATGCTTTCACAGGCTCTGGTTCCCTGATTCGTAGCAGAGTAACCTCTGGTACTTCATCTCAGGTCTCCAGCCTTTTTTTCATGCTTCCAGGTAGTGAGCAGGCTCTCCCTTACGGACTTCCCCCAAATAAATACATTCTCCCAGCATGCTCAGTGACCAGTGTGTTTGGCTGGGAGAAGTATACAAATTCATCTCACTAATGCCAAAGGTAACCTTGCCACTATTGACAAAAGGGAGAAACCACAGCTAAACCAGGTTTAGGAGGAAAATCCAATGATTGCGAAGACTACAAATTAGCCAGGCTAGCTACCACCTAGCACAGCTACATTTATTAGCATCAAAGGCAAAAACAAAAAACAATAAAGACGAAAACAGACACAGAAACAACACAGTTGGGACTTTTGGGAGGCAATGCCTATCTTAGGCTAGATGCCTCCATCCCTGGTCAGGTAGATATGAAGGGGAAGGGAATAAAATGGGTAACTAAAAGGGTATAATGGAATCATCCTCCAGGATTTCTGTGCCACTATCCTGGACGGTCTTCTCGTCCGGGATGCGGCAACGTTTTTCTTCACTCATTGAGCACGGACGTGACGCTAGGAGCCTCTACTGTGGCCAATACTGGAAATCATTGGAGATCACTATCTGTGATACTATCTACTACCCACCACTCTGGTCACTCATATGTACCCTGGAATGCCTATTGGGTATGCCCTGGGCCGCAGTTATGGGTTCCAACAGCTTCTGGCACAGACTTCTTGGCCTTGGATTACTATCCACAACATTCTTATGTACACTGACCCTACCTTTAAATATTGATTTGGGATACATCTGCTCCTGATGAAGTGGAAAGTGTCCACGATACGCGTTGAGTCTACCTTTGATGCATCCCCCAAAATTATTTTATATCTGGATTTTATACAGGCTTATCATCAATGACTCTCTTTTCAATGTATATCCCACTAGTTCTGTATGATCTAGCAACAAGATGTTCCTATTGTCTCTATGACCTAATTGTCACATGTATTTATCATGTATTTATCGTAATGTTATATTATGACGATATTCATTAAAGTTTTTACATTTTACCAGGATACTGTATCATTCTATATGCCAACCGACTCCACACACCTAACACAAAGTCCCGTTTTTCCCCCCTTTCCCGTTTTATCTCATTAGTAACATTGGGTTATCTGCTTTTTTAAGAGTAATATCAATATTATGCTATGGATTATATTATTTATTATACATTACCCTACCCAATATGCTGATTCCATTATACCCTTTTAGTTACCCATTTTATTCCCTTCCCCTTCATATCTACATTTATTAGCAACCTTGTTTAGGACAAGAATGCTACAAATAACCAAAGCCACGAGGCTACCGCTAGATGCCGCCATCTTGGACCCCATGTCAACAGCCCAAGTAGACTCAGAGCTGTCACTTAATGGACAGTTTATAGTAATCTGCTTCACTCATCCTCCAGCAGTTACCTAAAAAGTTATGTAAGGAGGTCAGGGGCGAGGCACAGGAGCTGGGACAGCTTCAAACCTCTACGTTTGCAACATTTGTTTTGTACATATGAACACAATTCTACACTCACCCGCCACTATTTTATGTACATCTGTTCAAATGC
This sequence comes from Pelophylax lessonae, assembly GCF_965119305.1. Taxonomy (NCBI): domain Eukaryota; kingdom Metazoa; phylum Chordata; class Amphibia; order Anura; family Ranidae; genus Pelophylax; species Pelophylax lessonae. Next base: position 288,043,848 of record NC_138775.1, on the reverse strand, counting down.
TTGGTAACACAAATTGCTACTCAGCCAATCACAAGGCAGCAACTCAATGCATTTAGGCATCTAGCTGTGGGGAAGATGATTTGCTGATGTTCAAACCAAGCACCCAGGGCTCGAGTCCTGCAGGACTGACCATCACTGGCCTTTGTATGCGAGCTGTCTGTGGCATCTGTGTGTGTGAAGAACAGAGCGGCTCAGCCATCACTACAGGAAGCAGAGCCAATCGTCACCAAATGTACTCCACCTCCGCCTGTGACAGGAGCGATACAGGAAGCATCGGCTCTGCTCTCTACTGCATCTCTACTGATACTCAAGAATGGACAGTGGGTTCGGAACCATCCAGCAGTACCCACCAGCAGTACTAGCCAGCAGTACCAGCCAGTAAAACAAGCCAGCAGTACCCACCAACGGTATGAGCCAGCAGTACCCACCAGCATTACCCACCAGTAGCACCTGCCAGCAGTACCAGCCAGCAGTACCCACCACGACCGCGCAATTGTCTGTTAAAGTAACGCAGTGCCGAATCGCAAAATATGGCCTGGTCATTAAGGGGGAAAATCTTCCGGTCCAGAAGTGGTTAAGATGGATACACACTATACAACTTTTGTTGTTCAATTTTTTTTTTAGAGTTACCTTCAACTATGTAGTGCAAGGGCCTTCCTGATTGCATACAAATAGAAAGTGTTTAGGTTTGACCTTATATTATATGGTTTTGGTAAATCTAAAGGAAAAAATAGTATAGTGTGTACCCAGCTTTAGGGGTCTATAATGGAGGTGAGCTTGCACTTCCCCTGGTAAAAGGCATACGAGTGATTCTAATTGTGGAGGCGCGTGGCTTGTGAAGTGATCATAGAGACATGTGATCCTATATAGAAGGATCACAGGCGCTCTGTGATCATTCCAGAGAGAAGAATGGTCAGCTGTGTTTATAACAGCTGACCGCCCTTCTCTCTCAGCGGGAAGCGATCGCGGGGGTCAGGCGGCAAGTAGAGCCGCCTCCCCCGTGCATCAGAGTCCCCGCTGCCGAGTGGGGGCAGGAGCTGCAGGTGCCGCGACTGACGTAGGTCTACGTCGTTTCGCGCAGGAGGGCCGCCCTGCCACAGTAAAACGGCGGTGGGCAGTCTGGAAGCGGTTAAGAGTCAACAAAGCATAAATGCAGATCAATCTGATGGACCAAACTCTGGTGTTCAGGTTCCTTTAAAATGATGGAATTCCCTTTCCAAGATGGCTCCACACAGCTCACACATAGGTCATAGGCAACAAACAGAAAAAACAGGAACCTGAACACCAGAGTTTGGTCCATCAGATTGATCTGCTTTCATGCTTTGTTGACCCTTAGGGGTCTATAATGGGGGTGAGCTTTCACTTCACCCGGTGAAAGGAGCATGAGTGGAAAATTGTCGTTACACTGTAGTGTCATCCCTATCATCACTTTATCAAATAGAGACTTTTTTGATTGCACAAGCTATAAGAAGCTTTATTATTTATTGCATTGGTCTTTTTTTTGCATTAAATGTTTCTTTATGGATTTAATTTGCACTGGCACTTTATATATATGAAACATTTACCTATATAGTCATTTTTTTGTCACTTTCTAGTTATTATTTTTACCTTAATTTAGAGGCAGCGTGATCACACATTTTAATATTGATTTATTGTGGATGTGGGATCACATTTGGTGATTGCAGCAGCTGCACCCTGTGATTTCCTAATTTCTATCAATAGGTGGCAGCGCGCTACTACCACATTTATACACCTAATTCTTCATTTAGGCAGTTGTCACCAAGAACACGATTCTGCAGTGCAAGATTCACACCTTTTGTTCTGGTGGCAATTGTAAAATCTTGGATTTCCCCTGATTTTAGGTCTTGGTTCTAATGGTCACAAGACAAACAGAAAGAGTGAGCTACACGCACTTGGTCCCTTAGGAGCAGGGATCCTCAAACTACGGCCCTCCAGCTGTTGCGAGACTACACATCCCATGAGGCATTGTAAAACTCTGACATTCACAGACATGACTAGGCATGATGGGAATTGTAGTTCCTAAACAACTGGAGGGCCATAGTTTGAAGACCCCTGCCTAAGGCCCCTTTCACACATACGGACCGTTCATTTCATCAGTTCACTCACTTTTTTTTGTCATCAGTTTTTAGGCCCTTTCAGACGGGCTTTCCGATCAGGTCCCTGTCAGTTTTTCAGGCGGACCGGATCGGATGCTCCATGTACCCCTATGGAGGAGCGGATGTCAGCAGTGACATGTCCTCTGACACCTTCTGCTATCCGATCCGATCCTGTCCATGAAATCCAGATGGATCCAAACCTTTTTTTCCATCCGTCAGGAAGATCGGATTGGATGAAAATGGACAGGCGGCCCGTACTCATCGGACCTCCCATAGAGGAGAGCGGGGATCTGACAGGTCTGTGTCTGCAAAGTAAGCGGAGACGGAGCTGTCATCCTCCTGCTCAGTAGGGATTGGCGGATCAATCCCCACTGAGCAAAACGGAGTCCGCCAGGTGGAAAGCCAGTGTGAAAGGACCCTTTTTCAGTCAACATCAGTTTTTCATTCTTTGCCATCATTTTTTCATCTGTTGTGATCCGTTTTCCTCTGTTGTCACCCATTTTCATCCGTTTTTCACCCGTTGTCATCCATTTTCATCTGTTGTCATCCATTGTAATACGTTTTTCATCCGTTTTTTTCCATTGTCATTCGTTTTCATCCGTTTTTCATCCATTTTCATCTTTCGTCATTCGTTATCCGTTTTCCTCCATTGTCATCTGTTTTTCATCTTTTTTTATACGTTTTTCTTCTATTGTCATCCGTTTTCATCTGTTTTCATCTGTTTTTCACCGTTGTCTTCCTTTTTCATCCATTTTTCACCCTTTGTCATCCGTTTTCATCCGTTTGGAACTGTTTTTCACCCGTTGTCATCCGTTTTCATCAATGGTCATCCGTTTTTCATCCGTTTTCCTCCGTTGTCATTAGTTTTCATCCGTTTTTCACCCGTTTTCATCCATTTTCATCTTTCGTCATTTGTTATCCGTTTTCCTCCATTGTCATCTGTTTTTCATCTTTTTTCAAAAGTTTTTCATCTATTGTCATCCGTTTTCATCTGTTTTCATCTGTTTTTCACCCGTTGTCTTCCTTTTTCATCCATTTTTCACCCGTTGTCATCCGTTTTCATCCGTTTTGAACTGTTTTTCACCCGTTGTCATCCGTTTTCATCATTGGTCATCCGTTTTTCATCCGTTTTCCTCCGTTGTCATTAGTTTTCATCCGTTTTTCACCTGTTTTCATCCGTTTTTCATCCATTTTCATCTTTCGTCATTCCTTATCCGGTTTCCTACATTGTCATCTGTTTTTCATCTTTTTTCATCAGTTTTTCACCCATTGTCATCCGTTTTCCTCTGTTGTCATCCGTTTTGATCCGTTTTTTAACCGGTTGGCATCCGTTTTCATCATTGGTCATCCGTTTTTCATCCGTTTTCCTCCGTTGTCATTCGTTTTTCACCCATTGTCATCCATTTTCCTCATTGGTCCTCTGTTTTTCATCCGTTTTGCATCCGTTTTTCTCCGTTGTCATTCGTTTTCATCCGTTTTTCATCCATTTTCATCTTTCGTCATTCGTTATCCGTTTTCCTCCATTGTCGTCCGTTTTTCATCTTTTTTCATCAGTTTTTCATACGTTTTCATCTGTTTTTCACCCGTTGTCTTCCTTTTTCATCCATTTTTCACCTGTTGTCATCCGTTTTCCTCTGTTCTCATCCATTTTGATCAGTTTTTCACCCGTTGTCATCTGTTTTCATCATTGGTCATCCGTTTTTCATCCGTTTTCCTCCATTGTCATTCGTTTTCATCAGTTTTTCATCCGTTTTCATCTGTCGTCGTCCGTTATCCTCCGTTGTCATGCAATTTCATCAGTTTTTCATCTTTTTTCATCCATTGTCATCCGTTTCCATATAGTTACATAGTTAGTGAGGTTGAAAAAAGACATCAGTCCATCCAGTTCAACCTATGATGTGTGTGTGTGTTTTGTCATCCGTTGTCATCTGTGCTTCATCTGTTGTCATCCGTCTTTCATCCGATCCGTTTTTTTAATGGATGACAAATAGGGCTTCCATCCCTTCAAAAAAACCGATGTTGATGGAAGCGGATGAAAATGGATATAAATAAATGATCATCCATTTACATCTGTTTTTTCATAGGAATGCATTGATGTCCATTTTTCATCTGTCAACGGATGGATAAAAAATGGATAAACAGACAGCATGTGTGAAAGGGGCCTTAGGGGATTCAACTATAAATTTACAAATGTGATGGTATGACTGGAGGAGTCTTTGGGCTGGAGGTTCAGCAGGCGGAAGGCATTACCACCCCACTGGAAGGTCTAAAGCGGGGCTTCTCAACCAGGGTTCCGTTGAATCTTAGGGTTACTCCTAAAGGTTGCTAGGGGTTCCTTGAGAAATGGGCAATTTCTGCCTCTCAGATAATTTCCCAATGACACCATTGTTCCTTTCAGCTATCTGTAAGGGGGTAATTCTTCCCAATGATGACAAGAGTAAGGAACATTCTTCCCACTGACTGTCACACTAATGTGTCACGAGTTGTAGATTTTTAATTTTTAGCAGAGGGTTCCCCCGAGACCAGAAATTTATTTCAAGGGTTCCTCTGTGTTGAAAAGGTTGAGAAAGGTTGGTCTATAGGTTCTGCTTGCTAAAGGTAATACCACCCCACTGGAAGGTCTAAAGGTTCTGGTTGCTAATTAATGCCACCCCACTGGACCCCACAGTTCTGGAGGTTCTGGTGCCTTAATGGGGAAGTCCACTTTCGTGGGGAAAAAAAAAAATAGAAAGGAAAGTTACTGCTATACTATCAGGCAAGATCTCTCAGAGCACCAGAGGATGGAAAGAGCTAATCCCCTGGCCGTATCCAGGAGTCCAGGGGATTAGGAGAGCCCAGGGGATTATGGGGAATGGAGTTAAAAAAAAACAGCCCCTTCACTGAGGAAGGCGAGTAAAAGGGGTACTCCACTACAAATGTACTGTTTGTAAAGCGCTGCATAAACTATATATAAAACGTGTAATAAACAAAATATTGACAGCTTCCGGACCGCCAACCGCACATTTACATCGGCAGGTTGGCTCTCCTGCCTAAACCGGCGTAGCCCGTCATCAGTCGTGTGCTTGGTGCTGGGGGGCAAGCGCGCCCTGCCGCCGACACGCCCCCGCCCCCCACTAGGCAGCGGGGATGCCGATGCATGGGGCCGGTGGTTGTAAACACAGCTGACCGTTCTTCTCTCTGAAATGATCACAGAGCGCCTGTGATCCTTCTATATAGGATCACAGGTCTCTATGATCATTTCAAAAGCCCCTCCCCCATACAGTTAGTAAACACTCCCCTAGGCTAACATTTAACCCTTTGATCACCCACTAGGTTGACCCCTTCCCTGCCAGTGTCATTATTACAGTAACAGTGCATATTTCTAGCACTGATTACTGTAGTAATGTCACTGGTCCCCCCAAAAGTGTCAAAAATGTCAGTCAGGGGTCCGATCTGTCCGCCGCAATGTCGCAGTCCCGCTAAAAATCGCAGATCGCCACCATTACTAGTAAATAAAATAAATAAAAATGACATAAATCTTACCCTAGTTTCAAAATACGCTTATTACAATTTTTGTTTACCAAAAATATGTAGCAGAACACAAATTGGCCTAAAAGGATGAAAAATTTTTATTTAAAATTTTTTTTTTGGGGGGAATTTTGTATAGCAGAAAGTGAAAAATATTGTTTTTGTTCTCAGAATTGTCCCTCTTTTTTTGTTTATAGCCCAAAAAAAAAAAAAAAATCGCACAGGTGATCAAATACCACCAAAGGAAAGCTCTATTTGTGGGGAAAAAAAGGATATCAATTTTATTTGGGTACAGCGTCGCACGACTCGCCGAATTGCAGAAAATGGCCTGGTCATTAAAGGGGCAAATCCTTCCGGTCCAGAACTGGTTAAAGGGTAACTCCACTTTTGTGGGAAAAAAACCCTCCTAGCACAATCCACCACCAGAGGATGGAAAGATCTTATCTCCTGGCAGTATCCAGGAGTCCAGGGAATATGGGAGGACTGGGTCAGGGGGCAGGGGGGGGGGGGCAATTGCCCCCTGGGCCGCTCTGATGCCCGGTAAAAAGACTGCACTGCTTCTGCCACAGACATGCCTAAAGGATCCCTGGTGAAAAGAAGTAAAAAGTCCCCACCACTGACCTACTGAGTGCGGGATGAAGACAAGGACAGAGCTCAGGCCTCCCCCCAGCATGGATGGTGTAAGCTGTGTCTGAGCAGAGGCCGGTTCCATGCCCAACTGGAGACTTTCCTCACCTGGCCAGCCCAGACCAAACTGTCCAGAGATGTATAGTAACGAAGTAGAACTACTTAAGTACTGTACTTAAGTACCGAAATGCGGTATCTGTACTTTCCTAGAGTAGAATTTTTTTCTCCTACTTCTACTTTTACTTCACTACATTTTTTCGATGATTTCGATACTTCTACTCAAGTATTTTTTTTTTGTGCTGCATAGTTACTCGTTACTTTTAAAAAAATTACCACTGCCAGAACAGTAGATGGCAGGTTGCATAAAGCTCAAAAAAATGTGTATAATGTCATTTGTAAATCAGCGCATACGAAAATAAAGGCTGTGTATAATAAAAGCTGCCATACCAAATCTTTCCAATAAAAAGAAAATATGAAACAAACAAATAAATGGTGCTACAGCGCTTAAAGTGCATCAAGAAACTACTAACAAACACAGGTTAATCATTTGAATAAATCATTTGAAATAATAAAAAACAATATGATGTTCAAACTTTTGACTTCTTTCTTTAATAACTACATAACACAGTACTTCTACTTCTACTTTCAGTACTTGAGTAGAAATTTTTTTTCAAAACTACTGGTACTTTTTACTTTTAGTACTTAAGTAGCAAATTTTTTGAAAAAACTACTTGCAATACTTAAGTAAAAAAAATGTTGAATACTTTAGTACTTCTACTTAAGTAACTTTTTCTGCGAGCACTTCCACTTCTACTCAAGTAATTTTTTGATCGAGCACTTGTACTTTTACTCAAGTAGAAATTTCGAGTACTTTATACAAGTCTGAAACTGTCCCAGCCCCCCCCCCCCCCAACCTCCCCTGGTGGCCAGGTCGGGAACCCGGATTCAGCGGGTGAGTAGAGAGTACCTGGAGTGGAGCTTCAGCCTGGAATGGGGGTCAGGAGGAGGCCAGGAAGGGAGAATGGGAAGAGGCACCATGGGCCTCTGGTTTATACTTGCCCCCTTGGCCAAAAGTTGCCAGTCAGCCCCTGCCAGGGGATTAGGAGAGCCTGGGGGATGGGTGGAATGGAGATAAAAGAAAACAGCCCCTTCATTGAGGAAGGCGAGTAAAGGGGTACTCCACTACAAATGTACTGTTTGTAAAGCGCTGCATAAACTATATATAAAACGTGTTATAAAGAAAATATTAATAGGGCTAAAAATAGCGTTTTGTTTTATTTAGCCCTGACCATTATAAATACAATATATACAAATCCATTGTTTGTAAGCAGGGAACATCTGCTCCATGAGCCCCCAGCTGCAGACGCCAGCTCTAATCTGACCATTATATGCGTTTTTTTTATTTTTTTTGCGCTCATATTGGTTCCATATCAACATATGCAAAGTAATCATTTTCTGAAAAGATTTTTATTTATAAACATAAATCCGAAGCAGTTTTCTGGCACGGCGATGATTCCACCAGGAGCAGAGACAATGCAGAGGAGAGATATCCACACTGAATTCACTATCGCCAACAGCTGTCCTGGCTCGTGGATGCGTTGTATGGCGAGGGGAGAATGCGTGCAATCGCTCGCCAGACGCTCAGACGTACGGAGCATTTCAGGTCATCGCAGAGAAAGCTGTCAGTGTTTTACTTAAAGTAGATGCAAAACAAATTACTAAAATCTCCTATAAGCTGTACACATGTTAAAGCTGAACTCCGGGGTAAGCCAATATTAAATAAATCCATCCATCGTGTGTATTCTTCTCGAATCTCTGGGTTTTTTGTGTATTTCTTTCAAGTCTGTGAAGTAATCAGGGTCGGGACAAGGGGTGGGCAGGAGGGAGCGGCTATCATGGGCACTGTGGTATCATGCGATGTAGGATGGTGCCGAGAGGAGGTTAGAAGGGGAAATGGGGGGGGGGGGTGGCAGGTGTTAATAATTGCTCTAGGAGGGGAAATTTGGGGTGGGGAGGGATGCTAGGAGTGAAGATTTAGGGGGTCTGTGTTGGGAAGGATTTATGCTAGGAGGGGGAATTGGAGGGTTTTGTGCTAGAAGAGGTGATATGGGGGGAAGGGAGGGGGGGGGTAGTGCTAGGAGGGGTGCTAATAGGGATGAGGGGGTATTTGGATTGGGGGAGAGGATGTGTACTTGGAGAGGAAATTTTAGTGGTAGAGGATTTATGGTAGGAGGGGGAATTGGAGGGTTTTGTGCTAGAAGAGGTGATATGGGGGGAAGGGAGGGGGGGGGTAGTGCTAGGAGGGGTGCTAATAGGGATGAGGGGGTATTTGGATTGGGGGAGAGGATGTGTACTTGGAGAGGAAATTTTAGTGGTAGAGGATTTATGGTAGGAGGGGTGATATTTTTTGGGGGGGACGGGGCTTTTGTGCTGGGGGGGATTTGGAGGATGTGGAGTGAAAAATATTTGTTCTGGGAGGGGGGAATCCACATTTTTACTGGGAGGAGGGCACATTTATGCTTAGAGGGTGATCATGCAGTTTGGCGCTCGTTTTTTTTGGGGGGGGGGGGTGGTAATAATTGCTCTAGGAGTGGAAATTTGGGGCGTGGAGGGATGCTAGGAGTGAAGATTTAGGGGGTCTGTGTTCGGGGGGGGGGGGAGAGGATTTATGCTAGGAGGGGGAATTGGAGGGTTTTGTGCTGGAAGAGGTGATATGGTGGGGGGGGGGGGGTAGTACTGTGCTAGGAGGGGTGCTATTAGGGGTGAGGGGAAATTGTGGGAGAATTTGTGCTCAGAGGTGGGAATTTGGAGTGGGGGGAGAGAATGTGTACTTGAAGAGGAAATTTTAGTGGTAGAGGATTTAGGATAGGAGGGGTGATATTTTTTTGGGGGGTGGGGCTTTTGTGCTGGGGGGATTTGGAGGATGTGGAGTGAAAAAGATTTGTTCTGGAAGGGGGGGGTCTCCGCATTTTTACTGGGAGGAGGGCACATTTATGCTTAGAGGGTGATCATGCAGTTTGGTGCTCGTTTTCTTTTGGGGGGTGGGGGGGGGGGTGGTAATAATTGCTCTAGGAGGGGAAATTTGGGGCGGGGAGGGATACTAGGAGTGAAGATTTAGGGGGTCTGTGTTCGGGGGGGGGGAGGGGATTTATGCTAGGAGGGGGAATTGGAGGGTTTTGTGCTGGAAGAGGTGATATGGTGGTGGGGGTAGTACTGTGCTAGGAGGGGTGCTATTAGGGGTGAGGGGAGATTGTGGGAGAATTTGTGCTCAGAGGTGGGAATTTGGAGTGGGGGGAGAGAATGTGTACTTGAAGAGGAAATTTTAGTGGTAGAGGATTTATGCTAGGAGGGGTGATATTTTTTTTTTTTTTTTGGGGGGTGGAGGGGCATTTGTGTTGGGGGGATTTGGAGGGTGGGGAGTGACAAAGATTTGTGCTGGGAGGTGGGATTCCAGCAAGGGGGCACATTTTTACATTTTTACTGGGAGGAGTGCAAATTTATGCTTAGAGGGTAATCATGCAGATTGGTGCTCAGTTTTTTTTTTTTGGGGGGGGGAGGGGGGGATTTTTACTGACACATAATGCTCATGTCTCTTGGGGGAGGCGCAGTTTTACATGTTCGCCCCGGGTTCTAGATGACCTTGTCCCTGCACTGGCAGTAATCCAGTGTGAGACTTCCTGTAATAAAGACCGCTCACTGCCGCCCTCTCTCCTTGTGCAGGGTGACTGGTCTTGTCTCCGCCCCCTCCTGTAACTTTCTACAGGCAGCCTGCAGTGGGTGGAGCCTGCGGGGCCCCCCCCCACAGCTCTGCTCTCTGAACAGGCTATGTACAGCACAACTGTGATGTCACTGCTACATTTTACGAGGTAATATCTGGATTCGCAAAAGCAATTTATGCACGCAAAGTGGATTTATATCCTTTGTGGCTACTGAGGAATGTGTTTCAATGAAAGTTTTTGTGCCCAAGCTTTAATATGGTTATAAAACGTTTTCAGGGGGAGTGGCTTGGAGAGGAAGAGATGTGAGGACGTGTGAGTAGGAGCTCCCGCTAATCCCTCTCCCGGACTGCCCCGACACGGCATAACTACACGGCATGCAAACAAGTAACCCGGTCAGGAATCGTCCAGTGACCCGCTCGGTTAGCGATCGCTCGGTAGTAGACCGGCGTCAACTACAGAGGAGATCAGGTGGTGGAATACAGCAATACTTCCAGCAGCAGCTGCCCGGAGTGCCGGAAACCAAGATGGCGGCGGCACGTGTGGGGACACAGCCCAAACAGAATGCGCAGGGAGTGCAGTGCACACAGCATGCGGAGAAAGGAGAGAAGCCGCCAGAGGGGAACATGACAAACCCAGGTGGGACAGCAGCGAGAGAACCCAAAGCCGACCCCGGGATTCAGCAGGAAAAGGTAAATCTAGATATCAAAGACTTATTGAAAGCACTGCCCACTAAAGCAGAGATAGAGGCATTAATAATGCGGATTGAGGAAACACACCAACGTGATATCCAGGAACTCCGCAAAGATATGGTCCAATTATCAGATAGAGTTACTTTAAAAGATACCGAGATCACACAAGTAAAGGACCAAGTAGCGGATATAAAGAAGACCACAGAGACACTATCAGAGGCCACCATTAATATGCAACTTCATATGGAAGACTTAGAAGATAGGAGCCTCAGGGGGAACTTAAAACTGAGAGGAGTACCAGAGGTGGAAGGGGAAAATTTACAAGAAAAGGTGAGAGACATTTTTCTAAAAGTGCTAGCCCCCACCTCACATCCTGCGGCCCCTATGGAAATTGATAGGGTCCACAGACTGACAGGGTTCAGATATACAGACTCCAACAGACCCCGTGATGATAGTATGTAAAATGCATTACTACACACAGAAAGAGGAGATCCTCCGGAAAGCCTGGGACATAGGCACAGTGGAAGTCGCAGGGGCTAAAATAAAAATACTCCCGGATCTGTCTAAAACCACGCTTTACCGCAGATCATTACTACGGCCAGTGTTGGAGAGAGCAAAGCAACAAGGTTTTAGGTACAGATGGGGATACCCGCTGGCAGTGACTTTTTTTAAAGAACGAGACATGTTTGTTCTTCGTACCCCAGCGGATTTACCCAACTTATTTGAGTTCTTGGGCACAGAACCTGTTCAGGTGGAGGACTGGCTTACAATTTCCCCCAGAACAATGGGGTACCCAAACTGGGGACCCCGTGAACGGAGGTTGAATGGACATGGTAATAAGAAAGGACAGGTCTGAGAGAACTAAGTGAAATTGAGGATCCAATTGGAACGAGAGAATGAAGAAATGACAGGAAGAAATACTGCTATTATAAAATTCTCTCTTCAATAACTCTTTTTTCTTTTTTTTCCCCCCCACCCCTTTGTCGGCTGCTCCCCCTTTTCTTTCTGAAGCAATCAGCTCCAACATGTTTTTTTTCTTTTTTTGAGGGTATATGGATACATGGATGCACCCCGCCCCCCCCCCCCCCCCCTGGGAGGAGGATAAGAGATAAGGTCATATTCTTTTTTTTTTTTTCTTTTTCTTTTTTTTTTTTCTTGCACAAAATCACTATTGATTTGAATCTTTTTTTTTTTTTTTTTTTTTTTTTTTTTATTTTTTTTTTGCACAATTTTAAAACACATAAAACACGAGTGTAGAGTGGTAGTGAAGGTGTTTTCCCTCTCTTTTTTTTTTTTTTATGAGTATGGGAAAGTAGGTTGTTTTTTTTTTTTCTTTTTCTGTTTTGGGCACACAACATTAGAAAAAAAAAATTTTTTTTTTTTTTTTTTTTTTTTGGGTATAATATACATTTTGTAACCTATAAAACACTAATAAGGGTAATAATGGTAATAATGGTAATAATCTGATTTATTAAATAGCACAGTTTTTGTTTAACTTCTATTTTTGAATATAAATACATTCCACAATACGACCAATTTCAGTGGTCTCTAAGAAGGTGACAGAGCACAGGGTGCCCTAGGGGCGGGGGGGAGGGGCGGAGGAAGCATCGGGTAATACCTGATCTACCGAGGAACTAGGAGAAGAGGGGGGGCAGATGGTAGATGGCAAATACATTAGGAGATTTAGGGGTGGGGATTCATTCTTTTTTTTTTTTTTTTTTTTTCTTTCTCTTTCTCCTTTGCCTCTAAATGAGATACAAGGAATGTGAGAAAATGAGGCCGGGAGAAGTAGATATACAAAAATAATGAATCTTATTTATATATATATGCCGGAATACCCTGTGAATGACCAGTGTTGGGGGTTGGGAGAGGGAGGGGAGAGTTTTATTCTCTAACCTAACCCAAACATAACCCCATTTAGGAAATTGCTCAAAGAACCAATATAGATTGGATGAGCAACCCAGCGTGAAGCTATATAGTGACCCCTCTATAGTAGAGAGGTCAAGAAGGTACTTTCCTTCCTCCCCCCTTCCCCCCCTAAGTTTTCCCCCTCCCCCCCTTTTTTTTTTTTTTTTTTTTTATAATGGAGAATATACGGATTTTATCCATTAATGCAAAAGGTCTCAACACTCCAGAGAAAAGGAGGATTTTGTTAGATGATCTGAAAAGATCAAGGATAGATATAGCGATGGTACAGGAGACACATTTTAGAGAGGATAAATGCCCTAAGTTAAACAATAATCTTTTTCCTATAGTATATCATTCGACCAATTGGGAGGCTAAGTCGAAGGGCGTATCCATCCTCCTATCAAGGAACTTACCCTGGAAATGTACACAAGTTTTGAGCGACCCAAATGGCCGATATTTATTTGTAAAAGGGACGACACGAGAGACAGAAGTCACACTAGCTAATATGTATGTTCCAAACATAAAGCAGGATGGTTTCTTGAGGAGGGGCATGGACATGCTCAATGAGTTTAGGGGGGGACATTTAATAATAGGAGGAGATATGAACATTCCCCTGATCCCTTCAGAAGATACATCCCGGGGCCAATCCTCAATCCCGCCTATGGTGCGGAAACACTTTGCTAAAATATTACAGGAAGGACAATTAATAGATGCATGGCGCCTGATGCACCCCAGAGAAAGAGACTACTCATTCTATTCCTCTTTGCATCAACAATACTCCCGCATAGATTATTTCTTAATCCCACACAGTCAATTACACGCTATAAAAGACATAACGATAGGCTCAGTGACTTGGTCAGACCATGCCCCAATTACATTAGTTTATGAGTTACCAAACAAAAGAGAAAGGAGAGAAACAACCTGGAGACTGAATGAAAGTCTTTTACAAGATAAGGAGACTATGGCAGAGGTCGAGTCAGAGATAGTCTTTTTTTTTTTAACTAACACCACTGCAGACTCAGATCCAGGGATAATATGGGAAACACACAAAGCAGTTATACGAGGAATTCTTATAAAACATGGGGCCAGGATCAAAAAACAGCGAACTAAACAATTAGATCATCTATTTCAAGTTCTTTATAAAACAGAAGCAAAACATAAACATGCACCATCAGCGGAGGGAAAGGATGAGCTCTTGAAAATAAGGAGAGACATTAATGAACTCTTATCCTTTAGAGCTAAAGCAGCAATCCAGAAAACTAAAAGGATTTTCTATGAAGCAGGGGATAAATGTGGGAAGCTATTAGCAAAATCACTCAAAGATCAAAATCTGACAACATATGTTCCACATATAGTAACAGACGCAGGACAGAAACTTGTATACCCCAAACAGATAACTCAAGAATTTAAAAAATATTATGAAACATTATATAACTTAAAAACCCAAACAGCCTCACAAACGCAGATGGAGGAATATGTATATACCTCACAAATGCCTCAGTTGTCAGAAGAGGAGAGTAAAATACTCGAGTCCCCTATAACATCTGCGGAGATAATGGAAACTATAAAAAATATTAGAGTAGGGAAGGCACCTGGACCTGACGGGTTTACTATTCATTACTACAAGAAGTTAATGCCATACCTGAAGGAATTTATGAGGGATATGTTCAACGCCTGGGGGGCAGAGAATAGAATCCCTAAAGAAACCATACATGCACATATATCGGTAATCCCTAAGGAAGGGAAAGACCCTACCTCGTGTAAAAGTTACAGACCAATTTCCCTATTGAACACTGACTTTAAAATTTTCACAAAGATTTTGGCAGTCAGACTACAGAAATACCTGACAAAGTTGATCCATTTGGATCAGGTCGGATTTGTCCCAACCCGAGAGGCAAGGGACAACACGACCAAGCTATTGAGCTTACTACATATAACACACCAAAATAAAATACCAACAGTCCTGCTTAATACTGACGCAGAGAAAGCGTTCGATAGGGTCAGGTGGGAGTATATGTTCACGGTCCTTCGCTATATAGGGATAGGGGAGAAAATGTTAAAATGGATAACACAGAGCTATTCAGTCCCTTCTGCAAAAGTGAGGGTAAACGGAATTTTATCTACAGAGTTTTTAATTACAAACGGAACGAGACAGGGGTGCCCCCTGTCCCCGCTCCTGTTTGTAGTATCATTGGAACCCTTCCTGTGCAGAATCCGAATTAACTCGGATATTTCGGGCATCAGCGTGGGAAAGGATCAGTATAAAATATCAGCGTATGCCGACGACGTCCTATTCTCGATCACGAATGCAATTATATCACTCCCCAACTTGTTATACGAGCTGGAGAGATACGGAACTCAATCTAATATGAAGATAAATTTCATTAAATCCGAAACAATGGGAATAGAACTTCCAGGGACACTCCAACAACAGTTAAGGGCAAATTTTAAATTGAACTGGACTAAGACAGCCCTTAAATACTTGGGGACATCGATCACACCAAATATATCGCAATTGTTTAATCTGAACTTTATTCCCTTACTAAAATCTATAAAACTACTACTGCTAAGGTGGAGAGGAGGAATGCATTCATGGATGGGAAGGTGCAATATAATCAAAATGAGTGTTATACCAAAATTCCTGTACATTTTTCAGGCACTTCCCATACACATCCCTCCTCGATACTTGATGCAGATTGAAACTATGATAATGAATTTCATCTGGAATTCAAAACGTCCGAGAGTAGGGAAAAAATATCTATTTAAAGCGAAAACAGATGGGGGGCTGGCAGTCCCGAACATAAAGAAATACTACCAAGCCATTCAACTGGGAAGAGTGATTGACTGGTGTCGACACAGAGAATATAAGCTCTGGCCAAACTTAGAGCAGGCACAATGTGAGATCTCGTTGAAAAGAGCCCCATGGTGTTATAAGATCCTACCAGTATCAATAAAGAAACATCCTATTATAGGAAACACGATCAAAACTTGTGCAAAAATATTTAAACAGGATAAATTAATACGGGAGAACTCCGTACTGTATCCAATACTAGGAAACCCCCACTTTGAGACAGGATATCAAGACAGGAAATTTAAGACCTTAGCAGATAGAGGAATTACACAAATATCTGACTTCCTAACAGAGACAGGCTGGGTAACGATGGAGGAATTAACAGACGTCTCAGGCCATTTCGGCCTAGATCTATGGCGTGCCTTCCAACTACGCCATTTTTTGGGAACATTGCAAGTCCCCTCCCAGGATGATAAAGAGGTAACACCTTATGAAAAATTATGCACTCAAAATGGAATTATGGAACATGCTATATCTAAAATTTACTCCCTGCTAATGACATCAGTAGGACGGCGTAAACCTCCTTTTTTGAAGGAATGGGAGAGGGAAATGGGCATTGTCTTCTCACTAGAACGGGAAAATCAAATAATTAAGTCAGTATTCTCAACTTCAATTTGCGCTAGAATTCAAGAACTGAATTACAAAATTTTTTCCAGATGGTATTACACCCCGGTTAGGATGAATAAAATTTCTACATTAAATACAGATTTGTGCTGGAGATGTGGGACAGAGAGAGGGACAATGCTCCATATATTCTGGGAATGTCCTAAACTAGAAGAGTTTTGGGAGCAGATTCGGAGGTCAATACAGGAAATTATGAAATGTCATATTCCCAAAGAACCTGCCCTCTTTCTGCTCCATACCCCCAGCATACCGATACAAAATTACAAAAAATCCATTATACCACACCTGGTGAACGCTGCCAGGATATGTATCCCTCTTAAATGGAAAGAGACTGAACCACCTAACATAAACATGTGGTTAAGGAAAGTTGAGGAAATACATAACCTAGAAAAATTGGTCCTATCTGCTCATCAACAAACTGATAAATATGAGAAGAAATGGAAACAGTGGAGAGATTATGTTAATTCAGAAGAAAGGTAATTTCCAAGTACAGGACAAGAACCTGCGCGGAGAAGATAGATATATAATGATATAGGAGTGTAGAGACCTGTGCATCATTCTTTTCCCTTGCTTTTTTTTTTTTTTTTTTTTTTTTTTTTTTTTTTTTTTTTGGGGGACAGGGGGGAAAGGGGGAAAGAAGGAAAAGGAACGAAATGGGAGTTTTTGGGTTCGGTAATAGATTGCCAAAGAAAGGCTAAGGTTCCTTAAAGGGAATAAATGGTTTGTAATTATAACCTTGAAAGCTAAAATGTAATGTATATACTGTATATGTAACTGAACTCAAAGAAATAAAGATATAATTTGGAAAAAAAAAAATAAAACGTTTTTAATCTTTTTAAAATCGACATTCACCCTGGGTTCACATCTATGGGGTTGAAGTTGTTTTCAGACGTGTTTGGCCACCAGGTGACATCACCAGGTGGCCCCGCCCCTTAGCTATTTACTCTGCTCTGATGGGGACACCTTATGTAAAGGGGACCCTGATAGGGAAACCAAATGTAAGGGGTCACTCTGATGGGGACACTAAATGTAAGGGGTCACTCTGAAGGAGAAAGCAGAAGTAAGGGGTCACTGCGATGGGGACACCTTATGTAAAGGGACCTTCTGATGGGGACACCTTATGTAAAGAGGCCCTCTGATGGGGACAGCTTATGTAAAGGGGCACCCTGATGGGGATACCAAATGTAAAGGAAGGTGTCACTCTGATGGTGACACCAAATGTAAGGGGTCACTCTGAAGGGGACACCAAATGTAAGGGGTCACTGTGATGGAGATACCTTATGTAAAGGGGCACCCTAATGGGGATACCAAATGTAAAGGAAGGTGTCACTCTGATGGTGACACCAAATGTAAGGGGTCACTCTGAAGGGGACACCAAATGTAAGGGGTCACTCTGAAGGGGACACCAAATGTAAGGGGTCACTCTGAAGGGGACAGCAGATGTAAGGAGTCACTCTGAAGGGGACAGCAGATGTAAGGAGTCACTCTGATGGTGACACCAAATGTAAGGGGTCACTCTGGTGGGGACACTAGATTTAAGGGATTACTTTGAAGGGGACAGCAGATGTAAGGGGTCACTGTGATGGGGGACACCAAATGTAAGGGGTCACTCTGAAGGATACAGCAGATGTAAGGGGTCACTCTGATGGGGACAGCAGATGTAAGGGGTCACTGTGATGGTGACACCAAATGTAAGGGGTCACTCTGATGGGGACACTAGATTTAAGGGATTACTTTGAAGGGGACAGCAGATGTAAGGGGTCACTGTGATGGGGGACACCAAATGTAAGGGGTCACTCTGAAGGATACAGCAGATGTAAGGGGTCACTCTGATGGGGACAGCAGATGTAAGGGGTCACTGTGATGGTGACACCAAATGTAAGGGGTCACTCTGATGGGGACACTAGATTTAAGGGATTACTTTGAAGGGGACAGCAGATGTAAGGGGTCACTGTGATGGGAAAACCTTATGTAAAGGGGCACTCCGATTGTATTACATTTTTGTTTTTCATTTGTTATGTATACTACAAAAAAAAGTTTGCCGCACGCCGCTAAAGTGTTGGGGTTTGGCTTGAAGAAAAGGTGGCAACCCCAATACCTACACAAGACAAAGTCCCTTTAAAGTTGCATTGAGTTGCATCAAAATAGTACACTATTGGGAATTAAATGTGAGTTTCTCTGCATCCAATTCGCATGACAGAACAGTGTGAGGCTCTCAATGGAGCCGGTTCACACATCTCCGGGCGGCCACGGAGCGCACTGCAGAAGAGTCCTGTGCATGCTTGGCTCAGTTTTAGGTCCTAATTCAGCCAAAAATTCGGACCTAAAATGGCAAATGGGGACGCACCGGACCCCCTGCTTCCCGCCGCACACAGTGTGAACCCAGCCTTACAGTAAGGTGACCAGATTTTTAAAATGAAATCCGGGGACAGATTTTTTTTTTTTTTTTAATGGCAAATGATAAACTATTTTATAAGCATAATTTCTAAAAAAAAATAATATGTTTAGTGTATGTGGGATGTGTTTATGGAATGATTGTATGATATATTATACGTTATTTCTCACATTTCATCCATGAGATAAATAAAAGATACTTCTTAGAATTTCTTGGAATATAACTACCAAATGTTAAGAAGATAAGATAGAGAAAAAAACTTTTCAATGCATATTTTTTATTTTTGAGGAGCACAGAGGGGAGCCGGAGGAGATCAGAGGAGGACCAGAGGAGCACATTGGGGGGCCGAAGGAGATCAGAGGAGGACCAGAGGAGCACATTGGGGGGCCGAAGGAGATCAGAGGGGGACCAGATCAGCACAGAGGGGAGCCAGAGGGGGACCAGAGGAGCACATTGGGGGACCAGAGGAGCACAGAGGGGAGCCGGAGGAGATCAGAGGGGGACCAGAGGAGCACAGAGGGGAGCCGGAGGAGATCAGAGGGGGACCAGAGGAGCACATTGGGGGGCCGGAGGAGATCAGAGGGGGACCAGATGAGCACAGAGGGGAGCCAGAGGGGGACCAGAGGAGCACATTGGGGGACCAGAGGAGCACAGAGGGGAGCCGGAGGAGATCAGAGGGGGACCAGAGGAGCACAGAGGGGAGCCGGAGGAGATCAGAGGGGGACCAGAGGAGCACAGAAGGGAGCCGGAGGAGATCAGAGGGGGACCAGAGGAGCACAGAGGGGAGCCAGAGGGGGACCAGATGAGCACAGAGGGGAGCCAGAGGGGGACCAGAGGAACACATTGTGTGACCAGAGGAGCACAGAGGGGAGCCGGAGGAGATCAGAGGGGGACCAGAGGAGCACAGAGGGGAGCCAGAGGGGGACAAGATGAGCACAGAGGGGAGCCAGAGGGGGACCAGAGGAGCACATTGGGGGACCAGAGGAGCACAGAGGGGAGCCGGAGGAGATCAGAGGGGGACCAGAGGAGCACAGAGGGGAGCCGGAGGAGATCAGAGGGGGACCAGAGGAGCACAGAAGGGAGCCGGAGGAGATCAGAGGGGGACCAGAGGAGCACAGAGGGGAGCCAGAGGGGGACCAGATGAGCACAGAGGGGAGCCAGAGGGGGACCAGAGGAGCACATTGGGTGACCAGAGGGGAGCCGGAGGAGATTAGAGGGGGACCAGAGGGGCACATTGGGGGACCAGAGGAGCACATTGGGGAGCCGGAGGAGCACATTGGGGGACCAGAGGAGCACATTGGGGGACCAGAGGAGCACATTGGGGGAGCCAGAGGAGCACAGAGGGGGAGCCAGAAGAGCACAGAGGGGGAGCCAGAGGAGCACCGAGAGGGAGCCAGAGGGGCACCGAGGGAGAGCCAGAGGAGCATAGAGGACCAAGGGAGAACACTGGGAGCTGGAAGAGGGCACAGGGCCCAGAGATTAGGGACATTTGATGGGCATTCGGGGATGATCTGTGCGGTGGTGGGGGGAGTTACAAGCACCGATATCCCTGTGTGGCTTTCAATGAAGCAGCTGACAGCCGCAGGAGGGAGAGGAGGAGAAGCGGCTGTCAGCTGCTTCATTGAAAGCCACACAGGGAGATTGGTGCTTATAACCCCCCCCCACCACCGCACAGATCAGTGCCGGGGACAAAACCGGGGAAAGACTTGATCCGGGGACAGTGTCCTGAGTCCGGGGACTGTCCCCAGAAACCGGGGACATCTGGTCACCCTACCTTACAGGAAAGAATGCAGGGCAGTCTTTGCTGACCTTCTGCTGGCTGTCTCTGGCCTCAAAATCCACGGAGTTCCTTGCCTGAAGCAAGTTTGCAGCCTGCAGGAGGAGAGATCAGAGTTCTTGATCTGCACACTTGCTCTGGGTCAGTGACTCAGAGAGGAATATAGCTACTGGAACACAATGGCAAGACAGCTAGCAGGTTAATGATAAATACATTCCAGGTTCATCACAACAAAAGGTGTGCAAAGTCATCAAGTTTGTATTCACTAGAAAGCAGCCACAGCCTGAGTAGAAAAGCCTGTCCTCTGCCAGCATGCTGTAGAGAAGGACCTTCGCTCTGTGTAGAAGCAGCAGTCTCTCTGCAGAAGTCCATCTCACCTCTTTGCTGGGTCAGACCTATAGCTCCTTAGTTAACCACTTGCCGACCAGCCACCGCAGTTATACGGCAGAAGGTCGGCAGGTTCCCGCGAATCGCCGTACCTGTATGGCAGTTCGCAGGAGAGCTCCGGAAGCGCGCGCCCACTCAACAGCGGGGAAGCCTGGGGGTGGGGCCAGCACCCGCGATCGCTCCCCATGAAGAAAGAACAGCGGTCTGCTGTTGTAAACCCAGCAGACCGTTGTTCTCTCTGGTATCAACACAGAGCTCCTGTGTTCCTGCTATTTAGGCACACAGGTCTCTGTGTTGATATTACAAGCCCACCCCACTCCCCAACAATTGGAAAGCACCCCCTAGGCTCACATTTAACCCTTTGATCGCCCCTGGGTTAACCCCTTCCCTGCCAGTGTCATTTCTACACTAACAGTGCATATTTTTAGCCCTGATTACTGTAGTAATGTCACTGGTCCCCCCAAAAGTGTCAAAAATGTCAGTTAGAGGGTCCGATCTGTCTGCCGAAATGTCGCAGTCCCGCTAAAAATCGCAAATCGCCACCATTACTATTAAAAAAAAAATAATAAAAAAATAAAAATGACATAAATCTTTCCTCTAGTTTGTAGACGTGATAACTTTTACGCAAACCAATCAAAATACCCTTTTTGGGATTTTCTTTTACCAAAAATATGTAGCAGAATACAAATTGGCCTAAAATGATGAAAAAATTAGATTTTTACATTTTTTTATTTTTTATTGGGAATGTTATATATCAGAATGTGAGAAAACGGAAAATTGATATCAAATACTTACCGTAATTTTCCTTTCCTGATGGACTCCATGGCAGCATACGTTTGGGTAGGCCCCGCCTCCTCTCCTACCTCATAGGACCCCACTCCCATAAATCTTTGCTCCCTTTCAGCATCAGTGTTCTGTAACTAGCCTACTCAGGAATTGGGAGGGGACTCCTGCTGCCATGGAGTCCATCAGGAAAGGAAAATTACGGTAAGTATTTGATATCAATTTTCCGTTTTCCTGACAGACTCCATGGCAGCATACGTTTGGGAAATAACTCGCTATACACTCCCGGGTGGGAAGATGCTGAACAAAGAAAACTTTAATTGGCACTGTCAACTGACAAGACTTGAACGCCAAAATTAACGGAAGACAAAGCAGCAGGTTCAAAACAATAATGGGAAAGAAAAGTATTAACAGATGACCAAGATGCTGCCTTGCAGATCACGTCAGGTGCGACGTGCTTGGAAGCTGCCCAAGACGTAGCGACACTTCTTGTAGAGTGAGCTGTAATCGCCTCTGGAGGAGCCAAGCCCTTTGCTCTATACGCCCATTGGATAGCCTGAACGATCCACGCAGCCACTGCTCTGGAAGATGCACGCATTCCCTTCTTTTTGCCATGTAGCAGAACGAAAAGGAAGTCCGATTGGCGGAAGGAGGATGTGGCCTCCAGATATTGACTTAGAGTGTTGCCCACGTCTAGAGGATGGACTGAAGAATTCTCATCAGTTCTGAAGGTGGGAAGAACTATCTCAGCATTTTCGTGGAAGACAGAGGTCACTTTTGGATTTGACCCTAGCATAGGGATAAGGACCACCCTGTCTTGAAAAAAGGTCAAAAAAGGTTCTTTGTGACCCAGATTGTGTATCTCGGAGACCCTCTTAGCAGAGGAAATAGCCACCAAAAATGCTGTTTTCAACGTAAGTTCCTTGACAGACATGGAAGCAACATCCTTTGAAGAAAAAAAGTCCAAAACTAAAGGAAGATCCCATTTTGGGAATCTTGGCCTTCTCTGAGGCCTAAGCCTGACTGCTCCCTTAAAAAATTGCTGGATCAGATGATGACTTGCCCACTGAATTCCGGTAAAGGCTGAAATGGCGGATACTTGCACCCGGAGAGAACTAACCGAGAGGGGCAGATCCAGACCAGACTGCAAAAAACTTAAAATCTGCTGAACAGTAGGTGTACCTACTGGACCTGACCCCTGGGCCTGATGACTCATGAACCTGGCCCATATCCTTTCATATACCCTGTTGGTGCTGGGCCTTCTTGAACTCATGAGAGTCGGAATCACCTCCTCTGGACATCCGAGAGCTTCCAACCTCCCCCTCTCAAAAACCAAGCCCTGAGGTGCAGCCGTGCAGGGAATGGGTGCAGAGTAGGACCCTGAGACAGAAGGTCCGACCTGAGAGGTAGAGGGATTGGATCCCTGAAGCTCAGAAGGGACAGCAGGGGAAACCATGGCCTGTTGGGCCAGAAGGGGATTATTGCCACGATCTCTACTTCCTCCATCTTCAGTCTCCGCAGGAATTGGAGTACTATTGGCACTGGTGGAAAGGCATAAGCAGACTGGAAGTTCCACCTGTCCGTGAGGGCATCCACTCCGAAAGCTTGAGGATCTCTGAATCTCGTGTAGTACTTCCGAAGCTTCCTGTTGCGTGGGCTCACAAACAGATCCACTTCGGGTGAAATCCCCAGAGATAACACCCAGTTGAACACCTCTTGGTGGAGGGACCACTCGTTGTTGTCTAGTTGGAAATGAGATAGGAAGTCTGCCTCCACATTCAACACTCCCGGGACAAAGACCGCTGAGAGATTGGCCAGATGATGCTGAGCCCATGTCATGATCGGTTCTGTTTCTTGGAGGAGAGACATACTGCGTGTTCCTCCCTGCCTCTTGACATAAGCCACTGCCGTGGTGTTGTCCATCCTTAACAGCACTGAAGCCCCCTGTGTTAGATGGTGAAAAGCCTGGAGTGCTTTGAGGGCGGCTCGAAGTTCTAGAACATTGGACACTACTCCGTGACCTGGGAAGTTCCATCTGCCTTGTGCCACTTCGGTCAGACAGTGGGCTCCCCAACCGGTATTGCTGGCATCGGAGGTTATCGTTACCCAGGAAATCGGAGCGATTGAGTGGCAGTTGGTCAGATTTGTACGGCGTAACCACCAGGGAAGGCATCCCTTCATGAATGGAGTCAGGTGAATAACCTGTGACAAATTCTCCATCGTCCACTGTTGGAGAAACCCCTTCTGGAAGGGTCTCAGCTTCCACATAGCCCACTTCACCATAGGCGAGGTGGCTACAAGCGTCCCTACTACCTTTAGACACTGGCGAGCAGTGAGACGAGAGGCAGCGAGAGCGTGAGACACCCTGCTCTGGACTACAGGAATTTTCTCTTCTGGCAGGGAAATGGTGCACTTCACCGTGTTGAACAGTGCCCCGAGAAACACCAGCGACTGCGTAGGCACCAGATGGCTCTTTTCTAGATTCAGAATCCAACCGAATTCCTGAAGCGTAGATGTCACTTGCTCCAGATGTAAGAGTAACTGATGCTTGTCCTGGGACAGAAGGAGGAGATCGTCCAGATAATGATGCAATCTGATGCCTCTGGTCCTGATGAGAGCAACAACTGCCAGCAAGGTCTTCGAGAACGTGCGAGGCAAAGTTGAGAGCCCGAAGGGAAGACACGTAAATTGCATGTGAGCACGACCTACAGCAAACCGGAGGAACTGATGGTACTCTTTTGCCACAGGAACGTGGAAGTATGCGTCTTTTAGGTCGATCGATGCCAACCAATCTCCTGAATGTTGAATGGTGACTAGGGACTCCATTTTGAACTTTTCTTGATGGATCGACCTGTTGAGATAAGTGAGGTCTATTACCGGATGCCAGGTGCCGTTCTTCTTCTGGACGAGAAACAGAGGTGAATAGACTCCGAAACCTCGTTCTGCCTCCGGAACTGGCACAACAGCTCGCTGAACCAGTAAGGAGTCCACGTAGGCAAGAAGAATCTTCTTTTTCTCTGCCGAAGGAGGAAGTGAGGTTGCGACAAACCTGGGTTTGGGAACGTTGTCGAACGCCCACTAATGTCCCTGGGACACGATGTTTAACACCCAGGGATCCTGAATCGAGGCCGCCCAGACATCCCGAAATTGGAGCAGCCTGGCCCCTACCGGGAAGGCCTGGACGGGCCCAACCTCAAAAGGATTTGGTGGCCTCCCGGTCACCGGACGAAGAGCCTTTAGAGCCTTTCTGGAAGGTGGATTGCCTTGACTTCCAACCTCTTCCGTAGGACTTGCCTGGTTTGTAGCTGCGTGCTTCCCTGGCACGATTGGCAGTTTGTCTTCTCGGGAAAGAGCGCTTCTGAGCGCCTGGGCGTTTATCCTGAGGGAGGAAACCAGATTTTCCACCCGTGGCCCGAGTTATGGCTGCATCCAACTTGTTCCCAAAGAGGGAAGAACCCTCAAAGGGAATTCGGCACCACGCCTGTTTGGAAGCAGCATCAGCAACCCAAGGCCTAAGCCAAAGGGCGCGTTTGGCCGTAACCGAAGCCAGCATAACTCGAGCCAAAAGGCGAATGGTGTCTAGAGACGCCTCCCCCAGAAAACCCGCAGCCATCTTCAGCTCCTGGATTGGGGAGCTCTGGAGCACTTCCTCCGAAACTCCTCCAAGGGTACCCTCGAGGGCATTAATCCAGACTTCCATGGCCTTTAAAATCGTAGCCAAAGCCAAAGCTGGCTTACAGGCCATGCCGGCCGAAAGATATGCTCGTTTAAGATCAGCGTCGATCCTCCTATCCAACGGATCCCTAAAAGAGGCTGTATCCTCCATTGGAAGGGTGACATGCTTGACCAAACGCATCACCGCTGCATCCACACTTGGGGAAGATTCCAGATACTTCACCTTATCTTGTTTAAATGGATACAGCTTCGCCATTTTTGTGGTCAGAGAATTTTTCCTTTCCACTTTGCTCCACTCTTCTGTAATTATATCTCCCAGTTCCCCTAGAAATGGGAAGTCCAAGCGCTCTTTGCATAGCTGCTTGAAGTATTTTCGCTGTTTTGGGGAGGAGACAGCTGGGTCCTCCCATTCAAGAGCTTCTCTCACCGCCTTCACAAGAGAGGAGACCTGGCCGAACTCAAATCCTGAACCGGAGTCATCTGAATCAGATTCGGACTCTGACGGAAGGATAGAAGGATGGCTGGGTTGAGAGGACTCAAAAGGATCCTGAACCAGAAGAGCTCTTTCCGGAGAGCGGGATGGTCCTGCAGAAGTACTTGGCTTTTGTAACCCAGCTAAAGAGTCTTTGAGGACTCTGCGCACAACCTCCTCAATATGATGGTCCGACTTCTCCCTTTCACCCGTGGCTTGGGTATAACAGGGTTTACACAGAGAGGAGCCATCAGTTACTATGGTACCACAACCCCAGCATTTCTTGCCATGCGGGTGCTCTGAACGGCCATGATGTGTTGAACCAGAAGATTTGCCATCACGTCCCCTATTGTGGGGGGAACTGCGTCTGGACCTAGACGAGGAGTGCCGGTGATGCGACTTAGAATGTCTGTCTTCGCTGCGTGCGCTAGGCTGGTGTTCAGACCTGGAAGAGCTGGGGACAGACACATGCAGCGATATGTAAGGGAAAGACACAAAAAACCTCCCCCCCCCCTTCAATGCCCAGCACATACCTGGTATGAGCGGGCTGGCCACTAGGGGGTGGAGAAGCGTCCATATCGAAGCAACCGAGGGAGCGAAGAAACTCTTCACCACTATGCAAAAGGTAAATACATAGAGCTAAGCCTAAGCATGAATCAAAGAAACTGCCAAAAAGCCTATTAAGAGTACAAATCTTACCTTACAAAACGACAGTCAGAGTCTGGGGGAGGCTGTATGTGTATGCCGACCTTCCCACCAGCTCTGACATACTGAGGGATTTATATATGCCGCCTCGCGGCCGCCGAACGCTACCGCGCATGCGCGAGTGATGTCACGCGTCACTCCCGCGCATGCGCACCGAATCTAGTGCCCGGCGGCTACTGCGCATGCGCAGAAGCGCCGCGCAACCCGAAAGCGGCTGCCGCGATCGCGGCCGCGGCAGGACCGGGAGCCACCGGACTATACAGAGAAGAAAAACACGGCAGACAACAGCAGCAGTAAGTAAAAACGGCCTGACATATACTTAAACAATACCACAGACTAGCACACAAAAGGCACAACCAAAAGAAATAAACAAATAAAAAAGGTCCCATCACAGGGCTTACCACCCTGCCCAAGCAGAGAAGGGTCCCAGAGGCACACCACCGGACTGTGTCTTCAGGCAAAGATAGGCCACCCACGGCAGCAGGGCTCTCTCGGCCAGACCACAGCGATCCTGCTGAGGGTCTCTTCCATTGCCCCCTCCATACCCTGCTAATAGCCAGGGCTTATCGGAGTCTCCACGACCCAATCTGCTTCAAGGTATAGGACTTGAAAATAGTAGGAACATAACACCGTATGTATGAGGAGGACGAAAAAAGAACACTGATGCTGAAAGGGAGCAAAGATTTATGGGAGTGGGGTCCTATGAGGTAGGAGAGGAGGCGGGGCCTACCCAAACGTATGCTGCCATGGAGTCTGTCAGGAAAGATTGTTTTTTTTTTTTTCAGAATTGTTGTTTTTTTTTTTTTTTTGTTTATAGCGCAAAAAATAAAAATCGCACAGGTGATCAAATACCACCAAACGAAACATATACGATACATATGTTTAAGGTTTGCACTGTATATTAGACGTTTTTGTCCCATTCCAGGCCCTTTAACAGGTAGCGCCATTTACCAACTTTTTTTCCCTCTTTCCACCACCAAAAGAAAGCTCTATTTGTGGGAAAAAAAGGACATCAATTTTATTTGGGTACAGGGTCGCACAACCACGCAATTGTCCGTTAAAATAACGCAGTGCCGAATCGCAAAATATGGCCTGGTCATTAAGGGGGCAAATCCTTCCGGTCCAGTAGTGGTTAACAAAGCTCATGCTCCCTGCTGATTGGACAGCTTTAGCTTTCTCACGCCATAAAACATATTATAATGTGCGTAACAGTAACGCAGGGGAACCCATCGTATATGTGTGCTGCGGCGGTGCATTGTGAGAACGGGCCCTACAAGTGGAGACACCCTTTAATAATTTGATTTGCGTTTCAGCCAGCGTCTTGCAAGACATTGACAAGTAAATCCAGGACATCCAGGAAGCCGAGCTGGATAACACTGAGTGAGTGTCAGTCCGCTGAGGATCCGATTCTATAGAGTCCCTGTCTTCTCCAACATCTGCAGATGGGGAAGCGGGGGGGAGGGGGGGTCCTTTCTATTTCTAGGGCTCTCAGCTGCAGCTGTCCTTGTTTTACTTACTTAAAGGAACATAATCCAACTTCTTTCTTTATTTATTTTTGTGTTAGCCCCCAGGGGGCCAAACACCTGGACCAGCACTGAAGGCAGGTCCTCGGAGCAGAAACCAAACTCCAGCAGGGACTGATGTGACAACAGGGGACAGACTAAGAACAAGAATAGAAGACACATCCGGGCTAAACTAGAGCGAACATTGACATATATGGAACATAGAGAAGATAACACAAGCTTGTGCACTTATACACTATATTACCAAAAGTATTGGGACGCCTGCCTTTACGCACACATGAATTTTAATGGCATCCCAGCCTTAGTCCGTAGGGTTCAATATTGGTTGGCCCACCCTTTGCAGCTGAAGTTCTGACTTCAACCGGATAGAACACCTTTGGGATGAATTAGAGTGGAGACTGTGAGCCAGGTCTTCTTGTCCACATCAGTGCCTGACCTCAGAAATGTGCTTCTGGAAGAATGGTCAAACATTCCCATAGACACAAAATATATAACAAAAACTATCAGCGCAAAAAAAATATCAATAGTGAATGGTGCAATAAACAAATGATATAAAGACCAGCTGCACACACTAAGGCTCCATGTACACGGGACGCTGGAAATGGCCGTTTAGGAGCAGTTGGGCGTTTTTTTTAGAAGCCCCTGAACCCATCTACATTTTATCTTATCTGTCCATGTACACCAGGTCGTTTGCGGTCGTTTGCGGGCAGTTGCGTTCAGGGACTTTTTTTAGAACGCAATTATTTGCATTCGAACGTGTGTTTCCCGTCGTTTCAAACGCAAAAACGCGTCCGAACGCGACCAAACGCTATGACCCGCGTTTGGCTTTCGCGTTTTTCCATTTTAAAGGGGAATCATTTTTTTTACCTCTAGGAACGGTATTAAACGCAAACGCCCGCTAAACGCGGGTACAAACGCGACCGAACGGACGTTTCAAACGTCCTAAAAATTCCAGCATTCAAAGGGACTTTTAACAACGTCCCGTGTACATGGAGCCTGCACATGTCTAAACCACACAATGTAAACTAAATAAACCGAAAAGTAGTGTTGCGCCAGTCATGTGCACACATAGTGTAATAAAACTCAAAATCAGTGTCCATACATGTTCCAATGTCCATACAATCAATCAAATAAACAGTGAATCCACGTGTCCAAAAGAATCTTGTGCAAAACTTAATTAGTGCTTTCGTGATTAGTGCAATCCCACCACCAGGTGAATTGGTCTCTCACCTCCACTATAGACCCACTGCTGGGTCAATCACAGCGGTGCATATACACAGCGACCTTCAGATAGTAAGCCTATCACCTCCAGAGGGATTCTCACCGATAGACATAAAAGGGGAACAAAGGAAGAGATCTAGTGCTCTCTGTATGGTTGCAGTAAACCGCTTTATTGAGTAAAGGAATAGTACTCAGAAAGGTGGCGCTTCCAAAGCGCATAGCAATCAGCATAAACGGTATCTAGGAAGAGACAGCTTCCAGCACGCAGGCTCTGTCCCCTATACGCGTCCCCTATACTTCCTCAGTAGGGGTAGACCCCTACTGAGGAAGTCAACGCCTGTGGTTGGGCTTTGACGTCACGCCACGCATATAGGGGACAGAGCCTGCGTGCTGGAAGCTGTCTCTTCCTAGATACCGTTTATGCTGATTGCTATGCGCTTTGGAAGCGCCACCTTTGTGAGTACCATTCCTTTACTCAATAAAGCGGTTTACTGCAACCATACAGAGAGCACTAGATCTCTTCCTTTGTTCCCCCTTTATGTTTATCGGTGAGAATCCCTCTGGAGGTGATAGGCTATCCATAGCCTTTACTATCTGAAGGTCCTGGCGTATATACAACGCTGTGATTGACCCAGCAGTGGGTCTATAGTGGAGGTGAGTGACCAATTCACCTGGTGGTGGGATTGCACTAATCACGAAAGCACTAATTAAGTTTTGCACAAGATTCTTTTGGACACATGGATTCACCGTTTATTTGATTGATTGTATGGACATTGGAACATGTATGGACACTGATTTTGAGTTTTATTACACTATGTGTGCACATGACTGGCGCAACACTACTTTTCGGTTAATTCCCATAGACACACTCCTAAACCTTGTGGACAGCCTTCCCAGAAGAGTTGAAGCTGTTATAGCTGCAAAGGGTGGGCCAACTCATTATTGAACCCTACGGACTAATGCCTCGTACACACGTGCAGATCGTCGGCCGAACGATCGGCCGTCTTTTGTCCCCGGGCTGTCATGTCTGTTGAAAAGTGCAAAAGTGCACTTTTGCACAAGAATTTTGTCCGCCGACTACAGCCGACTGCAGAAGTGATGTCATGTGATGGTTAACTTTCCCTGTGTTTTTTCTTTTCTGAGCATGCCCAGTCTTGCAAATCTGCTGTCTGTCGGCCGAATTCTGTATTGACTGGAGAACAATCGGCCGCTCTGGTGTCGGCATACAAAAATTTTAATGCTTGCACGACAGATTCTTTTCGGCCGAAAGTGCGCTGTCGGCTGTCGGATGCATCATACTAACAAGCCGAAAATCGGCCGATCGTTCGGCGGCCGAACATTTTCGGCCGACAATCTGCACGTGTGTACGGGGCATTAGACTGGGATGCCATTAAAGTTCATGTGCATGTAAAGGCAGGCGTCCCAATACTTTTGACAATATAGCGTATCTCCGTTTGGAATGGCCTACAATCAAAAGCCTAGAAAATTATCGACTCTATTGTGTACGAATGACAGGTGCTCTTTATTTACACTGTTTCTTCCTTCTAAAGTAGATGTGTTGATTGGCTGACACTCTCTCCTGCATCCCCAGAGTTATCTTCGCTTGGAAGGATCCAAACTGTAAATTTTGCTGACTCTTTGTGTGTTGGAAGGGCGAGGTGAGAAATACGGAGGCTGATTTTTTACAGTCAGTAGTAAATCTGGACTCAATCTATCGCCTGCGGAACCCGGCTACAATCTTTGGCCAAACCAGAGTGGCAACCTGAACCCGATCCGTCTTCTGGTTTGCAGTCGGAGAAGCTATTTTAATCGGAAACACGTTCATTTCCCATAGACCTTCATTTCCCATAGACGGGGCAAAACTACGAAGGCCAAGACTACGGCGTCCAGACCAGAGAAACACAACGATAAAACTATATTTTATTTTTCCCAGGGATGAGGTTTCCAGCTTTGTACATTTAATATTATACAGGATTTATATAGCGCCAACAGTTTGCGCAGCGCTTTACAATATGAGGGAAGACAATACAGTTCAATACAGGAGGATTAAGAGCCGGTTCACACTGAGACGATCCGACTTCGGGGGGCGACCTGTGAAGTCGCGTGCACCACTGTGCACCGCGACTTCGGCGCGACCTGCAGGGACTTCACATAATGGAAGTCTATACAAGTTGCTCCCAGGTCGCCCCAAAGTAGTACAGGACCCTTTTTCTAAGTCGGAGCGACTTGTGTCGCTCCTATTAGAACGGGTCCTGTACTACTCAATGGACCGCGACATAACGCGACTTGTCAGGCTGACAAGTCGCGCTAGTGTGAATGGGCTCTTAGAGGGCCCTGCTCGTTAGAGCTTACAATCTAGAAGGATTGGATACATTTTCTATTAAGTATAACACATGGGCACATAACACAAACCTTCTCACAAGGGTGTCCTTTTATGAAACTGAGATGAGCAGTGATCCTGCTGATCGCAGCTCATTTCCGATCTTTATTGGTTTATGAAACAGAGGTGATCGGGGGAGAACATGTTCTCTGCTGATCATCTCGACACACAGAGAATCTGTCATTGACTGACACAGAAATGGCCAGGTTATGAAGCTGCGATCTCTGCACTTCACTGGTGATCTGTGCCAGAATTCACACTCCCGGATTCACCAGCCTGGAGGTGGGGAATCGGGGAGAGAAGACAGAATCGGGGGAGAACTGAGGGGGAACGAGGAAGATTATCGACTTCCTTCTTCAGAGCCCCCAACACAGTAATCATGTCCCCCTGCCATATTTATGTATCTATATATTTCATGTGTGTGTATATATATATATATAAAATGTATGTGTATGTATGCAGTATATATGTATATTTATGTATATAGTTACATAGTTACATAGTAGGTGAGGTTGAATAAAGACAATAGTCCATCCAGTTCATACTGATAATGGGGTACTTTGATGCAGTAGTGGGCTTGAGCACGATATGGCCATATGGTGGGACCAAACCCCCATTTTTATTTATGGACTCTCTTCAGATTTGGTAGTTATTTCT
Source organism: Pelophylax lessonae (assembly GCF_965119305.1). NCBI lineage: Eukaryota > Metazoa > Chordata > Amphibia > Anura > Ranidae > Pelophylax > Pelophylax lessonae. Next base: position 288,011,831 of record NC_138775.1, on the reverse strand, counting down.
TTTGCATTTGCGCGCTATTCTTTTTTAATATACATGTCTTTTGGTTCATAGCTGCAGCAGCTTTGGAAATACATGGGTATGCTCCCCCAAATTTTTTGCCTGTTTATTATATATTCGGTCTGACCAGACTATCGAGGTTGAGCAGCCCTCCCCCACCCCCCACACAGACCTGTACTCAATCAGTGTCCACCATCAAGTGGATATAGGAGGAGTCCCCTGTAGTGCATTTGCACATCCTTCCCAGCAAGGAGTATTATCTCCAAGGGTTAGAAAGGCTGGATTCATCTCTTTTTCATGGATAGTGTAGGACCCACTGATAATGGGGTACTTTGACGCAGTAGTGGGCTTGAGCACGATATGGCCATATGGTGGGACCAAACCCCCATTTTTATTTATGGACTCTCTTCAGATTTGGTAGCAATTTCTTTTGCATTTGCGCGCTATTCTTTTTTAATATACAAGTCCATCCAGTTCAACCTGTGTAGGTGTGTGTGGCTGTAATCATCTCTAATACCCCTGAATGTTCTGATCCTTGAGATGTACGTCTAATAGTCTTTTGAAAGCCACCATACTTCCCGCAGAAACCACCTCTTGTGGTAGTGAATTCTACAATCTTGTAGCCCTAACAGTAAAGAACCCCCCACGTTGCCTGAGGTTAAAACGCTTCTCCTCTAATCGCATTGTATGCCCTCGAGTCCTCATGCAATCCCTTCGACTGAATAGCTTTTTTTCTAGGCTGAGATCACCATTGAGATATTTAAAAATTGCTATCATGTCCCCCCTCAGGCGTCTCTTCTCTAGGGAGAATAAATCAAGTGATTGCAGACGCTCTTCATAATTAAGGTCCTCCAACCCCCTAATCAGTTTAGTTGCCCTTCTCTGGACTCTCTCCAGCTCCAACACATCCCTCCTGAGGACTGGCGACCAGAACTGGACAGAATACTCCAGATGCGGTCAGACCAGAGTTTTATAAAGTGGAAGGATTATAGACTTATCTCTGGAATACATCCCTTTCTTTATGCATGATAATATTCTGCTGGCTTTGGCAGCTGCCGCCTGACATTGCATGCTGTTGCCTAGTCTATCATCAACCAGGACTCCCAGATCCTTCTCCATTTTTGATTCCCCCAAGGGTTCCCCTCCTAATGCTTTTATGTTTTTAGTCCCCAAGTGCAAAACCTTACACTTCTCCACGTTAAACCTCATTTGCCATGTCGTTGCCCACTCCGTTATTTTGTCCAGGTCATCCTGTAGGATATCTGCTTCATGCTGTGCAGTTATTGCCCTGCCCAATTTTGTGTCATCTGCAAAAACTGATATCGAACTACTGATCCCGACCTCAATGCTGTTTATGAATAAATTGAACAATGTTGGTCCCAGGGCTGAGCCTCGGGGGACCCCGCTTACCACCTCAGACCAGTCTGAGTATGCGCTGTTTATTACCACCCTTTGGACACGCCCTTTTAGCCAGTTCCGTATCCAAGAGCAAACCCTGCTGTCGATACCTGCAGACCTTATTTTATAAATTAAGCGCTTATGGGGAACTGTAACAAACGCCTTAGCGAAATCCAAGTACACCACATCCAATGGTCTGCCCCTATCTAGCTCACAGCTCACCTCCTCGTAGAATGTTAAGAGATTGGTTTGACAAGAACGCCCATTTGTAAACCCGTGCTGATTACTGCTGATGATGCTGTTGTCTTTAGCAAACTCTACGATATAGTCCCTTATCATCCCCTCCAGAAGTTTACATACTATCGATGTCAGACTGACAGGCCTATAATTTCCCGGGATATGCCTCTGACCCTTTTTGAATATTGGAATCACGTTAGCTTTCCTCCACTCCCCTGGTACATCTCCTGTCCTAATACTGTCCGCAAAGATCAGGAACAGTGGTCTAGATATAACCTTACTGAGTTCCTTGAGTACTCTCGGATGTACGCCATCCGGGCCTGGTGATTTGTTTGTGTTAAGTTTATCCAGCCTTGCCCTGATTTCACCCTCTGTTAGCCATAGTGACAAGTCCTGTGTATTACTACTAACCATACAGTCATGGTCAGTGTACCCCTCCGTTTCCTGTGTAAAGACTGACGAGAAAAAAGCATTCAGCACGGTTGCTTTTTCAGTGTCCTCTGTAACCATCCTCCCATCACTGTTAATTATGTGTGCAATATGCTCTGCCTTAGTTTTTTTGCTGTTGATATATTTAAAGAATTTCTTTGTTTTTTTTTTTTTTTACTATCCTCCGCTATTTGTCTCTCAAAGTTTATTTTAGCCATCTTGATTTCGTGTTTACTCTTCTTATTTGCCTCCTTGTATTGGTCGAAAGCCGATACCCTGCCCTCTGATTTATATTTCCTGAAGGCCAATTTTTTTCCCCTAATAAGGTTTTTGACGCTACGGTTTAGCCAGCCAGGTTTGGCTTTGTCTCTTCTAAATTTATTTCCCATAGGAATGCACTGCAAGATGCATTTGCTTAATATGTTCCTAAAGCATTCCCATTTTTCCTCTGTGGTCAGGGATCCCAGGGTTTGGTCCCAGTTTACCCTTTCCATCAATGAGAACAATTTTGGAAAGTTTGCCCTTCTGAAGTTTAGGGTTCTTATGTTCCCCACTTGCCTTGCTATATTGTTATTTATGCTAAATGTGATCATCCTGTGATCGCTAGAGCCCAGGTTGTCCTGGACTCCTACCTCCGAGATTAGGTCTGGGTTATTAGTGATCAATAGATCCAGGATTGCATTTTCTCTAGTAGGAGAATCCACCAACTGAGACATGTAATTATCCTGTAAGGTTTCCATGAATAGCCGGGCCTTCTGTGAGTGTGTAGTCCCCTCATCCCAGTCAATGTCGGGATAATTGAAGTCCCCCAATATGATGACTGATCCTAGCTTTGCCACTTTACCCAATAGTGCTAAAAATTCCAGCTCTACCTCCTCCCCTTGTTTAGGTGGCCTATATAGCAAACCCCCACAATTACTTTTCCCTTTTCTCCTTCCCTATGGAGTTCTACCCATACGGATTCTAACTCCATACTCATCCCTTCCGTAATGTCACTCCTCTCTATCACCCTTACATTGTTCTTGACGTAGAGACATACCCCTCCCCCTCTTTTTCCTATCCTGTCCTTCCGTTACACCGAATACCCTTGGATATTGGCCAGTAGGGTATTCGGTGTAGGGGGACTAATTATTTTATTAACATTAGTGGGGGTCGAACGCACATGTACTCAGCAGTGATAATCTATCACGGCTTTTTAAACTGTTTCTCGTACTGTAATCTCGATTTGTCTCACGAGATTACAGGCGCCCTATTCACTTGTATACAGATCTCGGCCGTTTGCCGAGGAAAAACTTCTCCTCTGTTCATCCTGTGAGAACTGAAGTTCACAGCTTCATAAAAAGGGTGCCAGAGGTGATAATTTTCCCCGGAGAACTGCCAAGAAGTGAACGGTGAAAAAAATTCACAGTTTCATAAATGGACACCAAGATGTGATAGGGTACAATAACGAGACGTCATCTTCTAGGTGCAGCAGGTACAGCAGGGGGAGGGGGGTCACAGTCGCTGATTCTGTTGAACCTCATTGGTTTTCTTCAAAGGCTATACAAATATAAAAAGGGATACAAGAAAAAAAGAACACGTTAAGACTTTACAATGTGACAAGATAAAAATGTACACTATATTACCAAAAATATTGGGACGCCTACCTTTACACACACATGAACTTTAATGGCATCCCAGTCTTAGTCCGTAGGGTTCAATATTGAGTTGGCCCACCCTTTGCAGCTGTAACAGCTTCAACTCTTCTGGGAAGGCTGTCCACAAGGTTTAGGAGTGTGTCTATGGGAATGTTTGACTATTCTTCCAGAAGTGCATTTCTGAGGTCAGGCACTGATGTTGGAGAGAAGGCCTGGGTCACAGTCTGCACTCTAATTCATCCCAAAGGTGTTTTGTCAGGTTGAGGTCAGGACTCTGTGCAGGCCAGTCAAGTTTCTCCACCCCAAACTCTCTCATTCATGTCTTTATGGACCTTGCTTTATGCACTGGTCCAAATCATTTGGTGGAGGGGGGATTATGGTGTGGGGTTGTTTTTTAGAGTTGGGCTTGGCCCCTTAGTTCCAGTGAAGGGAACTCTTAAGGCGTCAGCATACCAAGACATTTTGGACAATTTCATGCTCCCTACCTTGTGGGAACAGTTTGGGGATGACCCCTTTCTGTTCCAACATGACTGCACACCAGTGCACAAAGCAAGGTCCATAAAGACATGGATCAAACAAAATAAACGTTGGCGCATAACACATAACTAAATAGCATCATCAAGGGGATTAAAGTTCATGCATAGTCACTAGTAAGTTCAATAAAATGGAGGAAGTGGGAAAAGTGAATGACACCCAGGGCTAGCTCTGTCACAGAGAGAAGTCAACTCTGTAATGCAAAAAAAGGAGAAAAAGCGGAGCGCCTCTAAGTGTAATCAGTTTAATTATCCACAATAGATCAGGTACAAAAACCTGCTCACATAAGAATAAATAAGAGTAGACTCATCTGAATAGTGGCATGCCGCAATTGGGAGTCAGTGTCCAGGTAGTATAACTCCATGATGATAGTGCAGGGGAGGATTGTTGCTCCATCAGGCTGGATGGCCGGCGGCTTCCGGGTACTGCTCTGCTATTCAGACACTTGTGACATCACCGATCAGGCAGCCAATAGCACCACGGAGCAACGGTGCACTACTATGGACTCCCCATTGCGGCATGCCACTATTCAGATGAGCCTACTCTTATTTATTCTTATGTGAGCAAGTTTTTGTACCTGATCTATTGTGGATAATTAAACTGATTACACTTAGAGGCGCTCCGCTTTTTCTCCATAAAGACATGGATGAGCGGGTTTGTGGTGGAGGAACTTGACTGGCCTGCACAGAGTCCTGACCTCAACCTGATAGAACACCTTTGGGATGAATTAAAGCAGAGACTGCGAGCCAGGCCTCCTCGTCCAAAATAAGCGCCTGACCTCACAAATGCGCTTCTAGAAGAATGGTCCAACATTGTCATAGACACACTCCTAAACCTTGTGGACAGCTTTGTGAAGCTGTTATAGCTGCAAAGGGTGGGCCAACTCTATATTGAACCCTACGGACTAAGATTGGGATGCCATTAACCACTTAAGCCCCGGAAGATTTTACCTCCATTGCGACCAGGGTTTTTTTTGCGATTCGGCACTGCGTGACTTTAAGGGACAATTGCGCGGTCGTGCGACGCTGTACCTAAACGAATTTGACGTCCTTTTTTTCCCACAAACAGAGTTTTCTTTTGGTGGTATTTGATCACCTGTGCGATTTTTACTTTTTGCGCTATAAACAAAAAAATAGCGTCAATTTTGCAAAAATAACAATATTTTTCACATTTTTTTATATGAAATTCCCCCCAAAAAAATGTAAAAATCAAAATTTTTTAACATTTTAGGCCAATTTGTTTTATGCTACATATGTTTGGTAAAAAAAAAAATCGCAAAAAGCGTATTTTGATTTGGTTTGCGCAAAAGTTATAGCGTTTACTAACTAAGGGAAAGATTTTTGTCATTTTTGGTGTTTTTTTTTTTAACGAGTAATGGCGGCGATCTGCGATTTTTTTGCGGTACTGCGACACTGCGGCGGACAGATCGGACCCTTGACTGACATTTTTGACACTTTTGGGGTTACCAGTGACATTACTGCACTAATCAGTGCTATATATATGCACTGTTACTGCAAAATGACACTGGCAGGGAAGGGGTTAACTTTATTGGGGAAGGAGGGGTTAAGTGTGTCCCTAGGGGCGTGCTTCTAACTGTGATTGGACATGGCTACTGGTGTAGGAACAGTGATCAACGGTCCTACATAGCAGAACCGTATGATCACTATTCCTACACAGGGGAGAATGACAGGTGGCTTGTTTACATTAGCTGCCTGCCTTTCTCCCTCTCCCCCGACTATCGCCGAGTGACCGGCGGACATCGGGTCCGCTGGTCACACGCAGGGACTTCCTAGGGAACGAGCCGGGGCGGTCGCGTGCCTCCGCGGGTGCGCGCTCTCCGCTATTGACTCACAAGCAACTGACAGCCAAGTGACGTACCCATACGTCACTTTGCCTGGCCGGGGCTGACCGCCGCAGTATATGTACTTGCGGCGGTCGGCAACCGGTTAAAGTTCATGTACGTGTAAAGGCAGGCGTCCCAATACTTTTGATAATTTAGTGTACACCCCTTCCAGAGGGCCCTGGTTGCGTGTCTCCAAGCCCTTCCAGAGGGCCCTGGTTGCGTGTCTCCAAGCCCATCCAGAGGGCCCCGGTTGCGTGTCTCCAAGCCCATCCAGAGGGCCCCGGTTGCGTGTCAGTCCTAAGACTAAAAGCTGTAGAGTGCAAAATCTGCTGCAGCTCTGCATAGAAACCAATCAGCTTTTGGGCTTTATTATCAAAGCTAAATTGAACAAGCTGAAGTTAGAAGCCGATTGGCTACAATGCACAGCTGTCCCAGATTCTGGTTGCTCCAATTTTAGTAAATATCACCCTATGCTGCTTTTTTATTCCCACTGACCACCAAGCCAAAGGCATTTTCTACTCCTATTGGCCACAGATTGGCCCCCCTGAAGTGTGAAGAACAGTAAACTGGCCCTTTGTTTAGAAGGTTTGGAGACTCCTGGACTAGACCGATGAGGTGATCTGGAAATACTTGTAAGAATTTGCTACTCCCACATCTGCTCATGCCATGGCTTATCTCTACAGGTCAATAGTGCTTAGCGGAGATCTTCTTTAATGACTGGTGGTTGACTATGATATATAGCAGACGATCTTTGACATAAGAGGCCAGCTTCTGCTCCGAACCCTCCTGTCTGTGAAGGATGAACTCTGCTTGGCTGGTGTTCTGGCACAGGAGATGCTGGATTTCTTGTGCCACACCGCAGCAACTCAGTCTGGCTTGGCAGGAAGAACGGAGCATGATCAGAGGATATGCCAAGGCAGAGTGAAATGTAACACCCAGCCGGAGTGCGTGGGTTCCCCGGCCTCCGCTATTATATATAATCATTTATAATTGTTTTCACTTAGTGTCTCCCGTTTGAATCTGAAACTCATATTTCAAGTGGAATTAAATTAAAAAGTCAAACCTTCTTCTGTCCGACTAAAAGGCTAAATGGAACACCAATGGGTAGGCATGCATTAGCAGCTCATCTTTAATGAGGGTATCAGGAATTTCTCTCCCAGCATAAGGGCAGGGGCTAAAAAGAAGTAGCGTTGTGCTCGCTAGTAGTAGTTAAAGCGGAGTTCCGGGCACAAAAACGATTTTTTTTTTTTTTGTGCCCCTCCGCTAGGTAGAACTCACCTGAAAAGGAATTGGATAGTTATTTTTATTTTTTTTGTTTACTCACCTTTTTATTGAAGATCGTAAATACTCACCTCTGACTGCTTCCTCCCTCGGAGCCGCGGCTCACCCCGTCACTTCCTGCCTCGCGATGATTCCTGGGAGCTAAACGTCATCGCTCCCAGGAATCAATGCGACGGCACCGGCCCCGCTCGTCATTTCCGGGCGACGCCGCATTCCCCTGCTAAACAGCTTCTGGGCATGCCCAGAAGCTGTTTAGGAATGCGGCGCCGCACCGGAAGTGATGAGAGGGGCCGGTGCAGTGCATTCTGGGACACGAAGACGCGGAAGAAGACAGAGAAGAGGACCGCGCCGGCTTCAGCTGCCCACAAGAGAGATGGAAACGCTGTGGAAGAAATTTTCTAAGTAAGTATTTCTTCTAAAAGGTAAGTGCGAAGCGGGACAGATCAGAGGCTAGCCATTGTGGAATGTACTAACCCTGACTGTCCCGGGGGTATGTTCAGCAAAAAATCATTTCTGTGCCCGGAACTCCGCTTTAATCACGTTCACCTGGACTAGTTCTGTAATCTTAACCACTTTACCACCGGAGGATTTTCCTGCTTTACGTCCAGGCCACTTTTTGCGATTCGGCACTGTGCGAATTTAACAGACAATTGCGCGGTCATGCAACGCTGTACCCAAACAAAATTTACGTCCTTTTTTTCCCACAAACAGAGCTTTCTTTTGGTGGTATTTGATCACCTCTGCGTTTTTAATTTTTTGCGATAATAATAAAAAAAATGCGACAATTTTGAAAAAATAACAATATTTTTCTACTTTGACAGTTAAAAAAATATACAATATATTCAATTTTTGTCATATATTTAGGCCAAAATGTATTTAGCTACATGTCTTTGAAAAAAATTCTCAATGAGCGTATTTTTAACGAGATTTTACCCCATTCCTGACCAGGCCATATTTTGCGATTCGGCACTGCGTTACTTTAACGGACAATTGAGCGGTTGTGTGACGCTGTACCCAAATTAAATTGATGTCATTTTTTTCCGACAAACAGAGCTTTCTTTTGTTGGTATTTGATCACCTGTGTGATTTTTACTTTTTGCGCTATAAACAAAAAAAGAGCGCCAATTTTGAAAAAATAACAATATTTTTCACATTTCTTTAAATGAAATTCCCCCCCCCCCCAAAAAAAAATGTAAAAATCCAAATTTTTTAACATTTTAGGCCAATTTATTTTCTGCTACATATTTTTGGTAAAAATAAATCGCAATAAGCGTATTTTGATTGGTTTGCGCAAAAGTTATCGCAGCTACTAACTACGGGAAATTTATGTAATTTTTATTGTTTTTTTTTTTAATTAGTAATGGCGGCGATCTGCGATTTTTTTTGCGGGACTGCGACATTGCGGCAGACAGATCGGACCCTTGACTGACATTTTTGACACTTTTGGGGGTACCAGTGACATTACTACAGTAAGCAGTGCTATAAATATGCACTGTTACTGTAAAAATGACACTGGGAGGGAAGGGGTTAACTTTTATTGGTGATCAAGGGGTTAATGTATGCCTGGTGCTTACTGACGTGTGTGGGGGGAGGTGACTGAGTGACACAGGGACAGATCGGATGTTCAGCTATGCTGAACCCTGCAATCTGACCCTGCCTGTCACTTAGGAGATCCACCCGCTTTGTTTACACAAGCAGGCGGATCTCCACACTCGATCCCCGACGATCGGGGAAGAGCGGCGGTGATCACCGCCGCTCCTCCCTTGGCCCAACTCCCGCTGTGACTGAATACAGCGGGAGCGAGTCTCCGGTGGCGCGCGCGCCGTCCACAAGGGGAGGAGTCCAGCGACATAGACCTACGTTGCTGGACGATAATGAACCACTTTGCCGCAGTACGCTCCATGTGAGCAGTCGGCAAGTGGTTAAAGATGTTTTGTAACTTCTTCAAACGTACTTATTTTTGCAGCGCCACACCTATTCCCAAAAGTAGTTTCTGCACTACTTTTGGGGGCTGATTTCAAACCTGCCACGGTGTGAACCTAGGCTTAAAGTGGAGTTTCATGTACAGTAGGAGACAGATACTGTTGTAAGCCCCCACCCTTGTTCAGGATTGGTTGTTCTACTCTGACATAGATGGCCTCTTTACACCTCTTGTGAATCAGTTGTCCTCTCTTTAAAAATGTGCATCTCATTTCCTCAAAAGAATGTCAGTTTACCTTAATGTGTAGGAAAACTGCTGAGCAATAACCTGCAGGGGCGCCATCAGAAATTCTCGGGCCCCTTACACAGTTTTAGGCCTGGGCCCCCTGTCCCAGGACCTGACCATATACATTCCCCAGGGCCCGCCCACTGGCAGTCCATTTCAATGTCCTCCGCTTCCAGTCTCATCTCCTCGATCCCATGTCCTTCTCCTCCTCCTCCAGTCCCATCTCCTCCATCCTATTTCATCCTTCTCCATCCCATCTCCTCCATTACATGTCCTTATTCTCCTCCATCCCATGTCCTCCTCCTCCAGTCCAATCTCCTCCATCCTATGTCCTCCTCCTCCTCCTCCTCCAGTCCCATCTCCTGCATCCCATTTCCTTCTCCTCCTCCATCCCATGTCCTTCTCCTCTTTCAGTCCAATCTCCTCCATCCCATGTCCTCCTTCAAATACAGTTCCATCTTCTCCATCCCATGTCCTCCTCCTCCTTCAAGTCCCATCTCCTCCATCCCATTTCCTCCTACAGTCCCATCTCCTACATCCCATTTCCTTCTCCTCCTCCAGTCTCATCTCCTCCATCCCATGTCCTTCTCCTCCTCCAGTCCCATCTCCTCCATCCCATGTCCTTATCCTCCTCCAGTCCCATCTCCTCCATTCCATGTCCTCCTCATCCTCCATCCCATGTCCTCTATCCCATGTCCTCCTCCATCCAATGTCCTCTATCCCATGTCATCCTCCTCCAGTCCCTCCTCCTCCAGTCTCATGTCCTCCTCCTCCATCCCATGTCCTCCTTCTCCTACATCCCATCTTCTCCATCCCATGTCCTCCTCCTCCAGTCCCATCTCCTCCATCCCATGTCCTCCTCCTCCAGTCCCATCTCCTCCATCCCATGTCCTCCTCCTCCTCCAGTCCCATCTCCTCCATCCCATGTCCTTCTGCTCCTCCAGTCCCATTTCCTCCATTCCATGTCCTCCTCATCCTCCATCCCATGTCCTCCTCCATCCCATGTCCTCCTCCATCCCATGTCCTCCTTCTCCTACATCCCATCTTCTCCATCCCATGTCCTCCTCCTCCTCCAGTCCCATCTCCTCCATCCCATGTCCTTATCCTCCTCCTGGCCATGTCCTCCTCCATCCCATGTCCTCCTCATCCTCCATCCCATGTCCTCTATCCCATGTCCTCCTCCATCCCATGTCCTCTATCCCATGTCCTCCTCCATCCCATGTCCTCCTTCTCCTACATCCCATCTTCTCCATCCCATGTCCTCCTCCTCCAGTCCCATCTCCTCCATCCCAAGTCCTCCTCCTCCTCCAGTCCCATCTCCTCCATCCCATGTCCTCCTCCTCCTCCTCCAGTCCCATCTCCTCCATCCCATGTCCTCCTCCTCCTCCAGTCCCATCTCCTCCATCCCATGTCCTCCTCCTCCAGTCCCATCTCCTCCATCCCATGTCCTCCTCCTCCTCCAGTCCCATCTCCTCCATCCCATGTCCTTCTGTTCCTCCAGTCCCATTTCCTCCATTCCATGTCCTCCACTTCCTCCATCCCATGTCCTCCTCCATCCCATGTCCTCCTTCTCCTACATCCCATCTTCTCCATCCCATGTCCTCCTCCTCCTCCAGTCCCATCTCCTCCATCCCATGTCCTTATCCTCTTCCAGGCCATGTTCTCCTCCATCCCATGTCCTCCTCATCCTCCATCCCATGTCCTCTATCCCATGTCCTCCTCCATCCCATGTCCTCTATCCCATGTCCTCCTCCATCCCATGTCCTCCTTCTCCTACATCCCATCTTCTCCATCCCATGTCCTCCTCCTCCAGTCCCATCTCCTCCATCCCATTTCCTCCTCCTCCAGTCCCATCTCCTCCATCCCAAGTCCTCCTCCTCCTCCAGTCCCATCTCCTCCATCCCATGTCCTCCTCCTCCTCCAGTCCCATCTCCTCCATCCCATGTCCTTCTCCTCCTCCAGTCCCATCTCCTCCATCCCATGTCCTTATCCTCCTCCAGTCCCATCTCCTCCATTCCATGTCCTCCTCATCATCCATCCAATATCCTCTATCCCATGGTATCCTCCTCCAGTCCCATATCCTCCATCCTATGCCCTTGTCCACCCCATGTCCTCTTCCTCTTCCAGTCCCATGTTCTCCCCCTATAGTCCCATCTCCTCCATCCTATGTCCTCCTCCATCCCATGTCCTCTTCCTCCTCTAGTCCCATCCTACCATCTCATGTCCTCCTCTGCCAGGAATTCAGGAATCCAGAATACTTCAGCACATACACAATGAACAGACACATTCAGCAGTGAATGAACACAGCGTCATATCCCAGGATCACACTATAGATGTTCTGAAACTCATCATTTTAAAGTGAAACTAAATCCACATTTTTATTTTAATTTTTGATGGAGTAGTGAAGGGTTCAACCCCCCCCCCCCCTTCTGGTGACAACTCTATATTTTTCCTTTTGGTCACTGGTGACAACTCAATTTCTTGAGTTGTCCCCAAAGCAGAAAAAGAGAGGAAACCTCCCAATGGTGGCTTTGGTTCTGGTGACAACTGTCTCCAAGGGCATTTCCCTCTCACTACCTGTTGTGTCTATGGGACCTCACAATGGGACACAGATGGTAAAAAAAGAATGGGATTTTAACTCTTCTATAATTTAGCCACTTTGGAAAAAAGTGCTTGCTTTATATATACTTTTTATATGTAACTAGAACATCTAATAGGGTTATATCATTGCATGAGATTTCCCCTCACTTCCTGTCCTAGTGCCACCAGAATAGGAAGTGGGGGAATCTCACTGTGCGGAATAAGCTTGCAATTGTTGCCATATAATGTCCATATTATATGTAATATATATATAAAAGGAAACAATTGCTGGCTATATCCCCATAGGGAGATTCCCTCACTTCCTGTCCTGGTGACACCAAGACAGGAAGTGAGGTAAACTCTCCTGCAATGATAAAACCCCGTTAGATGTTCTAGTTATGTATAAAACTAAAGAATATACAAAGCAACCACTTTTTTTCCCCATTTTGGCTAAATTATTGAAGAGTTACAACCCCATTTGTTTTTTTTGTCCCACGGCTTGCAGGAAAAAAAATTTGCTTGATTCCCCCATCAGCACAGATAGGGGAATCCCTCCAGCGGAGCCATTGTGTTCTCCCGGTGGGAAAGAAAGCTGCCCCTGCCGGGAGAACACACTGATTTTTGCTAGTGGCTACAATGTAAAATTGGACAGGCTGGTTGTACGTTGTACTCAAGTTGATCGATTGCTCAACTTGGGTACCTTCAGCCTGCCCATACATAGTTTGAATCTGCATTTCAAATGAATCAATTCCATTTATATCTGCCACTCCATAGAGAAGAATGGAGGGTCTGATCAGGTCTGCCTGAAAAATGAACAGGCAGACCAGATCAGACCGATCATGTGAAAGGGATCTGTAAAGCAATCTACATGGATTGTTCTGTCTCTAGGACAGAGAGCTAAACCTTCCTGCTCCTTAAACTTCAGATAATATATTTCTTTGATCTCAAATTTATTAGAACAAGTCAGGTGAAACTACAAATTGATAAAAATAAAACATCAATCAGTACAAAATTGCATACAATAAAGAAACAATGCCCTAAAATACAGGATGTGGTAACAAGAACTTTTTAAGCTCTCTCAGGGGTGGTGGTGAGAGATTGAGAAAAAAAAACATGTCTTGCTGCCCTGCTGTATCTTCTCCAAATGGTGGCTGATTCACTTCCTGTAGAAATTCTACCCAGAATGCTCTAGTTCCTAACAACTTTATTTGCTACATTCTGTGAGTTTACAATATATAATTATGCAGAACAACTGAAACCAAAAAAGAACAGTAGATGGCGCCTGCGCTCTGCATATAACTAATTTGTGTGAATCAAGAAAACCCAACATGTTATTTTAAACAACCTAAACACAAATGAATAGAAGTCTGGTGGGCAGAACATGGATTGCTTTTCAGAGCATTGGTTAGTTTATGGCACTGTTCCACTGCATGGAACCGAATGGTTCGGCTCGCTTTTGTGCTTTTCCACTGCTGGTACCGCATGGTACGGTGTAGGAACGGTTCGGTACGGTACGGCGGCGCTTTTCCACTGCATGGAACTGAACGGTACGGCTCTCAAAAACAGTACCACCTCGATTGTGGTTCCAAGAGGTACCATACCCGGTACCATATCCCACAATCCTTTGCATGCAGTCACTACTAGCCACTGATTGGTCAGAGAATCGTTGTTATCCCACCCACATCCCACCCACTTAACTTTAGTACTACTTTAGTGGAAAAGCAAACCATACCGTACCGTACCAAACCGTTCCAACACCGTACCATGTGGTACCAGCCAAGCAGGGCCGAGTAGAGCCGAGCCGGTACTTGCAGTGGAAAAGTGCCATTAGTGAACCTGGACTAATAACAGTCACTGTAATGCTACCCATATTGCTGTCCTTTTAACATGGTGACATAAGCTGACACCTATGCTACAAAGTAAAGTTACTCTCACCCTGCTAAAAGGACAGCAATAGGGTTGTAAATACAGTGGCTGTTATTACCAGGGCAGGAGGCGGGTCACAGGCTATGAACTGTACATGTCTTCTAGCAGCTTCTTTTTTTTTCATCTCTCTTACCTCCATCTCTGCAGCAGGTTCTTTGCAGAGGAATTCCATCCCATCAGCAGAGGTAGCACCAGGCTCTGCAGTGATGGACAGTGCACCCTATGCACCCATTGGCTAAGAAGGCAGCAGGAGGCGGAGCAGCCCTCCTCCTGCTGCCTCCTCAGCCAAAGAGTAGCTGAAAGGCTCCTAAGTTCCCCCCTCATAACATCTCCCGAGTCCCAGCCCTGCCAGCTAGCTTACTGTGCTTACAATGCGCTTATCCTTTCGGCGCCTCTCCTGCCTTATGTCTCCCCTGGCTACTTTCTCCTGCACACTTTCTGGGTGCCTGAGGCCCAGGCCCCTCCAGGCACTCGGGCCCTCTACATGTGTATCAGCTGCCCCCCCACCTGAATAGCGGCCCTGCTAACCTGTAGATTTTGCCCTCTAACGTTGAACCTATGGTTGCCACCTCATCTCGTCAAACCTGAACACAAATGAAAGAGAAAATCCAGTCAAAAGTTAAATTTTTCCTATTAATAGTATGTTAAATATCTTTATATTTGATGTTATTCATTTTCTGGCTAGCTGCTTGTGTAGCTTAGAAAGTCTTATCTAAACTAGACAAACAGCTTCTTCCTGTTCTTCACCGACAACACTATTTCCTGTTATCTGAATTTGATAAGCTGCCTTTCACTTCCTGATAAGGTTGTCAGTGTTTCTTAGACAGACTTGCCTAGACCTGCCCAGCCCCACCCCCATCCCTCCCATCCCTCCTATCCTTCACCATGATCTCCTTCTGTCTTCATAGCTTGTTCAGGCCAGCAGCTGAACACGTATTAATTACACAGGTTCTGTGGCTGATTAGGGTGGTAATTAAACTCACTTGGTGCTTTATCTGCATTAAGTTGGCCTCAGAACCAGTGTATTTCATATGTGTTCGGGTTTCAAGGGATGAGGTGGAAACCCTATTTGGGCCATTCATTTGTTGAGTGGTTCCAAAACATTCCTTTGTTGAGAGAGGTTCCTGGGCCATCTCATTGATGAGAGGTTCCACAACATTCCTTTGCTAAGAGAGGTTGAGAGAGGTTCCTGGGCCATCTCATTGATGAGAGGTTCCACAACATTCCTTTGTTGAGAGAAGTTGAGAGAGGTTCCTGGGCCATCTGCTTGATGAGAGGTTCCACAACATTCCTCTGAGAGAGGTTGAGAGCAGTTCCTGGGCAATCTGCTTGATGGGAGGTTCCCCACCATTCCTTTTTTGAGGTTGAGAGAGGTTCCTGGGCCATCTGATTGATGAGAGGTTCCACAACATTCCTTTGTTGAGAGAGGTTGAGAGAGGTTCCTGGGCTATCTGATTGATGAGAGGTTCCACAACATTCCTCTGTTGCAAAGTTTCCTACCTGGAGATCCTGCCAGTAAAAGCACTTCCTGTTGCAGGCTGACAACACCAAGCCACCGCTTTGCAAATAGCTGCAGTGTTGTAAGGCTGTTGGGCTGCTTATCAGATAGGCAGTCTAATGGTCAACTGGAAGAGCTTGCAGATTCACAAAATACTTTTAGCTTATACAATGAGTCAGGGTGCTGGATATAGAGTTAAGCCTTGTATACGCAATCAGATTATTGGACAAATCTTTGTCCACTTTTTGTTGCATGCTAGTCTCATATCCAAAGTGAAGAGGTTACTTTAAAACAAAAATTCTTGTATGACAGGATTCAACTTCAGAAATGATGTAATGTGTTAAATTGTTTTGTATGTATTCTTTAATTTCTGAGCGTGGGTAGTCTTGCTCTTATGATTTTTTTTTCGGATGAAAACTGTACTACTGGTGGGAACTGCTGGCTGGTACTGCTGGCAGGTACTGCTTGTGGGTATTGCTGGCTGGTACTGCTGGTGGGTACAGCTAGCTGGTATGGCTCGTGGGTACTGCTGGCTGGTACAGCTGGCTGGTACTGCTGGTGGTTACTGCTGGCTGGTACTGCTGTGGGTACTACTGGCTAGTACTGCTGGTGGGTACTGCTGGCTGGTACTGCTGGCAGGTACTGCTGTGGGTACTGCTGGCTTGTACTGCTGATGGGTACTGCTAGCTGGTACAGCTGGCTGATACTGCTGGTGGTTACTGCTGGCTGGTACTGCTGGTGCTGCTGGTGGGTACTGCTGGCTGGTACTGCTGATGGGTACTGCTGGCTGGTACAGCTGGCTGGTACTGCTGGTGGTTACTGCTGGCTGGTACTGCTGTGGGTACTACTGGCTAGTACTGCTGGTGGGTACTGCTGGCTGGTACTGCTGGCAGGTACTGCTGTGGGTTCTGCTGGCTGGTACTGCTAATAAGTACTGCTGGCTGGTACAGCTGGCTGGTACTGCTGGTGGTTACTGCTGGCTGGTACTGCTGTGGGTACTGCTGGCTGGTACTGCTGGCTGGTACTGCTGGCAGGTACTGCTGTGGGTACTGCTGACTGGTACTGCTGGCAGGAAATGCAGGCTGGAGACACATGACATCAACGGAGGGAGAGTGTGAGAAGCGGCGCTGCGCTGGAGGAAGCATGCTGCAGAGCCGATGCTTCATGTATCTCGGTTAGTCTCCTCACAGGTGGAGTGCATTTGATATCACTCCGCCTGTGACTCACTTAGACTGTCAGGATGGAGCCGGAACTCAGGAAGCATCGGCTCAGTTATGACAGCTCAGCTGACAGCCAGGCCATTGTGTGGCACTTGTGGGTGTCAGGGAACCGCTGGCCGCATGCAGGCGACTCCTGCACCTCGCGGGAGACTTGGGATGTCTGCAAGTAGACTGTGCACTTTGTAAGAGCAGTTGCATTCTGCAATTGCAGTTGCTCCAGAGCTTAGTTATGCGCTAAAGCTCTGCTGACTTTCATCATCCAATCTTGTGTAAGCTTCACCTCATTAGGGCCCCTTGCACACAGGCTTTCCGATCAGGCCCCTGTCAGTTTTTCAGGCAGACCTGATCTGATGCTCCATGTACCTCTATGGAGCGGCGGATGTCAGAGGTGACATGTCTGCTGACACTCGCTGCTATCCGATCCGATCCGGTCCGTGAAATCCAAACGTATGTGACCATACTTTCCATCCATCTGGAGGATCGGATGAGATGGAATCGGATCATCCGATCTCCCATAGAAGAGCGGGAATCTGACAGCTCCGTCTCTGCACAGTGAGCAGAGACGGAGCTGCCATCCTCCTGCTCAGCGGGGATCAGCGGATCGATCCCCCGCAGAGCAAAGCAGAGTCCACCGGACGGGAAGCCCATGTGAAAGGACTCTTACTAAGCTCTGGAGCAACTGCACTTGCATTGTATATCCATTTTTTTTGGACGCAGTGTTTTCCTTTAAGTCATCAGTTGAATTCTCTGTCCCCCAGGAGCCGACATTACAACCCAGAAAATGATTCCAGCTAGTAAAAGTTCCATTTATTTTGGGATGAAATATTTTGATTTAATATCTCCCGCAGGCTGCGGACATTTGTGGAGCGTAATTAGCATTGGCCGACCTCGCGGGAATACATCTATTCATCACTGTAGATGAACTATGAAACGTTCCATGATGCTCCATAGTGGGTGCTGAGCCACAAGATGGGCTTTCTGAGAAACGAGCGGTATTCTCCGAATAGGAGGAAAGAGGTGGGATAACAATGTAACGCACATGGATGGAAAACCTGAACTTTCCTGGAAGGGTCATTTTCTCTTTTTTCGGGAAAAATTAATCAGCTATTAACCACTTGCCGACCGCCAGCATTAGAATATACTGCGGCAGGTCGGCTCTGTCCCGCGAAACGACGTAACTGTATGTCGCTTTGCGGGACCGCTAGCAGAGGCGGGTTTGCGCTCGGCCATTCGCCACAGGGGAAGCCAATTTGCGGGTCCGGCGGGCGCGATTGCCACCGGGCACTTGCGATTGCTCCCCGTGGGGACAGAACAGCGGTCTGCCATTGTAAACACAGCAGACCGCTGTTCTGTCAGGGATGAACACAGGGATCCTCTTATTTAGGAACACAGGTCTTTGTGTTCATTCAGCAAGCCTACCCCCTCACAGTTAGAAAACACCCCCTAAGGACACATTTAACCCTTTGATCGCCCCTGGTGGTGATAACCCCTTCCCAGGCAGTGTCATTAGTACAGTGACGGTGCATATTTTTAGCACTGATTACTGAAGTAATGTCACTGGTCCCCCCAAAAGTGTCAAAAATTTCAGTTAGTGTCCAATCTGTCTGCAGTAATGTTGCAGTCCTGCAAAAAATAGTAGATCGCTGCCATTACTGGTAACAAAATAAAAAAGTAAAATTAAAATTAAATAAATCTTTCTCCTAGTTTGTAGACGCAATAACCTTTGCGCAAACCAATCAAAGTACACTTATTGGGATTTTTTTTTACCAAAAATATGTAGCAGAATACAAATTGGCCTTAAATGATGAAAAAATTTGATTTTTAAATTTATTTTTTTTAGGAATGTTATATAGCAAAAAGTAAAAAATATAGTTTTTTTTTTTTTCAAAATTATCGCTCTTCTTTTCTTTATAGGGCAAAAATAAAAATTGCAGAGGTGATCAAATACCACCAAAAGAAAGCTCTATTCGGGTACAGTGTCGCAGGACGCCAGGAAAGGGGGTACAAGTGAGCTGGCCCCTCCCTCCTGAACCATACCAGGCCGCTTGCCCCCAAAGCACCTTGTCCCCACCTTGATGGGGACAAGGGCCTCTTCCCGACAACCCTGGGCTGTGGTTGTGGGGGTCTGCGGGTGGGGGGGGGGGGCTTATCAGAATCTTGAAGCCCCCTAAAATTATGAAAAAGTTTGATTTTTTAAATTTTTTTATTGGGAATGTTATATAGTAGAAATTAAAAAATATAGTTTTTTCTCAGAATTGTCGCTCTTTATTTGTTTATAGCGCAAAAAAATAAAGATCGCAGAGGTTATCAAATGCCACCAAAAGAAATCTCTATTTGTGGGAAAAAAAGGACATCAATTTTTTATTAGGGTACAGCGTCACACGACAGCGCAATTGTCTGTTAAAATAGCGCAGTGCCGTATCACAAAAAAATGGCTTGCCGTACCGGACCTTCAGAGCCCGTAACGTAAATGGTGGCTCCCGCGTGCATGCCCTGGCCACTCGCAGCGCCAAAGCTCTGGGAAAGATGTCAGCCGCCTCAGCGGTGTGCGGGCACCACTGAGACAGCTTCGTTCTAAGGTAAGTATACTAGCTCATTATGCCTTTGTCTTACAGGGTTTGTTTGTACTCAAACTCAGATGCTCAATAGGGTTTAGGTCTGGAGACATGCTTGGCCAGTCCATCATCTTTACCCTCAGCTTCTTTAGCAAGGCAGTGGTGGTCTTGGAGGTGTGTTTGGGGTCATTATCATGTTGGAATACTGCCCTGCGGCCCAGTCTCCGAAGGGAGGGGATCATGCTCTGCTTCAGTATGTCACAGTACATGTTGGCATTCATAGTTCCCTCAATGAACTGTAGCTCCCCAGTGCTGGCAGCACTCATGCAGCCCCAGACCCTGACACTCCCACCACCTTGCTTGACTGTAGGCAAGATACACTCACTACTTTACATTGTAGCAAAGTGTCATTTCTTCAGTGTTGTCACATGAAAAGATAGAATAAAATATTTACAAAAATGTGAGGGGTGTACTCACTTTTGTGAGATACTGTGTATGTCTATTAGCGTACAGATAACATGTGGCCAATCATATGCATATAAGAAATAAACAGAGGTGTTGAGGATAGTTACTGCTAACTACACCCACATCCCAAAGTCGATAATTATGTCAAAAAGGAGGGGGAAGTTTCCTGAAATTCCAAAAAGGAACCAAGGGAAGCCAAGCCCAACTTAACCGCTTGCCGACTGCGCACGGTATATTTACTGCGGCAGTCAGCCCCTCACAGGCAGAGCAAAGTAGATCTACGTCGCTAGCCTGTGAGGCTCTGGGGAGCGAGCGCGCGCCGCCAGAGGCGTGCTCCCGCTCCCGCGCGGTCACGGACCCCCCCCGCGCGTGTGACCGGCGGACCCGATGTGTAAACAAGCCGCCTGTCATTCTCCCCTGTGTAGAAACACTGATCACACGGTTCTACAATGTACAACCGTTGATCAGTGTTCCTACACCTCAAGCCACAGCCAATCACAGTAAGAATCACGCCCCTAGGGACACACACAGCCCCTCCCACTCAAATAAAGTTAACCCCTTAACTACCAGTGTATTTTTACAGTAACAGTGCATATATATAGCACTGATTACTGCAGTAATGTCACTGGTAACCCCAGAAGTGTCAAAAATGTCAGTCAAGGGTCCGATCTGTCCGCCCCAATGTCGCAGTACCGCAAAAAAAATCGCAGATCCCCGCCATTACGCGTTAAAAAAAAAACAACAAAAATGACAAAAATCTTTCGCTTAGTTAGTAAACGCGATAACTTTTGCGCAAACCAATAAAAATACGCTTTTTGCGATTTTTTTTTTACCAAACATAGGTAGCATAAAACAAATTGGCCGAAAATGTTAAAAAATTTAGATTTTTACATTTTTTTCTTGGGGAATTTCATATAAAAAAAATGTGAAAAATATTGTTATTTTTGCAAAATTGACGCTCTTTTTTTGTTTATAGCGCAAAAAATAAAAATCGCACAGGTGATCAAATACCACCAAAAGAAAGCTTTATTTGTGGGAAAAAAAGGGCGTCAAATTCGTTTAGGTACAGCGTCGCACGGCCACGCAATTGTCCGTTAAAGTCACGCAGTGCCGAATCGCAAAATACCCCCTGGTCTTTTAGCAGCCAAATCCTCCGGGGCTTAAGTGGTTAATAAAAGAAAGGGAACTTTAACAGGTGTACAATGTGCAGTATGTGAGCATATTTGAGACAACAAAATTTAACTTTTAAAAACATGAATTTATTACATATACTTGGTTAAAATCCATAGACAAAGGTCACATATATATATATAAATAATTACAAAGCCGCCATAGAAACATAGAGCCATCCAACAAGTGGTGAGGGCCTTCTATTGGTCGATCAAGACAACATGGAACTGACGCGTTTCGCTGAACTGTTATGTTCCAAAATGCTTCCTCAGAGACCCTTGATTTTATGGCCAGCTTTACAAAAGATATGTATAAAACACAAATCGTTACATATAAAGTTCCAGAATAAGGATAGTTCATATATACATTTGGTCATTTCCAATACAATTCAAAAGAGAAATGCTCACCACAGAAAATGTAATGAATCAGACCTCCAATGGCTGAGATAGGTAGTGCCATACAAACATGATGTGAATGCCTAGCGATGAAGACCAAAAGAGGAGAGAGACCCCCAGACAGATATCTGGGATAAACACGTGTCCAATCATATGCATTAAAAAAAAAGAAAAAAACATGGCAGCATAGCACATAATGGTGTGTGGTCACGGATGTAAATCCTTCATGTCATAAGATCACCTAAAGGGTAACTCCACTTTTGTGGGGAAGAAAAATAGCAAATAAAGAAAAAACAATATAGCGTATACAAATCATATTGTAATTTAATATTATCAAAAATTACCTTTCCTTTTCAATCTGCAGCTGTTGTATTTTCTGAAATTGCAATACAATATGGCCGCCTGGAGCTGTTCTGTACACAGAATGTATACTGACCACACCCCCAGAAACAACATTTCCTGCTTGTGTGATTGGCTCACCAATTTTCCCAGAAGTCTGCACTAAGATACAAGTCAAATTTCTGGCATCCCCTGCAACAGAAATGTCATTTTTGGTGAGATACTCCCAATAGGAACACGTCTAAAGCGATGCAGGCCCAGCAGATTTCCTCATTAGTGCCCTGCAGCTGCCACAGCTGATAGATAATTATGAAACCCCTCCCATTAGATTTACTCAGCACAGAGGAACAAACAATGATTTCATTAGCATAACAAAAGGTAGGAATCTGCAACAAAATCCTTGCAATGTACAGAGATCACCCAGAGGGGAATGTTTTTTTTTTCTCAACAAAAGTAGACTTACGTTTTAATGCAGGATAGTATATTAAAATCAATATGGATAAAATGTATAGAGCCGTCAACAGGGTCGGAATGCATCCAAAAATTTCCGACGCGTTTCGTGGTAACCAACCACTCCTCAGGGGTGGATGCATCTAAATCTGCAAAACAGCATAAATAAACCAATATGGTCTAATATTGCACCCATAGTAGGAGAGATAGTACATAAGGTGGAGAGTGAAAAGGGGAGAGACCTATCTCCCTAGTATATTTACATATCGGTTGACTGCCATTTGTTATATCCACTGAGAATTTTTAGCCCGCTTTACATCATGGCAGCTTTGTTTTTTTTTTTTTTTGGTATTTAGGTTTACTATGCTTCAGTTTATGAATGGACAGTTTTTGAATGGACATGTTCATTCATCTTCAGTGCAACTGACGCTACAGAGAAAGGAATTGAAGAATCTGTGTCCTCAATTCCTCAAAGGTGAGATGTCACGGGTCTGTTTAGACCCCCCCCCAACAGCTATGTAAAAATAAATAATTAAAACATTAAAAAAATATATACAAATCATTTTTTTAACCACTTCCAGCCCAAGGACGTCGTATGACGCCCTGGACTGTGAGTGGGGATATCTGAATGACGGGTGCAGGCATCATTCAGATATCATATTTTGCAGTCAGTGATTCCCTGCACCGCATCCATCCTCACCATCAGAGGCTCTGGTGAAGACCGGTTGGCACTAAGATTCCACACCTCAGGTTAGCCTGTGTCTACTGCCTGGGTGACTCATCTGTGCTCTATTCCTCGGTGAGCTAGAGGCTACCCTTTGCACATCAGGCTCGCCTCCAGAGCCCTGACATGATCATTCTTACAGGCGGCAGGAGGGGACGTTCCGTGCGCTTAACGAGCTGGAGAAGGAATCCGCCGGTGGCAGAAGTTCATCATAGAGAATAACGAGGACCAGATGGTCTTCAGAAGTCTCCATGACTCTCGGAGGCCTGGGCGCAACGTTATGACGTCACGTCCGGCCTGGCAGTTGTAAATACCGCTGAGATCTCGGCTGGAAAGGCTAAGGTCGTTTTTTTTTTTTTTATCTCAGTCTTTCCTGCCTAGAGGAGAGATGTGGGGACTTATAGACCCCAGATCTCTCCATAAAGAGGACCTGTCATGCCCTATTCATATTACAAGGGATATTTACATTCCTTGTAATAACAATAAAAGTGATAAAAAAATTAAAAATGAAGTGTCGGTTCACGCGAGGGCGACACAACTTCGGGCGAGTTATGCCATCGCCCGTGCACCGCGACTCTGGCGCGGCTTGCAACGACTTCACATAATGGAAGTCAATGCAAGTCGCTCCGATATCGCCCCGAAGTAGTGCAGGAACCTTTTTCTAAGTCGGAGCGACTTGAATCGCTCCTATTAGAACGGTTCCAATTGCACAGCACGGTCCACTACTTGTCAGACGACCAAGTCACACTGGGCTGGCGAGGCTCTATTTAAGGACACTGTGCTGGCGAGGCTGCATTTATGGGCACTGCGCTGGCGAGGCTGCATTTATGGGCATTGCTCTGGTGAGGCTGCATTTATGGGCACTGCGCTGGCGAGGCTGCAATGATGGACACTGCGCTGGCGAGGCAGCATTGATGGACACTGTGCTGGCGAGGCTGCATTTATGGGCACTGCGCTGGCGAGGCTGCATTTATGGGCACTGCGCTGGCGAGGCTGCATTTAAGGACACTACGCTGGCGAGGCTGCATTTAAGGACACCGCACTGGCGAGGCTGCATTTAAGGACACTGCACTGGCAAGGCTGCATTTAAGGACACTGTGCTGGCAAGGCTGCATTTATGGGCACTGCGCTGTCGAGGCTGCATTTAAGGACACTGCACTGGCGAGGATGCATTTAAGGACACTGCACTGGCGAGGATGCATTTAAGGACACTGCGCTGGCAAGGCTGCATTTAAGGACACTGTGCTGGTGAGGCTGCATTGATGGACACTGCGCTGGCGAGGCTGCGTTTATGGGCACTGCCCTGGTAAGGCTGCATTTAAGGACACTGCGCTGGCGAGGCTGCATTTAAGGACACTGCCCTGGCGAGGCTGCATTTATGGGCACTGCGCTGGTGAGGCTGCATTTAAGGACACTGCGCTGGCGAGGCTGCATTCATGGGCACTACGCTGATGAGGCTGCATTTGTGGGCACTGGTGAGACTGCATTTGATTTAAAAAAAAATGTTCTGAGTTCAAAGCTGTTTATTTTAAATTTCAGCTTTTTTCCTGAAATTTCTCTCCTAAAATTTAGTTGAGTATTATACGCCGATAAATATGGTAACTAAGCTCCATTTCATGCTGAATAAACTAAACTATTAATGTATCTTAAATAGAAAACTATATTTAGATAGATTTTTACTCCAAAAGCATTTTATTAAAATAAATTTGACAAAAATCAAAAAAAAAAATGAGATAAATAAAAAGAATTTGATTGTTTTAATTTGTTTAAAAAAAAAAAAAATATTGATTTTTATCCACCCCGCCTAACGGGGCAAATAGGAGACGAAAAAAACTTCCCATAAAGATCTGGCGGAGTCGGATCCGGGCTCCAGTGACATGTTATTCTTCCAGACTCGATGCACTTAAACTGACATTCACATTCATTCCCGGTCAGCGGTGATGGAGGGCGCAGCATCAAGAATTCATCAGACAAGGCTGGAGTTCATGGACGGGGAACATTCTCTGAAACCTCCGTGTAGGAGATGTTGTAAAAGTATCTTTTTTATTTTTTTTGGGGGTTTTTTTATGGTTATTTAGTGAAGCTGCGATCACTTCAGTCACACAGTCAGGAATGATTTTTAAAGTGGTAATAATCCCCAAAACAGAAATGAACGACTTTATATTGCAGCTTACCAATCATTAGATATGGTGGCTGCATTTGTTTTCTTTTTTTTTTTTTTTAGCCTTTTTTCTCTCTGTTTTCACCTGGTGATCTGACCAGTAAGTTTTTTAATTTTAAACTTCCTTTACCTGGGCAAGATGTCCTGCAAAATTGACAGTTAGAGGGCTGAGACCAACATTTCCACTGACTGGAGTCCTTAAATTAGTCAGTATTTATATATATATATAACATTTTTTTTAATTTTATTTATTTATATCTATATATATATATATATATATATCTATATATATATATATATATATATATATATATATATATTTGAAAATATTTTATTCCATCACCTTTACCCTCAGCTGCTTTAGCAAGGCAGTGGTCGTCTTGGAGCTGTGTTTGGGGTCGTTATCATGTTGGAATACTGCCCTGCGGCCCAGTCTCCGAAGGGAGGGGATCATGCTCTGCTTCAGTATGTCACGGTACATGTTGGCATTCATGGTTCCCTCAATGAACTGTAGCTCCCCAGTGCTGGCAGCACTCGTGCAGCCCCAGACCATGACACTCCCACCACCATGCTTGACTGTAGACAAGACACACTTGTCTTTGTACTCCTCACCTGGTTGCCACCACACACGCTTGACACCATCTGAACCAAATAGGTTTATCTTGGTCTCATCAGACCACAGGACATGGTTCCAGTAATCCATGTCCTTAGTCTGCTTGTCTTCAGTAAACTGTTTGCAGACTTTCTTGTGCATCATCTTCAGAAGAGGCTTCCTTCTGGGATGACAGCCATGCAGACCAATTTAATGCAGTGTGCGGCATATGGTCTGAGCACTGACAGGCTGACCCCCCACCCCTTCAACCTCTGCAGCAATGCTGGCAGCACTCATACGTCTATTTCCCAAAGACAACCTCTGGATATGACGCTGAGCACATGCACTCAACTTTTTTGGTCGCCCATGATGAGGCCTGTTCTAAGTGGAACCTGTCCTGTTAAACCGCTGTATGGTCTTGGCCACCATGCTGCAGCTCAGTTTCAGGGTCTTGCCAATCTTCTTATAGCCTAGGCCAACTTTATGTAGAGCAACAATTCTTTTTTTTAGATCCTCAGAGAGTTCTTTGCCATGAGGTGCCATGTTGAACTTCCAGTGACCAGTATGAGAGAGTGAGAGCGATAACACCAAATTGAACACACCTGTTCCCCATTTACACCTGAGACCTTGTAACACTAATGAGTCACATGACACCGGGGAGGGAAGATGGCTAATTGGGCCCAATTTGGACATTTTCACTTAGGGGTGTACTCACTTTTGTTGCCAGCGGTTTAGACATTAATGGCTGTGTGTTGAGTTATTTTGAGGGGACAGCAAATTTACACTGTTATACAAGCTGTACACTCACTACTTTACATTGCAGCAAAGTGTCATTTCTTCAGTGTTGTCACATGAAAAGATATAATAAAATATTTACAAAAAATGTGAGGGGTGTACTCATTTTTGTGAGATACTATTGTAAGGGGTTAGCTCGGTAGTGGGTGTGGGTGACCCCTTGGGTGGGTTCGCTACACAGAGAGACAGCCGAGGAGTGGTTGAAAACAACGGTCTATGCTTTATTCTTCCAATTTGCTGGAAATGAGTGCAAGCATCCAAACAGCATAAATCAAACAAACATAAAATAAACCCTGGCCACTTGGGGCATCTACCTTCACAACACAGGAACCTACAGTACCTATGGAGTCTGTCCCAACCTACTGCTGGGCAGACACTGCTGGTCATACAGCAGAAAACCACCCAGAAAAAGTCAACACCCCCTCACCTTCAGAAGTCTTTCTCAGCTCACTGCTCTCCTTAACGCAAAAAGCCTCAGGATGCAGCAATCAGTAGTCGTCCTCTGGATAACTTATAGAGGCCTTAATTGCCTCATTCTGAATAGCTGAAGCTTTCCAACGTCCTTAAACATTTCTGGCTACCTCCACAGCCGACGCCTGATAGTAATTGGCGAATTGTCTAAACAAGGCAGAAATGTATCTCCCGTCTGTGACAACACCCACAGATTTATCTGACTTCCTGTCACACTATATATATATATATATATATATATATATATATATATAGGGAAGAGGGAAGAGCGCGCTGCGTCATTTCTACTTAACCCCTTTAAGACAAGGCTTTTTAAAAGGGGGTCTGAAAAAGCCTTGTCTTAAAGTGGTTAAGTAGAAATGACGCAGTGCGCTCTTCCCACTTCTTGCGTAAAGTCATAAAATGTCGTCAGCTGTGCGCCGCAGTCGGGAGCTGAACACTCATCAGTAATAGGATAAAGCTGCCCAGCCGGCCCCTGCCATTCACCGGGAGCAATTATTCAACCACAAGCTAATGTGATTTTAGACTTAAAGGGAGACGTGGATTTGCTGAATCAAAGTTCTGCGGTTGTTGGGATCAGAAGGTCAGCAAAGCACGGTGACCCGTCTCTCGTCTCTCGCTGTCTGTGGGAATTTACAGATGTTCTGTGACAATGTTACAATTCAGCATTAGAGCGAATACCAAATTATCTCTGGAATTTCAAAAGATTCTGATTCCAATAGCCAGTGGCATAGTGTCTGTGCGGGGAAAATCCAGCACGGGGTCCAGGGGGGCACTGACGGCCGGATTATAATAACCTCTTTATATAATATTTATTAAAAGTCATTATTTTCCCACCAACCCACCACCAAAAAAAAAAAAAAAACCCAACATCACCAAATTAAACCCCCCCCGCCCAAAAAAGTATTGTTTTACTGGTAGGCAAGCATCTAGTGATCCGCTGGGCTCAGCCATTGGACGATACATTGGTATTCAGCACTGGGAGTCCAGCGCCACATCTTTACAGCACTAAGAACTGAAATTCTTACTGCTGATGGTTGACATTTATGACAATCAACACAGGGCTCTATACAGAGGGAACAATCCATCTGTTTTTCATCCCTGCAAAAATCGCAATAAGCGTATTTTGATTGGTTTGCACAAAAGTTATCGCGTCTACAAACTACGGGAAAGATTTTTTTTATACTATTAATGGCGGCGATCAGCGATTTTTAGCGGGATTGCGGCGGACAGATCGGACCCTAACTGACATTTTTGACACTTTTGGGGGGACCAGTGACATTACTACAGTAATCAGTGCTAAAAATATGCACTGTTACTGTAATAATGACACTGGCAGGGAAGGGGTTAACACTGTGGGTGATCAAAGGGATCAATGTGAGCCTAGGGGAGTGATTCTAACTGTAAGGGGGCGGGGCTTGTGAAATTATCATAGAGACCTGTGATCCTATATAGAAGGATCACAGGTGCTCTGTGATCATTCCAGAGAGAAGAATGGTGTGCTCTGTTTACAACAGTTGACCATTCTTTTCTCTCAGCATGGAACGATCGCGGTTGCCAGGCAGCAATCGGAGCCGTCTGCCCCGTGCATCGGAGTACCTGATGAGTACCTGCCTGCCAGGGGAGGACTGGGCCAGGGGGCAGGGGCACAGGCAAGCCCCTGGGCTGCTCTGATTCCTCGTAAAAAGGCTGCACCACTTCTGCCACAGACATACCTAAAGGATTCCTGGTGAAAAGAAGTAAAGAGTCCCTGCAGCTGACCTACTGAGTGCGGGTTAAAGACAAGGACAAAGCGCAGCCCCCCCCCCCCCCCCCCCCAGCATGGATGGTGTAAACCATGGGTGTCCAACCTTTTGGCTTCTCTGGGCCGCATTGAGTGTAGAGAAATTTTCTCGGGCCGCATATAAAATATATACTATAGTTAAGGTATATAAGTAATAAAATGCCGCGCCCCCACACCCCCCGCACTAATTTAACACAACTAGAAGATGATGAAATGGAATCAGTATACAGAGGTTTAATTCTTCTGAGCGATAATAAAGGAATACTCTAACCACCATGACCACTTCAGTGATTTAAAGTGGTCATGGTCGTAGGAATCAGAAACACTCAGAAGCACATGCTCCCCTCCCCTCCGAGGCAGCCTCTGCCTACTGTTAGTTGGCAGCTGCTGTGGCCGCGCCCCCGATCTGACTTCCTTCCTCCCCAGCAAAAAAAAAATTGTCAGGGGGCAGTGGGCCGCATTGCCTGAGGTTCCGGGCCGCATGCGGCCCTCGGGCCGCAGGTTGGACATGCCTGGTGTAAACTGTGTCTGAGCAGAGGTTGGTTCCATGCCCCACTGGAGACTCTTCTGCCCCGGCCAGCCCCAACAGAGCTGTCCCAGCTCCCTCCAACCTCCCCCTGCTGGCCAGGTCAGGAATCCGTATTCAGCAGGTAAGTAGAGGGTATCTGAGCAGGGCTTCAGCTTGTAATGGGGGTCAGGAGGAGGATTGGGAGAGTGGGGGGGGTGAGGGAAATTGGGAGAGGGGCCGAGTCGATACACCACAGACCTCTGGTTTGTACTTGCCCCCCATGGGCCAAAAGTTGCCAGTCTGCCCCTGCTGCCTGCCGCAGTATAACTGCGCCGGGCGGTCCTTAACCGGTTAAAGTAACGCGGTGCCCAATATAAAAAAAAAAAAAAACGCCCCGGTCATGAATGGGGTAAAATCTTCCAGACCTCAAGTGGATAATTTGTGAAAAACGATCCTGTTGCTGTAAATTTGTAACATCATTTTTTTTTTTATGCAGAATTGTAAACATACTGAAAGGATCGACTTTAGCAGCGAACAACTCTAGAAGAAATATCGACTTTTTATTACAACAATATTTGTGTTCTGTTCATGTTCCCATTTATAAATTCTATTCAGCTGCTAAGAATTTGAGAAGTTGAGCCAGAATGCTCTTCCAAAATCT
This sequence comes from Pelophylax lessonae, assembly GCF_965119305.1. NCBI lineage: Eukaryota > Metazoa > Chordata > Amphibia > Anura > Ranidae > Pelophylax > Pelophylax lessonae. The sequence goes on along the minus strand of NC_138775.1, from coordinate 287,981,976 downwards.
CCATGTGAGCCGATGGCTTCCATTTTATCCAAGACGGTTTACCAGAAGTCAGGCCGGTGTACCGTGACCGCCACCTGGATCAGTGGAAGAGGCATGGCGTGGGTCTACTTACCCGGTAATCCATTCATAAACACAGACATCTACAGATGGGACGGCAAAGGGGCTTAATCCAAGAAATGGGGGGGGGGGGGATGTTTTTCCATTGAAGCTAAAGGGGTGAGACGAAGGATAAGCAGAATTACATCAAAATTATTTCTGAGCTTTCTGAGCTGAATGGATTTGCTGTACCAGTAAATGTGCAATGTCCTGAAAATGAAAAGGCTCTGCTCCAAAAAATCATTCCTGTTATGGAGAAAATAAATTAAAGTGACATTAAACCTTGGATTTTTTTAAAAATTAACCTCTTATGGACCACCCCACGCAGATATACAGCGGCAGGTTAGCCCTCCTGTGGGAAACGATGTACCTGTATGTCATTACGTGCACTGAATGTGGGGCACGCTTGCGCGCTGCGGGCGACCCTCTCCTGCTGTGATTGGACACAGGGGGAGCCAATCAGAGGGTTTGGCGGATGTTTGTCGGCACCCAGCATTTGTGAGAGAGGCAGAACGACGGTCACATTAAAGCGGAGTTTTGGCCTCAAAAATCGATAAAATTGATTTTGGGCCATCCGAAAAAGAAATGGATAATGGCGATTTTTTTTTTTGGTCACTTACCTTATTCTAGAAGAAAATATACTCACCTTCCTTCCACTTCCTCCCTCTGCGGCCGTGGCCTGTGCCGTCACTTCCTGCTTGCATTGACTCCTGGGAGCTGAACGTCATCGCTCCCAGGAATCAATGCGCCTGCAGCGGCCCCGCTCGTCACTTCCGGGGCAGGCGCGTCATTCCCTGCTAAGCATCTTCTGGGCATGCCCAGAAGCTGTTCAGGGATGACGCGCCTGCCCCAGAAGTGACGAGCGGGGCCGGTGCAGGGCATTCTGGGACTCCGACGTCATGGATGAGGACACGAAGAGGGACGCTCCGGCTTCAGCTGCCCAAACCTGAGATGGCAGCGCTGGACGAGACATTTTCAAGGTAAGTATTTCTTCTTACAGGTAAGTGACTGTCCCGGGGGTATTTTTAGCTTAAAAAATTTTTTTTTTGCCCGGAACTCCGCTTTAGGGCCAAAGTAGCAGAGTTGGAATAATTCTCTCATTCAGCTGCACTACTTCTGCGTAACATTCACGGGCAGCCCGATTAACGGGCGCTTCCAGGGACAATGTAAATTACCCGGGACAGGCTCCTAATTGCCGGGACTGTCCCGGCAAAAACGAGACAGTTGGAAAGTTTGGCCCTTCCCGTTTTTCCCCCGGCCCCCTACAGGAGGACTATCGGCGGTCCTGCCTGTGCTGCTCTGAGCACTCCAACTACCTGTTGCTCGTTTATTCCTATACCCAATTCCTCCTCCCATTTCTTAATGAATGGAAGTCTTTCCAGCCCACCCCCCCCCCCCCCCATCTCCGTGAGTGCTCTCTAAACCTTATGGGCCATACACACTATAAGATTTTCTGAAGACTTTTTCTTTTAGACTTACCAAAACCAGATAATATGAGGTCAAACCTAAACACTTTCAATTTGTATACAATCTGCAGGCCCTTGCACTACATAGAATAAATCTGAAGGAAATCTAACCACAAATGTTGGATAGTGTGTATCCAGCTTTAGATGTTCCATGTTTTCCATGTATTCCACGTCAGTTTCTCCTCTGTTCTAACTGGTTGTGGAAGAGCAGCCACAAAGTGTTTCAGCTGCAAGTACCTCCATTCATTTACGTTTTAATCCTGGGAATGGTCGTATTCTCCCTTTACTCATGATATCCTTTAACTGTGCATTCCCCAACCAAGACCCAGACAGTGCTTCTTTACACGGTGGGAAATAATTTGACCCTACTAGTGATATAAGTGGTGAATTATGTTCCCATCTTGCTTGCCTATGCATTAAACCCAAATTTTAAATGCATTTTTAGTCAAATCCTGTGTGCCCTCATCCAATGATCTATATCTTTGTGTTAGCCATATGTTTTTTATCTAAATGTGCCTTACTCAATATATGCGCCATCTTAACCCATCTTTTTTCACTTTTTGTGTTTGTCTATTCTATCATACGTGCCATTATTACTGCATTGTAATATCTTTTTATATTGAGTGCCCCTACTCCTCCTTGTGTTTTATCTCCGCTTAAAAATGCATTCTTGGCATCCCTATTTTCCAGATGTATCTTGAGATCATACTCTTTAATGTTCTAAAAAAGATCCTGTGGGAGTGCTATTGGCATCGTCTGAAATTTATATAAGATTTTTGGGTGAATCCTCATTTTCCCCATATTAATCCTTCCCAACCATGAAAATGGACGTGATGGTATTTTCTTAATCTCAGTTTTAATTTAATTGAGGAGTGGAATGTAGTTAGCTTTATATAAATTCCCAAGATATTCCCAAGCTGTTAATTTTATTCCAAGATAGTTTACTTCTCATTTCGCCCATGTGAATGGAAACTCCTTTTGTAGTGTCTCTTCTTCTTTCTTACTTAGACTTATATTTAAGATTTCTGATTTCACCGGGTTTATTTTTAGATTCCTCGTATTTTTTTAATTCCTTTATTAAATTTGGGAGTGATATTCTGAGATTAGATATAGAGAATAGCATATCGTCCGCGTATGCCGCTACCTTGTGTTCCTCTTCTCCCATCTTCAATCCTACTATATTTACATTATTTCGGATTGACGCTAATAGAGGCTTTAGTTCCGTTAAACATCTCAAAGGGGGGCGCGAGGCTACCATTAACCTTTACTGACGCTGTAGGATGATTATATACACTTTTAGTCCATTGTGCCATTTTTCTGCCTATTCCCAAGTTTTCTATTGTTTCCATCATAAATCCCCAATCTACTCTGTAGAAAGCTTTTTTAGCATCTATTGACAGAAGCAAGGTTGGGGAATTCTCTCTCTTTTTGCAACATTAATAATGTTCTTATTTCATTTTCCTTTCCTTCCCTTCCTGGTATAAACCCTGTTTGGTCTGCGTGGATCCACTTCGGCGTCAGTTCTTTTTATCTTGTTGCTAAGATCTTTGTGTAGATTTTTGTATCGATATTTAGCAATGCTATTGGTCTATAGCATGGGTGTCCAACCTTTTGGCTTCTCTGGGCCACATTGAGTGTAGACAGCGGCCGGGTAATCAGGAGATCCCCGCTCTGTTTGTAATCTGGCGGCGCTTGCCCCCCTTCCTCTTCTCCTCTCCAATGCAGCCTCTTCCTACAGTTAGTTGGAAGCCGCTGTGGCTGTGCCCCCAACTCGACTTCCTTCCTCCCCAGCAAAAAATAAATAAAAAAATTGTCAGGGGGCAGTGGGCCGTATTGCCTGCGGTTCCGGGGCGCAGGTTGGACATGCCTGGTCTATAGTTTGAACATAAAGTTGTATCTTTCCCTTCCTTTGGGATAACTGTCACCTATGCTAGTAATAATTCCTTTGTCCTCTCTTCCCCTTCCCCTATTTTGTTTACATATGCGCATATTTTCGGTATAAGTTGTTTTCTAAAATTTTTTAATAGTATCCTGTTGTAAAGTCATCCGGCCCTGGGCTTTTTCATGTTGGGATGTTTTTTTATAGCTGTTTCGACCTCGTCTAATGTTGTTGGATCCTCTAAGACCTTTAATTCTTCTATTGAAACTTTTGGTAGTTTAGCTTTCTATTAATATTCCTGTATTTTTTGTTTCTTTTTTATTCCTGCTGTCTCCTCTTGCCTAACCAAGTAAAGTGCACTATAGAAACTTTGGAAGGCCTTTGTGATCTCTGCTGTTTAGGCAGGGCCGTCTTTAACACAGGGCAAAAGAGGCAGCTGCCCCAGGTCCATTCATTGTTGTGGGGCCCAAAGCAGCTGCCCCTTGAGCCCACACTGCCCGCAAATGTTTGATAAGTGGACTTTGGATTGCTTGATTGCCCTTAGCAATCGATGTTCGCTTCCAGGAGCGAGATCTGGAAAGGACTGTGCCATGTCACCCCCCGGTGGGTCGCTTCGCTCCTGTTGTCCAGAACATTCTTGAACAACCCATCTCTCCCGCTGTGTTGGTTTCCGAAGAACCCATGCAATTAGGCCAGACACGCCTTACTCCACAAGAGAGGTTACGTCGCCTGAGACTCAGGCTGTGTCTTTACTGCGGAGCTGGTGGTCATATAATAAAACCCCGCCCTGTCCGTCCGGGAAAACTCTCGGATCTAGGTTGCTTTGAGGGAAGCGATCTAGACCAGAATCTGAACTCCGCCTCTTATCCTCGATTTGTCATACCCGTCTCTATTCATTGGGCCCTAAACTCGTATCAGGTTTCTGCATATGTGGACTCTGGAGCACCCGGGAATTTCATTGAGCAGTCCTTGGCCACTGAACTGGACATTCCTCTAGTTCCCCTGGCTATGCCTTAATCTGTATCGGCAGTGGATGGCTCTTGGCCTTCGGACCCCTATGGTTTAGAACAACCTCCATCACCATGCATTTCGGTGTCCTTCATCATAAGGAAGTCTCCTTCCGGATACTTCCCAAGCCTTCTAGTCCCATCATTCTTGGGCTTCCATGGTTGAAGAAACACTCACCCTATCTGGACTGGAACTCTGGCCAAGTGTTATCTTTGGGGTCGCAATGCCATCAGACTTGTCTCCCTACGGTATCTCCACCTCTCCGTGTACCTGTGGCTGAGGTCACTACCACTGCAATGCTCCCTCAGCATTACCTGGCCTTCCAATAAGTTTTTTTCAAGAAAGCCGCTGACAGTTTGCCTCCTCATCGACCCTGCGACTGTGCGATTGACCTCCAAGCCGAGACTTCACCACCCCGAGGTCGAGTCTACCCTCTCCCCATCCCTGAGACTCAAGCCATGTCCAAGTACGTCCAGGAAAATCTGCAGAAAGGATTTATACCTAAATCCAATTCTCCTGCTGGGGCTGGGTTCTTCGTAATGCCCTTTGCCTTGTGTAAAGCCCCAGCTATCTTCCAGAACTTTGTTAATGACATTTTTTATGATCTCCTATACGTGTGTGTCATTGTGTATTTGGATGACATGCTCATATTTTCTCCAGATTTGAACACTCATCGCCAGCATATTTGTATGGTTCTTCTACATCTTCGGGACCACCACTTGTATGCAAAGTTGGAGAAGCGCCTCTTCGAGCAAACCCAAGTTCCTTTCCTAGGCTACATAGTCATGGATAAGGGGCTGCTTACAGATCCTGCCAAACTTCAGACCATCTCCAACTGGTCTCAACCTTCCGGTTGAAAAGCTAAGCAACAGTTCTTGGGGTTCACCAATTTCTATCGCCAGTTCATCCCTAATTACTCCTCTCTGATGGCGCGCATTACCTCTTTGACCTGGAAGGGCGCTAATGCCAGAATCTGGCCTCCTGAATCTGTCGAGGCTTTCCACAAGCTCTTCCTGTCTGCATCTATTCTCAAACATCTTGACATTCTTCAGCCTTTCTTCTTGGAAGTAGATGCTTCGTCCTTGGGAGCGGGGGCCATCCTTCTCCAAATGCATGATAGTAAGCTCTGTCTTTCTGCATTCTTCTAATGCAGAAAAAAATGTCACCACCATGGATCGGGAGCTTCTGGCTATCATGCTGGCACTGCAAGAATGGCGACATCTACTGGAGGGGTCTCCTCTTCGTATTCTGGTCTATATTGATCATAAGAACCTCCAGCATTTTCAGTACAATCCCAAGCAAGCACGATGGGCTCTCTTCTTTGCCAGAATTATTTTGACATCACCTTTTGGCCCGGCTCCAAGAATGATCGTGCTGATGCCTTGTCCAGATCATTTGATGTTGCTGACTCCAAGTTTCATATTGAACCTGAACATATTATTCCTGCCAATTGTTTCTTGGCCTCCACTTATCTTCAGTCTCCACGTATCCTTTTGTGATGCCCTCCCTTCGTCCCAAGCTTCTCAAATGGGCACATGACTCTAAACTCTCGGGACATCCTGGTCTGCAGTGCCCCTGTACCTTCCTGCAGCGTTTCTACTGGTGGCCCTCACTCTGGAAGGAAGTTGAAGAATTTGTACAGGCTTGCTCCATTTGTGTGCAGTCTAAGTCCTCTGCATCTGCTCCAGAAGGTCTCCTTTTACCTCTACCTGTTCCAGATGTACCTTGGCGCTGCATCTCTATGGATTTTATCTCTGAACTACCCCCCTCAGCGGGCTCCACCATTATCTGGATGGTGGTGGACAGGTTTTCTAAAATGTGTCACTTAACTCCACTTCCAGGACTACCCTCTGCTGCCACTTTGTCTTCCATCTTCATTAGGGAAATCTTTTGTCTCCATGCCCTCACACATTGTCTCTGATAGAGGAGTTCAGTTTGCAGCCCGCTTCCAGAGAGCCCTGGCCACATGATTTGGAATCAAGTTGGACTTCTCCTCAGCTTTTCATCCGCAATCTAATGGACAAATGGAAAGGGTTAACCAGAATGCCTTCTTCATGCCTTCATTTCTACCCATCAGGATGATTGGGTAGACCTTTTACCCTGGGCAGAATTTGCCCTCAATAACCACGCTAATGACAGGCACTGGTGAGTTTCCCTTTTTCATGGGATTTGGCTGCCATCTTTCAGTACCATTTCCTGTTCCGATCTCTGCTGAAGAGCCAGGGGCCATAGAGATGCAACGATCTCTCAATTCTATCTGGGCAGATGTTTCCAAGAATTTACATCTGGCACCTTCCAGGTACAAAGTAGCGGCAGATCGTCATCGCCGTGTGAGCCCCAAAATTCTCCCTGGTGATAAGGATTGACTCTCTACCAAGAATATCCATCACTCAGTACCGACTATGAAATTTGCTCCCTGTTTCATCGGACCCTTTACAATTCTTTGCCAGGTTAACCCTGTCGCTTTTAAGCTCCGTCTCCCGTCACATCTAAAAATCCCTAATGTTTTCCATATTTCTCTCTTTAGACCATACATCATCAATAGGTTTTCTCGTCCTATTCGTCATCCTTCTCCAACAGCCAGAGATGTATAGTAACGAAGTAGAACTACTTAAGTACTGTACTTAAGTACCGAAATGCGGTATCTGTACTTTCCTAGAGTAGAATTTTTTTCTCCTACTTCTACTTTTACTTCACTACATTTTTTCGATGATTTCGATACTTCTACTCAAGTATTTTTTTTTTGTACTGCATAGTTACTCGTTACTTTTAAAAAAATTACCACTGCCAGAACAGTAGATGGCAGGTTGCATAAAGCTCAAAAAAATGTGTATAATGTCATTTGTAAATCAGCGCATACGAAAATAAAGGCTGTGTATAATAAAAGCGGCTATACCAAATCTTTCCAATAAAAAGAAAATATGAAACAAACAAATAAATGGTGCTACAGCGCTTAAAGTGCATCAAGAAACTACTAACAAACACAGGTTAATCATTTGAATAAATCATTTGAAATAATAAAAACAATATGATGTTCAAACTTTTGACTTATTTCTTTAATAACTACATAACACAGTACTTGTACTTCTACTTTCAGTACTTGAGTAGAATTTTTTTTTCAAAACTACTGGTACTTTTTACTTTTAGTACTTAAGTAGCAAATTTTTTGAAAAAATTACTTGCAATACTTAAGTAAAAAAAATGTTGAATACTTTAGTACTTCTACTTAAGTAACTTTTTCTGCGAGCACTTCCACTTCTACTCAAGTAATTTTTTGATCGAGCACTTGTACTTTTACTCAAGTAGAAATTTCGAGTACTTTATACAAGTCTGCCAACAGCCAGTACTTTCGGATCAGTATGGAATCAAGCAAATCTTGGATTCCAAATTCTCCAGGGGGAGGCTCTTGTATCTAAGTGACTGGAAGGGATATGGTCCTGAGGAGAGATGTTGGATTCCTTCTACTGATGTTTCTGCCCCTCGTTTGGTGAAACTTTTTCATCAGAAGTTTCCTCTCAAGCCTGCCTTAAACGAATGGGGAGACCCCGTAAGGGGGGGGGGGGGGTACTGTCACAAGTTAGCCTGTAGTTTTGTTTGTATACTCTTACCTCGTTGCTGCAGTGCTTCAATCTTGCTTCGGCTCCTCTGTTCACCTATGGACGTCGCCTGCTCCACTGTGGGTTATAGCCTTTTCCTTCCTATTACTTCCTGGGTAACCTCCCTGTTTGCTTCCCTATATATATATATATATATATATATATATATATATATATATGTGTATATATATGTATATATATATATATATATATATATATATATATATATATATATATATATATATATACATACATGTGCTCAGAGCAGTGCTCCTTGCCTGAGCAACTTCACTGTTCTCTAGCTCCCATCCGTATACCTCTAGGCTTCTGTATCTGCTTTATTGTGTGCCAAACCGGCTTCATATTCTGTCTGTGTTTGTTTGCAGCCTGTCCTGATCTCGGCTTTTCTCTTGGATATCCTTTAGTCTGCTACTTACTCTGCACACGCCAGTGGTCTCTACATCTTGAGCTGGGCCTACCTGGGGGCCGCGACCTGGTTCCAGCTTGCTGCAAATCCATCCCCCCCCCATCAGGGGCTCTGGTGAAGAAGTAGGCTGGGGCTTAGACTCCGCGCCCTGGGGCATCCTGAGCTGGGGATCCACAAGGGCTCACTACCCCAGACCCACTGACAGTATAGAAATTAGGCTGTGCAAAGTTTCAAGACAATTGATTGAGATTTTGGCACATTTTGGTACATTAAGCTCTTTTTATATTAAGCTGTTCACATTAAATGTTTTAGGATTGTAAAAAAATAGCTTAATATGAATAACTTCTGCTGTGATCTAGCAAATGAGCTAACATTTTCAGAATATATTGGCATAGATAAACTCTTCTATTGTGTGAAGTTTGGGGAAAATTAGTTACCATCTAAGCTCTTTTTTTTGTACATTAAGCCACATTAAGCGCCCCAAAAATCAAGCTTCATGTCCCCAGTTTGCCTCATGAAAGATCAAAATGCATTAAACTTCTAGGATAGATTAGGAAAGTTGAAAACTTAGTCTGTGCAAAATTTCAGGGCAATTGAATAAGGTTTAGGCACTTTATCACACGTTAAACTACATTAAGCCATTTTCACAATAAATGTTTTAGTATGTCCCGAATGTAACCAAGTGATACCTGAATCCTAGATGAGAGAGCAGGATCCAAACAGGTGTGTGGTTTAACAAACAGAGCAAGAAACAGGAAGTGAGTGCTCATCTGGAAGTGATATTTGTAGTGAGGTCACACCACTGAACCACTCCCTAACGCCACGCTATTGGTGTGCTCAGCAAGGGGGAATGGGGGGGGGGTGGGCGTTGTCATCCATTTTTGCTCGGCACTCTGCGCCAAAGAGGTCCCCCCAAAAAACACAGTACGCAGATGGCAAACAAAGGGGGGGGGGGGCTGCTAATGCATGGGACTGTGCATGAGCTAGGTAAACCAATAAATAAAAAGCAGAGCCAGTCTGAGCCTGTTGTTGTGTCATACTCACACGGGTACTCATTGACAGCCCACTTCTGCATGTGCAGCTGCTGCAGCATTTCCAAAGTCGAGTTCCACCTGGTTAGCATGTCACAAATCAGGTGGTTTATGGGCAGGTGGAATTCCTGCTGAATTTTAGCTAACTGAGCACTGGCTGTGTACGACCGCTTGAGATTGCTACAGACTCTTCTGGCCTGCTTTAGCAGATCTTCCAACCCTGGGTACCTATTTAAGAAATGCTGACAACCAAATTGAGGACATATGTCAGGCATGGCACATGTGTCAAATTTCCCTGTCTAAGGGCAGACAGGAGGTTTGTGCCATTATCGCACACCACCTGTCAACTTCTCACGTACCGGACTGATGAGCGCAGAGGAAGGCCTCCCTTACGTATCTGACTCGCGGCCCCTGGTAGAGCAGACAGGTGGCACAGGAGAGCAGAATGGTATGAGGGCCTGGCGGGTCAGCTGTTGGACGGGCAGCTCCAAGGTCCCAGATGCTTTAAGAGGAGACAACCAGCAGGTAAGAGGATCCCAACAGCAGGCAGGCAGAAGGACGGAACACCTGAGTCCACACTCACTCTGGGGGCTCACAGGCAAACGGATCAGTTCACAGGCCGGGTCAACAACAGGCGGGTGGCGTGGAATCCAAAGGAGCATGCAGGTTCAAGGTTAGAGGGGAGCCGAGGTCAGGTGCAGGCTGAAAGCAAGGGAAGTCCAAAGTCAAGCCGGGTCGTACAGGAGATCAATCACAGAAGCAGGTAAATAGGAGCAGGGGTCACAGGAAGCTGCAGATCAGACAGCAAAGACATAATGCTGCTGCAGAGTTTAAAAAGAGCAGCCTGTTGCCAATCACTGAAATTAGGCTGCAGACTCTGCACTAAGTTAACCCCTTAGGTAGCAGACCCATGACACCACCATTCCTGGCTTCAGCTGGTGTGGCGTGAACCACCTCAGGGCCTGCCCCTGCAAAGCTGCAAGAATCTCTGCTCTGGTGTGGTTCCTGTCCCCTAGACACACCAACTGAAGCACTGCATGTCACCTTATAGCCTGACTCATTGAATAGCCCCTTGAACATTTAGGGGGTACTTGTGGTTCGTAGGAAAATTCAGCAGCGGAGAGCATGGAGGAGAAGGAGGAGGGAGTAGAGCTGACAAGTCTTGCATAATAACCACTAGCTGTATGGAAATGTGGTGGAACAACAAGCTGCAGCACTGAACCTGGTCCTGCATACTTTGGAATTGCAAGCAAAGTTACCCAGTATGCTTTGAACGAAATATAGCGTCCCTGACCATGCTTGCTGGACCACGTTTCAGCAGTAACATTGCCTTCCATGTGATGGTACAGAGCTAGAATGGCCTTATGTGAAAAAAATAGCGACTGGGAATCTGCCATTGTGGTACAGCACATTCTTCAAATTCACGGAAGGGGGCAGAATCCACCAGACGGAAAGGCAGATGTTGTTATGCTAGCAGCTTTGACAAGCTTGCATTTAGATGCCGGGCATGGGGGTGGCAGGGACTGTCTTATTTTTTCTTGGCCGCAGCAGATTGGGAAGAGAAATTTACCGGCTATAGTCTACAGCTGGTGGTGTGCTACTGGCAGATGTGCTACAAGGACCTTGGACACCCTGCACTATACCATTATCCCTGTCAGTGGGGGCTGCTGAGCAGTCATGCGGTATAGAGGGGGTAGACTGAGGTAAGGAGGAGGATTAGAACTGCATCCCATCCATGTGGCTTTCATGTGCTCTTGCCAATGGGCTGAGTGGTGGAGGTAAATGCCTTGTCAAGCATGTGGTACCCAAATGGCTGGTGTTTTTGCCACGCTTGATGTGCTTGAGACAAAGTTTGCAAATTGCAACATGTATTAAAAAAGGCCCAGACAGCTGAGCTGTGGGAAGTGGGCCGGGAGATAACAGCTTCATAATGTGATGGAATGGGGTGGCTGCTCTCTACTATTCCATGATGGCTGCCTTGTTGGGGTTGTGCCTCACCCTCACTTTCTCCTTTGCTCTATCGGACACCCAAGTCATGTCAGTGACCTCATCATTATCATCTCCTCCATTCTCATTACCAATGGAGACAACTTGGCATACGCTGCGGCTGGGGGAACATGGTTGTAAACACAGCTGACCGTTCGTCTCCCTGGAATGATCACAGAGTGCCTGTGATCCTTCTATGTAGGATCACAGGTCTCTGTGATAATTTCACAAGCCCCGCCCCCATACAGTTAGAATCAATCCCCTAGGCTCACATTTAACCCCTTGATCATCAACAGTATTAACCCCTTCCCTGCCAGTGTCATTATTACAGTAACAGTGCATATTTTTAGCACTGATTACTGTAGTAATGTCATTGGTCCCCCCCAAAGTGTAAAAAATGTCAGTTAGGGGTCCGATCTGTCCGCCGCAATGTCGCAGTCCCGCTAAAAATCGCAGATCGCCGCCATTACTAGTAAAAAAAACAAAACAATAAAAATGACATAAATCTTTCCCCTAGTTAGTAGATGTGGTAACTTTTGCGCAAACCAATCAAAATACGCCTATTGCAATTTTTATTTACCAAAAATATGTAGCAGAAAACAAATTGGCCTAAAATGTTAAAAAATTTTCATTTTTTTGGGGAATGTTATATAGCAGAATGTGAAAAATATTGTTTTTTTTTCTGAATTGTCGCTATTTTTTTGTTTATAGCGCAAAAAATAAAAATCGCACAGGTGATCAAATACCACCAAAAGAAAGCTCTATTTGAGGGGAAAAAAAGGACATCAATTTTATTTGGGTACAGCGTCGCATTACCACTCAATTGTCCATTAAAGTAACGCAGTGCCGAATCGCAAAAAATGGCCTGGTCATTAAGGGGGCAAATCCTTCCGGTCCAGAAGTGGTTAATAGGAGCAAATAATTATGCTCTCTGTGCTGTAACCTCCATGTATTTTGTGTATTTTATTTATTTTGGTGTTTTTAGGGACATACCTGATTATGTGCATATCTTTACCTGAACGTGCTGTCCAAATATGTTTATGTATTAAAGGTATATTTTAAGAAAAGTAAAATTAAAACACCATAAGGCAAATTGAAAGCAAAATGTAAAAAAGTAAGTAAAACAAAAAATATAGAAAATCCTCCCTGCTTAAGTGATAAGCGGGGGAAGAGGGATCACAGAAGAGTTAATAAGAAGCACACCGTGTCATGGAGTTTCTGCAGTATATATATAGAAGCTTCCTGTACATGGTGAGGGCAGGATCGGGGAGATGGGGGTCTATTTCCACAGGTGCAACCGGGGCCGGACCTCCCTCCGATTTGCCCTTTTTTAATTGTGGGGCCACCAAGGAGAGGAGCAATCTGCTGAGATTCCCAACAGAGAGCCATGTTTTCATTGGCTGGGGAGATTGCGGCCTCTGGGAATCAAGTGCAAGGGTTGGGTTTGGGGGGGCAAATGTGAGAAGATTTTGGATGAGATTTGTGAGATACAAATATCTTCCATGGTAATAAATTAGATCTTGCATTAAAATGCAAAGTCTTCTAATTTTACATCATCTCATCTTCCCATGTGAAAATGATAAGTTAAAAAAAAGGATAAAAGAATAAAAAAAAAAAAAAAAATTGCTTACATTAAACCCTGGTGACATCACCGGGTCTGATTGCGAAATTCGGGGATAACTGAGACTCCCAAATGATATAAGAATGCACCCCACCATGGTGGGATCCTCACCTTTCCCAGCATCCTGCAGTGAGGTCCAATGATCTCACCCTCAACCAAGAAGCATATTGGAAATCTGGGGAGTTAGGGACACATTCATTCAATTTTTTTTAACCACTTTACCCCGGCTCACATTGCTGTTACTGCGGCAATGTGGCCCGTTATCGTCCAGCGACGTAGACCTACGTCGCTGGACTCCTCCCCTTGTGGGCGGCGCGCGCGCGGCGCCGGAGGCTCGCTCCTGCTGTTTTCAGTTACAGCAGGTGTCGGGCCAAGGAAGGAGCGGCGGTGATCACCGCCGCTCTTCCCCGATCGTCTGGAATCTAGTGTGGAGATCCCCATGCTTGTGTAAACAAAGCGGGCGGATCTCCTAAGTGACAGACAGGGTCAGATTGCAGGGTTCAGCATAGCTGAACCTGCGATCTGTCCCTGTGTCACTCAGTCACCTCCCCCCACACACGTTAGTAAGCACCAGGCATACATTAACCCCTCCCTCTCCAATAAAATTAACCCCTTCCCTGCCAGTGTCATTTTTACAGTAACAGTGCATAGTTATAGCACTGATTACTGTAGGTCAAATTTGTCCGCCGCAATGTCGCAGTCCCGCAAAAAAAAAATCGCAGATCGCCGCCATTACTCGTTAAAAAAAAAAACACCAAAAATGACAGAAATCTTTCCCGTAGTTAGTAAACGCAATAACTTTTGCGCAAACCAATCAAAATACGCTTATTGTGTTTTTTTTTTACCAAAAATATGTAGCAGAAAACAAATTGGCCAAAAATGATAAAAAATTTTGATTTTTACTTTTTTTGGGGGGGAATTTCATATAATAAAAAATGTGAAAAATATTGTTATTTTTTCAAAATTTTCACTCTTTATTTGTTTATAACGCAAAAAGTAAAAATCGCACAGGTGATCAAATACCACCAGAAGAAAGCTCTGTTTGTGGGAAAAAAGGGACGTAAATTTTGTTTGGGTACGGCGTTGCATGACCGCGCAATTGTCAGTTAAATTCGCACAGTGCCGAATCGCAAAAAGTGGCCTGGACGTAAGACAGCAAAAACCTCCGGTGGTAAAGTGGTTAAATTGCTTTCACTTTGGGAACTAATTAAAAAGCTATCTGTGCAACTGCCTCAAGCAAACCCATCATGAATAATCACCATAAGGTTTTTAATATGTTTATGTTTTATATGTTTTTTCTATGATTATCAGCTCCATCTAGTGGCCATAATGCAGTAATTCCTTAAATTAGGTATTTCAGGAAAATGTTGCATTATGGCCATTAGATGGAGCTGACGATCAAAGAAAATAAACATATTAGACACATTATGGTGATTATTCGTGTGAATGCTTGGATTTGTTGGCACAGCAAACTTTTTTTTTTTTTTATAATAGGACTTCAAAGTGTTTTTACATGAGGATTAAAAAATTGGTTAGGGGTCGCCCGGATCAGACCAAGATCTGAGACAACATCCTCTATTTTTTAGGGATTGTGGCTGGAATATGGTCAGTAATGTGAGCCAACAACTTTAAATTTTTTATCTGTTTTTACATGAGGTTCAAGATAAGAAGGCATTAGCATAGATAAGAAGGCATTAGCATACCGGGCCTAAGAATGAGGGTAGGACAGGGAGTGGAGCAGCTGGCAGGGGTTAAATGTGGCACTTATCTGACATGGCCTTCTGGCCATCAAAAAACGTGTTTAAGACACAATCATTAATGTGTATGTAAACCAATAACACATGTAATGGCTGCAGCATGTGCCAAGTATAGTGCCAATAGTTGTGGCACACCAAAGCGAACTGAAAAGTTTAAAAGCAATGCACTTACTGTCCCACTGTACACTATGAGACTAACAGTGACGAAGGAGAAATGCCCCTGTATTGGTGGTGTCACTGGAAGGAAAAAATGCCACTGTGTTGGTGTCAGTGGGGGAAAAATGCATCATTGCCATCTGTCCAAGGAGGACTGTTTTGACATCTGTTTTATCGGGATGGGGGGCTAGGGGGCTGGGTGAGCTCTGTGGGGTGCTTTGAGCTAGGGGCCTCTGGGTGGCACTTGGACAAAGAAAATAGCTGATGGGCTCTCAGGAAGGTATATTCACAGTTCAGACCTTCTTCTCAACATGGGCCCCCCAAGGAATAACGGTTGCTTTTCCTTCTTGCCATTTCTGGTTATAAATACCTCCCAACTGTTTGAGATGAGAATGTGGGACATCTATTAGCAAAAGTATGTTGGTATAGGACACTCCCCTTGCCACACCCCCTTAAAGAGGAATTCTACGGAAAAATTATTAGTTAAACCCACAAGCAGGGCTGCTGGTAGAAATTGGGCCCTGTACAGACTACCTGACAGCCCCCCCCCCCCCCCAAGAAAACATCAAAACTTTATTTAGATAAAAATACAATAAAATCATTATTAGCAGACACAAATACAACATAATTCCTGCTAAATTTAGAAGATGAAACTGCGTTGATAAATAAATCTCTGTGTTGGGGAGGTGTTGGGGGGGGGGGGGGAGGTGTTGGGGTCATGCACATGGGTGCTGTGGTCTGTAAAGTGTGAATCAATGGTTCATTTATGTGGCTTGAGCCACCTGGATCTGTATGAACACAGCTGCAGGTCCTAATTTGACAGGTGTGGGGATGCAGGTGTACGGCCCGAACACAGACAGTGTGCATTTGGGGGCCGCTCACCTGCACTCCTGTCCAATAAGGGCCTGCGGCTGTTTCCATACAGACGCTGCATCGCCATAGAATGACAGGCGGCTCCAGCCCAACCCCCTCCTTCACACAGCCAGAGTACCCATGGGAATGAGCCCCTAATTATATTTTCTATTTTTCTAAATCTCTCCAGTGATGTGCTGTCACTACTAAGAGAGATTCCATCTTCATCTGGTCTTCTCTCTGGGTTCTTGGGCTCCAGTCATTTGGCCAGACTGCGATGATGTAACTCACACGCATGCGCACAGGTGTCATGGTCACAGCACAGCTCTCTCAATAGATGGTAGGTCGTCCAATGAGAGCGCAGTGCACATGGGCCGGTGCTATTACCGACTGCAACTTTTAGGAGATATGCACTGAACCTACATGTAAGTCCTATTATAGGCTCCTATTATAGGCTTTCCTGTATATACAATATAAAAAATGGAGGTTACTACTGCCAGATCAGTTAGTAAATTGGTAAATAGAAGGAGGTGATACGTGGATGCAGAGGGAACTGACAGTGAAGGGGAGAAGAAGCAAAGTTGCATAGATCAGGAAGCAGTCTGGGGGAGAGGAGTGGGAAGCCCAGCTACATAAAGCACACTAAACTGCACTGGGACAAGATAACAGTCAGTATGGAAATGGTGTAACAGTAAATTCTGCACCCCATGGGAATGCAGCTGATCAGCTGTGACTGTGTCAGGAAGACAGAGAAATGGGGGAGAGAGATGAATATACAGGCTGGGAAAATGAGAATAGAAAGAACTGCAAGGAGAGAAACAAAATTACAGAGATAAACTCAAGAGCAGAGCTAACATTAGAGCCAGGGCTGGGAGGGGGGCCCACACAGGGAGGGGGATTATTGAGGGACAACTGTCTCTTTCTCAGCAGATAAAAGCTGGCAGCAGGGAGAGGGTGAGAGATCAGCTTTTAGGTGCTGGAGGAAGATTTCTGTAAATATCATTCATCACTAATCCCCCTCCCTGTGTGGCCCCCCCTGTTTGCTTGGGCCCCCTACAAGAGGACTGGTTTACACCCCCTATCAGCTGCCCTGCCCACAAGTGCTTTTTTATACCACTACAATTCCTTTATATTGGCTTTTGAAATTTACAAACGCAGCAATTTAGAACTTGGATGAAAGGTTTAGCACTGGGAAACACTTTTTGATAGATAAATAGTGCATTTTATGTACAGATATTTAGATCAGACCAAAATGAGGGACAAATGAGAAGGAAAGAGGGACAGAGGGACTTTATTCCAAATTAGGGACATTCCCTCGAAATCAGGGACAGTTGGAAGCTATGGGTCATGTGATATGTCACGTGAAAAGGTGAGACAGGAAAAAGGGCAGTGCTCTCTGCTGCCCACTTCAGGCTTCTATTGGGGGGAGGAGAGAGCAGAACCCTTCCTCTAACAGCAATCATGACTCCTGCTTTGCCTGACAGGAGTGACCCAGTTTTCAATCCTGTCAATCAGCAGGCAGCTAAGGTAACAACCTGAAATAAATAAATAATAATAAAAAAAAAAATCTGATGTTACCCATCTTTGTGACGGCATGATATTTTGTTAATTGGAGGCAAGGTTCTTATGGTAATTGGCCCAAGGGACTACAGCATCATAGCAGACCCAACACAGGTCCAGCAGGAAAAGACTGGACAACGCCCTTTGAATTTTGATTGGATGCCTGAATTTGGGGTACTCTCCTAAAAATTAGCTATTTCCTATTTTGCTCTCACACCTGCTCAGGGGGAGGCTTTGTGGGACACCGGTCCAGGTATCTTCCCTCTTTCGACAGTGTAGACCCTTGGAACCTATTGTTTTTAATAGCATCCCCCTATACGCAACATGTGTCCACGTATGAAGCCCGTGATTGGAAGCCTCCCCTGCCAGCATGAAATTGTTTCAAAACTCTTCTTTATCACTTTAGCTTTGGGGTTTTGAGCCCCATGGGTGACATACAAAAGGGAGGCATTGCTGATGTCACAGCACTAGAAATTTTATATTGTTTCTATTTTTTTTGATTTTGTGAATAAAGTCTGAATATTAGTCTGAGTTTGTCCAGGCACCTGAAAAAAAAACTTGGGCTGTACCTTATATAGGATGTGGTGCTTCAATCAACCCACAAACATATTGCAATCATAGGTGTGCGCACAGGGTGTGCCAGGTGTGCCCAGGCACACCCTAATCACCCTGTGCAGCACAGATTCCCCCTACTGCACTGGCTCCCCCCCCCCTTACCCCCACAGATCTTCTGGCTTCCCTCCACTCCTCTCCAGCCGGCTGTTGCTGTGGGGATGTTTTAGGATGAGCGGGGAAAGGGGCCGGTAAATATATAATTTGCCGGCCCCTTCCCTTTCTGAATAAACATTGTGAGTGATCGGTAGCGTGTGTTTGAGCTTTGGTGTGCACACTCTAATGCATTAGGCTGCGCACACCTATGATTGCAATTGTATTTCCAGCAAGTGACAGCTGGGAACCCTGCCACTCCTGAAAGGTGCAACACCATCTGTAGCCTGGGAACAACTCCAGGCAACCCTTCGGCTCTACACTGGCATCAGAGAAATAGGGCACCTATAGACAAACACCTGGTCAGGTTTTCCTTGCCAACAAGAACAAGGCTGGACACGGCACAGACAGTGGACAAGCTAGACGGGCTGTACACAGAGCGGCACACCACACGGTATATGCAAATATGATGTGCTAAATTGTGTTGGGTTCTGTTGTACAAAGCATTAGGAAACCAATTACAATGAATGACACCACAGTGCACAGAGCCAGTGGGGTGCCACAATGCACAGATTTGAATTGGGCCCTTAAACTATATCCAGCAAGTAATAATTGAGAACCCTGCCACTCCTGAAGGGTGCAACACCATCTGGAGCCTGGGAAGAACTCCAGAGAACCCTATAACGCTACTACTTGAATAACTGGCATCTAAGAAATAGCGCCCCTATAGACCTATAGACAAACACCTGGTAAGGTTTCTCCCATCAACAAGAACCTGAAAGGATGTGGCACAAGCCATTGGCGAGCTGAATGTGATGTTTGCAGTGCACCATGACCCACTGTAATTACATTTTGATGTGGTGAGTTTAATTTGTCTCCACTGTACAATATAGTAGGGTGCTATTCACAATAAGTGGCACCACAGCGCATAGAGCCAGTAAGCTGCCATGCATTGTGATAATGCACAATACATGAATGGGTCCAAGCTATTTCCAGCAAGTGACAGTTCGGAACCCTGCCACTCCTTAAGAGTGCAACACCACCTGGAGCCTGGGAACAAATCCAGAAAACCCTGCGGCTCTACTCCTTGAATAACTGGCATCTAAGAAATAATGCATCTATAGACAAACACCTAGTCAGGTTTCCCTCCCCAATAAGAATCGGGCTGCATGTGGCACAGGCTGTTGGCAAACTGAATGGGTTGTTCACAGTGCACTTTTAATGCATTTTGATGTTCTTTGCATTGGGCTCTACTGAACAATGTAGAAGGGGGTGCCATTCACAATAAATGGTACCACAGAGCATAGAGCCAGTGAGCTGCCATGCGTTGTGGTAATGCACAATGTGTGAATGGGTCTTGAAGCTATTTCCAACAAGTGACAGTTCGGAACCCTGCCACTCCTTAAGAGTGCAACACCACCTGGAGCCTGGGAGCAACTCCAGAAAACCCTGCGGCTCTACTCCTTGAATAACTGGCATTCTAAGAAATAACGCACCTATAGACAAACACCTAGTCAGGTTTCTCTCACCAACAAGAACCTGGCTGGATGTGGCACAGGCCATTGGAGAGCTGGATGGGTTGTTTGCAGTGTACTATATATGCATTTCTATGTCCTACATTACATTGGTTGCATTGGGGTCTACTGCACAATGTAGTAGGGGGCCATTCCCAATAAATGGCACCACGGTGCATAGAGCCAGTGAGCTGCCATGCGTTGTGGCAATGCACAATACGTGAATGGGTCCTGAAGCTAACTCCAGCAAGTGACAGTTCGGAACCCTGCCACTCCTTAAGAGTGCAACACCACCTGGAGCCTGGGAACAACTCCAGAAAACCCTACGACTCTACTCCTTGAATAACTGGCATCTAAGAAATAACACACCTTTAGACAAACACCTAGTCAGGTTTCTCTCACCAACAAGAACCTGGCTGGATGTGGCACAGGCCATTGGAGAGCTGGATGGATTGTTTGCAGTGTACTATTTATGCATTTTTATGTCCTACATTGCATTGGGCTTTATTACACAATGTAGTAGGGTGCCATTCACAATAAATGGCACCACGGTGCATAGAGCCAGTGAGCTGTTATGCATTGTGGTAATGCACAATGTGTAATTGGGTCCTTAAGCTATTTCCAGCAAGTGACAGTTGGGAAACCTGCCACTCCAGAAGGGTGCAACACCACCTTGAGCCTGGGAACAGGCAATCCTACGGCTTTACACATTGAATAACTGGCATTGAAGACATAGCACACCGATGGACAAACACCTGGTCAGGTTTCTCTGGACGTGGCACAGGCGGTTGGCGAGCTGGACGGGCTGTTCGTATTACCTAAGTGAAACTCTATTGTATTTTATAAGCTAAGTGCAGGCCACATTAGGGATAATCATCCAGAGGAGACCTAATTGGAAACATTCTGTGTTGTAATGCAGCTCGGCACAGAGAGCCCAGTAAACTTAATGGAGATGGATGGAGTGGCCGCGGCAGCGGGGGGTAAATGCAGGGGAAATGAGCGCCTAGGCAGTTTGTGAAGTCCTTCCAGGGGTCTTCACCTCTTCCAGCTACTTTGATGAATACGACCTGCGGTCCTCCACTGCCATCCCGAAGGCGTGAAACGCAAATGGAAAAAAAGCAAGCAGATGATACCGACCCCAGCTGACTGTTTATACCCTGGCCCGATGATGACCCAAACCTCATCAGCGCCGCTCAACGACACGCTATGGTTTGGAACGCATGGATAGAGGGTTGGCGCCCCTCCTGGCCTGTTCTCAGTAATGCTGATGTTTGTTTGTGAGATTTGTTTGTTAAAATAAATCTGGTTTGGTTGGAAAACTGAAGTCCTGGCTGCAGGGTAGAGAGAAAACGACAATGACGTTGTAAACCAAGAATGACTGCAAATTATTTTTCTGTGTGTGAAAGCCGAGCCGCGAATTCTGCGCTTTGTGCTGGATATCATGAGAATGTGAGATGTTACTATTACCAGGCATGTGATACTTCTCTTCAGTGTTACACAGTTGTACAGGTTCCTCTCCTGGACTGAAATGGCTTACTCAAAGGCATGCGCACAGGGTGTGGCAGGTGTGCCTAGGCACGCCCTAACCACCCGAGTGGTCCAGATTCCCCCTGATATTTCACCAAAGCCCCCCTAACAGAGCTCCTTAAATTAAAAAAAAAAAATACAACTTCTCGCTCTCTAATCCCCCCCCCTTTCTCTCTTTCTCTCTCACCCCCTCCCCTTTCTCTCTCTCTCTCTCTCTCTCTCTCTCATCCTCCCTCTCCCCTCTCTCTCTCTCTCTCCCATCCCCCTCCTTTTTTCTCTCCCTCTCTCTTCCTCTCTCTCTCTCATCCCCCTCCCCTTACTCTCTCTTATCCCCCCCTCCCCTTTCTCTCTCTCTAATGCCCCTCCCCTTTCTCTATCCCTCATCCACCTAGCCTTTCTCTCTCTCTCTCATCCTCCCTTCTTTTTCTCTCTGTCTACCCCCCCCTTCTTTTCTATCTCTCTCTCTCTCACCCCCTGCCCTCTCTCTCCCTCTCATCTCCCCTCCCATTTCTCTCTCTCTCTCTCATCCCCCTCCTCTCTCTATCTCTTTCTCTCTAAACCCCTCCCCTCTTTCTGTCTCTCTCACCCCCTCCCCTTTCTCTCTCTCTCACCCCCCCTCCCATTTCTCTCTCTCTCTCTCTCTCTCTCTCTCTCATCCTCCCTTCTTTTTCTCTCTGTCTAACCCCCCTTCTTTCTCTCTCTCTCTCTCTCTCTCTCTCTCTCACCCCCTCCCCTTTCTCTCTCTCTCATCCCCCTCCCCTTCTCCCTCTCTCTCTTCTCTCTCATCACCCCTCCCCTTCTCCCCTTCTCTATCTCTCTCTCATCCCCTCTCCCCTTCTCTATCTCTCTCTCATCCCCCCTCCCCTTCTCTATTTCTCTCGCATCCCCCCTCCCCTTCTCTATCTCTCTTGCACCCCCCCCCTCTCTCTCTCTCTTTCATCCCCCCTCTCCTTCCGCTCTCTCTCATCCCCCTCCCCTTTTGCTTTTCTCACCCCCTATCCCCTTTCTCTCTCTCTCTCTCTCATCCCCCTCCCCTTTCTCTCTCTCATCCCCCTCCCCTTTCTCTCTCTCTCTCTCTCTCTCTCTCTCTCTCTCATCCCCCCTCCTCTCTTGCTCTCTACCTCTAATCCCCCCTCCCTTTCTCTCTCTCTCTCCTCCCTCTCCCCTCTTCCTCTCCTCCCAAATTGGGGCAGGCTAGTGGGGCCCCAGTGCATTATTTTGCCCATGGGCTCATGATGCTATTAAGACAGCCCTGCCCAAGTCAAAGGGCCCTAATAAGTGTAAACTACAGATAACTGAAATACAATGTGGAAATTAATATGTAATTTTACATTATGATTATGGATACACTTCAAATTAATTTACTAGTGTAAAAACTTCTAAAGTCTGCAGAAAGATCTTCATCTCCTTTCCAGAGGACACAAGACTTTCCTCTTGCTGATTTGTGATTACAAGAACCATACACTAGATGGCAGTGACACTCACAAATAAAATACAAACAGTAATTACAAATAAAAGAACTGATTCATAGAGAACAACAATGTAACAATAGTGAGAAACAGTATATATTGAAAAAGCAACTTGTTAACATGTTACTTCTAGTTTTATTTTACATTTCCTATATTTATTAGTGATTTCCTATATTTATTAGTTTCCTATATTTATTAGTGGGGCTCTTAAATGCTTTTCTCTTGGAAGCAGAAAAGAGAGAAGAGCAGCTTCAAAAACGCGCCGTGTATTTGCAAACACGTTTTGGAGCATTAAGTGCTTGGCTGTTCATTAATTTCATTGGCCAGAATAATAATTTATTCTGCCCTTTAAAATATACAGTATAAATGCTCAAGCGCTAAATAAACCCAACTTAGGTGCATTTAGATGAGTCTACATGCGTTAAGGCGCTTTTTGGTGTTTTTATTTAGTTATAAGTGATTGTAAAGGCATTTTATCTTTTATGTTAAAATAAAAAAGAGGTCTTTAACCACTTGACCTCCGGAAGATTTACGATTTCAATTCGGCACTGTTTTATTTTGACAATTGCGTGGCCATTCAACGCTATACCTAAATAAAATTTGTGTCATTTTTTCCCCACAAATAGAGCTTTCTTTTGGTGGTATTTGAAAACCTCTGTGGTTTTTTTTGTTTTTTTTTGCTATAAGACCCCGTTCACACTGGGGCGAGCCGACTTTGCCGGGCGACCTGTGAAGTCACGGCGCGCAGCTCGCACCGCGACCTCGAAGCGGCCGGTACGGACTTCATATAATTTAAGTCAATGCAGGTCGCTCCGGGTCGCCCCAAAGAAGCTCCGGACCCTTTTTCTAAGTCGGAGCGACTTGTGTCGCTCCTATTAGAATGGGTCCACAGCTTCTCTATGGCAGGCGACCTACGGCGACCTGTCAGGCGACCAGGTCGCCTGACAAGTCACCCCAGTGTGAACCGGCTCTAAACAGAAAAAGACAATTAAAAAAAAAAACAATATTTTTACTTTCTGCTTTAAAACGTATCCAATAAAAAAAATTTAAAAAATCTAATTTCTTTATAAACTTAGGCAAATATGTATTCTGCTACATGTTTTTAGTAAAAAGAAAAAAATCCCAATAACCGTATATTGATTGGTTTGCACAAAAGTTACAGCGTCTGCAAACTATGCGATATACAGTATACTGAAATCAAAATATCTGTGCTAGGTCAGGAATAATTGTAAGTAACAAGCAGCTACTTATCCAATTGTGATACAAGCTGTAGACCGTAAAATTTTTTAATAAAAAGCAGCGCTAGGAAAATCAACATAAATGTGCAATGTTCAAATATAGATGTCTCCAAAAATATTTTGTGCAAAGTGCAAAGAAGTGTGCGAACAATGTGCTAACTGAGAACCATGCAGGTACATAAGATTAAATGAATAAATGCAAACATATAATGAAAATATGGTAACAATGAAAATATAAAGTGTACAAAATTATCTGTTAATGAAAACAAAGTCCTTTCAGCCCCCGTTCACACTGGGGCGACCTGTCAGGCGACCTGGTCGCCTGACAGGTCGCCGTAGGTCGCCTTCCACAGAGAAGCTTTGGACCCGTTCTAATAGGAGCGACACAAGTCGCTCCGACTTAGAAAAAGGGGCCGGAGCTTCTTTGGGGCGACCCGGAGCGACCTGCATTGACTTCAATGTTATGAAGTCTGTGCCGGCCGCTCCGAGGTTGCGGTGCGAGCAGTGCGCCGCGACCTGTGAGGTCGCCCCGGGAAGTAGCGTCGCCCCAGTGTGAACGGGGCCTAAATAATACAACTGGCAGAAGTGTCTATAAAGTGCAAAAAAAGTGTAAGCAAAGTTGATTGACGAGCTCCACCACCAAACACCAACAATTAGCATACGCCTCTTACCAGTAAATGTGGACCACAAATTATAATTGTCATAAAAGCACGTGGTAACTCGGGATGGGCTCTTTGTTCGAGTCGAAGGTAAGTTCGATTCGAACATCAGCTGTTCGTGTGTTCAGCATGAAGCTTGCCCCCCGATGAGCGCTCCATAATGCACTGCGCTGTTGCAGTGCATTGATTGCTGATGATTGGCCAAAGCATGCGCCTGATCTGTATGCTTTGGCCAATCACAGCACAATGTCCTGTCAGAGCCATGATTGGCCAAAGGCAGGGGGCCTTAAGCCAATCATGGCTCAGGGGCTAAATCCACACCCCACACTATATATGGTTGCTGCTTACACGGCAGCTGTGTATAGTGTAGGATAATAGAGATTAGGCAGGTAGTAGTGGATAGTGTGTTGAGTTAGATTAGTGCAGTCAGTGTAGTGTACAGGCAAACTCCATTTTTAAAAACGTATAGATATTTTGTAGTCCTGGGTCCCCCTCTCAGTAATCCTCAAATTTTGTGTGACTGCCACTTATACATGCCAAGCTGATCAATATTTCCCATAGATGCCAATGTTAAAGAAAGGGAGCAGTACCATGCCAAGCTGACCAATATTTCCCATAGATGCCAATGAGCGCTGAAAGCTGAAAATTGGTCTGGGCAGGAAGGGGGTGAATGTGCCCTGTATTTAAGTGGTTAAGGGGAACCCCATGACAGAATTTAATGAAAAAAACAGCATGGGGTCCCCCCAAAATCTATACCAGGCCCTTTGCCAAAATGTAAAAAAAACACAGCATGGGGTCCCCCCCAAAATATATACAAAACCCTTATCTAAGCATGCATCATAGCAGGCCAGGAAAAAGGGGGGCCAAGTGAGAGCCCCCCCCCCCCATGAACCATACCAGGCCGCTTGCCCTTAACATGGGGAGGGTGCTTTGGGGGTGCCATGTTGATGGGGACAAGGGCCTCTTCCTGACAACCCTGGGCTGTGATTGTGAGGGCCCCCAGATCCACCCCCCCCATGTGAATGGGTATCGGTACATTGTACCCCTACCCATTCACCAAAAAAAGTGTAAAAAAGTAAAAACCACAGAACACAGTTTTTGACAAGTCCTTTATTAAAAAGAAAAAAAAAATTGTGTCCCTCAATGTAAATCCATCATCAAACACTACGCCTGCCAGACCCAAAAAAATAGAAAAAAATTCAGCAGCTACTGAACACAGAGTTTATAGTTATTTTGCTTGATCAATTTTAGTGTCATATTGCCCTCAGTCCCGTTATAAGTCACTGACAGCCGCCATTACCAGTATAACGAAAAAAAAAAATGAAAAATTCCAGTATATTTCCCAAAGTTTGTAGATGCTATACCTTTCACACAAACGAATTAATGTGCAGGTATTGAGACTTTTTTTTTTTTAATCAAAGACATGTAGCAGAATACATTTCAGCCTAAATTTATTAAGAGATTTTTTATTTTTTATGGGATAGGGATATGGGAATATATGAAGGGTATAAAAGGATTGGTATCGGCGCTACCTGTTATGAAAGTGTATTGCACTAGATCCTATAGGTGTGTGTTAGTGGTGAACACAAGAATATAAAAGGATATAAATAAAATCACAAGTGGTAATAAAGTGCAAGCGCCAAATGACAGGATCTGTGTTTGGGCTAAAAATATACGTATGCCCAAAAAGTGCTTAGTGCTAGAAATAAATGTGAAGCATATCAAATGAACAAAGTGCAGATATATTTATACAAAAGTGCAATGCCAGTGCAGGTAATATATCAAAGTAAAAAGTGCTGTCTATAAAACAAATAAAGAAAACCTTTTACTACTACTGTGCTAGGAGCGGTGCTAGTGCAAAAGAAAAGGGTAGTGGAATAACTGAGGCTAGTGATAAAGTGTAAGATTCTGGTACCTTCGGTACCCTTCCAGCCCATTTCCTCCGCATATAGCTACCTGTCCCTTTAATTCTCATGACGTCATCACTAGGCACCGCTCTGAGCGGCTATTTCAATCGCCGGCTTTCACTCACAAGGTGTTCATGCAAACCGTTTGTTATACAGCCTTGTCTGACGCTGCCGAAGCCTCCAGCTATTTCCCCAGTATCTGGATAGACCGGAGTCTCGCTACTGATCCTGTATCTCGCTACCTGATCCTTATCTCCTTACCGGACCCCTCATCTCCCCAAACCAACTAGTGATAAGTACCCCACAGGGGATTCCTTTCTATCAACTTACACTAACTACTCTAGCATACTAAAGACTGTTGCTATCTATGCATTACTATTTCTATCATCTGCACTGTTACATAGATTGCTAGCTCTTGAGTCTACTACCATCTATATCCTTGCACTGAGTTAGCAATTCCTGTACACTTCATCTGCTGTCCCCTACCACCTGTTATTCGTACATGATTGCTAACCTATCTGCATACTATCTATCACCATCTGCTAACACTCCTGAACATTACTATTGAGTGCCTATCATTGCTATCACTACTAACGCCTGTCCTTTCAGCACATCACCTCTATACTATCGTATACAACCTATCACTCCAGGAACATCTTATCTGAGTGCCTGTTGAGGCAGGCTGGGCCACAATGATGAGTCTGGAGAGTTGGATATGGTAATTCAACACATCTCTACACGAATACTGAGTGGAAATTCTGCAGCTGCAAATCCAGTTCACTAAACAAACGCCGGAGCGTTACATAAAGGTGCTTATACTGGTGAGATACACTAGGTATCGCACTCACCCTTTCCACCCCTCAGTATAGGGTGTTGAATGCAGGCAGGGATAATCTCCACGCACACAGTGGGTAAAAAACTTTGGGGTTCAATCTGTTTATGATGGGCAAACCTCAGGAGGATCCTCCGGATGCAGGTCCAATCTGGGTGCTCAAAACAAAGAAAGCCCCATGGTGCTGTATATACATTCAAAATGAAGGCAAGTATAGCAGACTCACAGTTCAGGCCGATCAGTTTCAGTATGCAATGCAGACGCCGGGATACTTCCGCGTTCCATGGCTAGAGACTGCAAAACCACAAATGACGTTGCAGTACGAAACTTCGCCCTACGCGTTTTGTCATTTGACATACTGAAACTGATCAGCCTGAACTGTGAGTCTGCTATACTTGCCTTCATTTTGAATGTATATACTACACCATGGGGCTTTCTTTGTTTTGAGCACCCAGATTGGACCTGCATCCGGAGGATCCTCCTGAGGTTTGCCCATCATAAACAGATTGAACCCCAAAATTTTTTACCCACTGTGTGCGCTGAGATTATCCCTGCCTGCATTCAACACCCTATACTGAGGGGTAGAAAGGGTGAGTGCGATACCTAGTGTATCTCACAGGTATAAGCACCTTTATCACTAGCCTCAGTTATTCCACTACCCTTTTCTTTTGCACTAGCACCGCTCCTAGCACAGTAGTAGTAAAAGGTTTTCTTTATTTGTTTTATGGACAGCACTTTTTACTTTGATATATTACCTGCACTGGCATTGCACTTTTGTATAAATATATCCGCACTTTGTTCATTTGATATGCTTCACATTTATTTCTAGCACTAAGCACTTTTTGGGCATACGTATATTTATAGCCCAAACACAGATCCTGTCATTTGGTACTTGCACTTTATTACCACTTGTGATTTTATTTATATCCTTTTATATTCTTGTGTTCACCACTAACACACACCTATAGGATCTAGTGCAATACACTTTCATAACAGATAACCAATCCTTTTATACCCTTCATATATACTTGACCCCTATTTTTAGGGGTTGGTTGGTGGCAGCTTCACACCTGTACACAATAGATTTTTTACATATCCCATAGCGCCCGTCAATCTAATTTTTTTCAGGGATATGGGAATATACACATATTGAGACTTTTTTTTTTTTTATCAAAGACATGTAGCAGAATACATTTTGGCCTAAACTTATTAAGAGATTTGATTTTTTTTTTTTTATGGGATAGGGATATGGGAATATACACATATTGAGACTTTTTTTTATTTTTTTTTACCAAAGACATGTAGCAGAATACATTTTGGCCTAAATTTATTAAGAGATTTGATTTTTAAATGTTTTTTATGGGATAGGGATATGGGAATATACACATATTGAGACTTTTTTTTATTTTTTTTTACCAAAGACATGTAGCAGAATACATTTTGGCCTAAATTTATTAAGAGATTTGATTTTTTTATATTTTTTTTTTTTAATGGGATAGGGATATGGAAATATACACTTATTGAGACTTTTTTTTTTTTTTTTTTTTAACCAAAGACATGTAGCAGAATACATTTTGGCCTATATTTTAATTAAGAGATTTGATTTTTACATTTGATTTTTTATGGGATAGGTTTATAGCAAAAAGTAAAAAAAATATTTTTTTATTACTTTTTTTGTTTATATAATAAAAAAATCAATAAAAAACCCAGTGGTGATCAAATACAACCAAAAAAACAAAAAAAAACAAAGCTCTATAAAATAAAGTATAACGATTATAAAGTAGCATAGTGCTGAATGGCAAAAAATGGTCTGGTCATGAAGGGGGTAAAACCGTCTGGAGCTGAAGTGGATATAACATTCCCCTACTCAATAAAGGGTTAACCCTCCTGGGGTGCTGTGCGTGCCATCATAAAAGTTTCCCCCCTTTTTTTTTTTTTTTGTTTTAATGATCTCCTGAGCAGCAGGAAAGGTATAAACTGTGAGCTGAATATTTATTTATAGAACACGAAGAGAAAAAGGCGAGGGAGAATTTTAGGACGCGCCCTGCGTCGCCGTACACCACCCATAAAGACACAGGCTTCGCTTCAGTAAAACACCGAAGACAATATACAGCGGTCAATACATCACAGTTTTGGAAACCGTTCAAAATGGGTGGAAATGTTTTGTTTTTCTTTCCAACCAAATAGTGTAACATTTTTTCTTTTTTCTTTTTTTTTGGGAGGGGGACGTTAGAAGGCATCATCCAAAAAAATGGTAAAATGGTTCTGTCTTCGGAAGGAAAGAGAAAACAAAAACTTTTGAAAAGCTTCTGCTTTATTTTTTAAAATTATATTGGAAACAAATGTGTTTGAATTTGACTTACACTTACAGCCATGTTCATTTAACCTATTTCTGACACATGTTGCTTACAAGTTAAAATCCATAATTTTTGGCTAGAAAATTACTTAGAACCCCCAAACATTTAATATATATATATATATATACATATATATATATATATTTTTTTTTTTTTCAGCAAAGACTCTGGAGAATAAAATGGTGGTCGTTGCAATATTTTTTGTCATGTGGCATTTGCGCAGCGGTTTTTCAAACTAAATTTTTTGGGAAAAAATATATTTCGCTGCATTTAAAAAAGCTAAGCAGTAAAGTTTGCCCAATGTTTTTGTATATTGTGAAAGATGTCAGGCTGAGTAAATAGATACCTAACATGTTACGGTTTAAAATTGCACACACTCGTGGAATGCCGACAAAATTCGGCACTTCAATACCGGGCACTTTCACCCCCTTCCTACCCAGGCCAATTTTCAGCTTTTAGCGCTGTTGCATTTTGAATGACAATTGCACGGTCATGCAACACTGTACCTAAACCAAATTTATGTAATTTTTTTCCCACAAATAGAGCCTTCTTTTGGTGGTATTTGATCACCGCAAGGTTTTTTCTTTTTTGCTAAACCAATAAAAAAAGACCGAAAAGTTTGACAAAAAAAAAAAGTTTTTTTGTTTGTTATAAAGTTTTGAACATAAATTTGTTTTTTTCTGCACTGATGAGGCCGCACTGATGGGTTGGCACTAATATGCAGCAATGATGGGCATTGATAGGCGGCACTGATATGCAGCACTGATGGGCACAGATATGTGGCATTAATAGGTAGCACTGATATGCAGCATTGGTGGGCACTGATAGGCGGCACTTATGGGCACTAATAGGTGGCACTGAAGGGCACTAATAGGTAGCACTGATGGGCACTGATAGGTGGCACTGATGGGCACTAATAGGCACTGATAGGCGGCACTGATGGGCACTGATAGGTGGCAATGATGGACAATGATGGGCACTGGTGGGCGGCACTAATAGATGGCAATGATGGACAGCACTGATGAGGAGGGCACTGACCGGCTCCCTGAGCAGGGATTGGCATCCCTGGTGGCATGGGTGGGCATCCATGGTGGCCATGGGTGGGCATCCCTGGTGGCAATGGGTGAGCAATCCCTGGTGGCTCTAGTGGCATCCCCCAAGGGTCTGCACTGGTAATCAATGCTCTGATTACCAGCAAAGACCCCCCCCCGTCATTCAATGGCACTTCCTATTTACTATGTGACCAGCTGTGATTGGACACAGCTGATCACATGGTAAAGAGCCTACGTCATAGGCTCTTTACTGGGATCAGAGATGCGGTAAGTCAGAGTGATACACCGCACCACCGATCGCCGTTCCGCGCACCGCACCCCCCCCCCCCCATGATGCCCAGTCAAGATAGAGCAACCACTTTGCGGCAGTCATTTTGCTATATGACAGGCGGGAAGTGGTTAAAAAATCTCCATAGGCAATGCGCTTTAAATTTTTTTAACAGTTTCCAGTTTAGAGTTACAGCGCAGGTCTTTTTCTAGAATTATTGCCCTAGCTCCGGCGAGCCACATGTGTGGTTTGAACATCGTTTTCATTTGCAGACGTGACTTACATATGCGTTTTCTTTTGTGCGCAAGGGGGCGCTTTAAACATTTTTTTTTCCTATATATTTGATTTCATTTTTTATTTTTAGCACGGTTTAAAAAAAAATAAATAAAAATCTGTTTACTTTTATTGCTGTGACATAGAATGTAAACATCCCTTGTGACAGTAATAGGCAGTGACAGGTACTCTTTATGGAGGGATCGGGGGTCTAAAAGACCCCAAACCCCTCCCCTGCACTTCAAAGTATTCAAAATGCCGACAGTTTTCAAAATCGACGGCGTTAGCAGCTGAGATAACCATAAGTGAAGTCGTGATGTTGCTTCTGGGTAACTGCATTGGAGACCCGATCAAAGCTGAATCCGGCTTTCTTTAGGACTCCAACCAGCTGGCTCATGTGCCAGCTGGTTGCTCGGGTCTCCCGATGGTACCATGTAGCAACCAACGCGTTTCATCTAACAAGAAGTACCCAACATGATGTCTTGTTAAACAAAACGCGTTGGATCGAGCTCCATTTGTGCCATTGCGTTCCATGGGGTCTACAGAAAATTATATTGAAAGCGCTTTTTTAGCTACATAATTGTAAGTATTCTTAAAGCGGAGTTCCACCCATTTTAATAGGTTGAGATGTACGTAATCCCCTTTAAAAATGCTTTTACCAATGTAAACTATTTTTTTTTTGCAAGGAAATACCTTTTTTCTTCTTTATTCATCCGCACTTCCGGGTCCGGCCGCCTATAGGCGATTAGGTCACTAGGCGATTAACAAGGGCTCCTGGGATAGTGGCGTCATGTATCCCAGCAGCCCTTTGCGAATTGCCTAGTGACGAAATCTTGCGTTATTTCCAGACCGGCTTTGGCTGTACTCAGGCATGTACTGCTTTGAGTCCGCGCTCCGCCCCGCCTCCTCTCAGTGAGCGCGGACTGAAAGCATTACATCCCGTAGAGCTCACTGAGAGGAGGCGGGGCGGGATGCTAAGCTGGGTCCATTTGTTCCGGCATGTTGGTGCTGGGTGATCTATTCACAGTGTTACTCAACATTCACTTGGATCACTTATCAAAGATTCATGTTTTCACATCTGGACTCTGTGATTTGTGGAGCTTTTTTTCCTTCTTTTTTTTTCTCATCACTCCTAAATGTCACGGTACATTCAACATGTACCATTGTACCAATTTGCAGCTCACTGCATTATACTGTATGTATTATGTTTTATCACATTTGTTTAGAAAAGAGATATTGATCATTTCAATTATTCACTATTTTCTATACACAATTATTTGTTCACTAGAGTTATCTAGGATACACTAGTGCCGCACATTTTGTTACAATGTCTAAAATTGCCAAAATGCAGATCATTGAAAAGGTTAATAATTATTACTAAATAAAAGATTGCGCTCAACTAAACCACTAGTGTAAAAAATATAAATATGTGCAAAATATGTGCCAGATGGATATAATATGCAAAAATAATATATATATAAATTAAACCCCCGTTCACACTAAGGCGACCTGTGAGGCGACCTGGTCGCCTCACAGGTCGCCGTAGGTCACCTCCCATAGGGAAGCTGCGGACCCGTTCTAATAGGAGCGACACAAGTCGCTCCGACTTAGAAAAAGAGTCCGGAGCTTCTTTGGGGCGACCAGGAGGCGACCGCCATAGACTTCAATGTTATGAAGTCCATGGCGGCCGCTCCGAGGTAGCGTCGCTTGCATGTGAACGGGGCCTAAACGAAATATTTCTAAGAATTGTACAAAATCACTCCAAAATGTCCATAAATAAATAAATAATTAAATACTCCATAAGGTGACAATGAATGTCAGGTTATGGATGCTGAGAAACACTTGGTAGCAATATACACCTCCACCAGAACACCCAGAGTGTATATATGCTTACCAGATGGCGTGGACCCCTTCAATTACAGGGGTTCAATAAAGCAGGTAAATATATCAGACACCAGGCATCAAAAATAGACACCGACTTCAGGCACTCCAAACGACTCCTCCTCCAATACCAATATACCTGGGGATGGGCTCCCACACAATACACCCAGAAGGAAAAGAAGGGTCTCGATAGTGAAGTACGTAAGTATAAATCAATTTATTAAAGACGGATGCACTTACAATTATGAAGCAATATCAGGGCATGAAAGGATAAATATCGCGGTCTCCGGGTCAGGAACGCCTTCCATCTGCGTTCCAACGGAAGCCGGAAATTACGTATTGGCGCAGTCACAGGTCCTACGTCCCGACGCATTTCGTCAGCTCGTCATTGCCACCTAGCATCCTCCATTGCTAGGATGGAGGAAACTTTTGCCATCTATCATCCTCTGTTGCTCAGGCTTCTCAAGGAAAATTCCAGCATCCTTCCATGGCTGGGATGCAGGCAGCCTCTCAATGAAGCCGCCCAGCGTCTTCTATTGCTATGGATGCAAGTTAATTCTCTTATTGTCACCTAGTGTCATCCATTGCTAGGATGCAGGCAGCGTTTGCCATCTAGAATCTCTCGTTGCTTTGATGCCGGTTGCTTCTCAAAGAAGCCTTCTGCATTCTTCCATCCCTAGGGCACACACGGCCTCTCAATGAAGCTGCCTAGTGACCTCTGTTGTTAGGGCACAGGTGGCTCCTCAAAGAAGCAGCCTAGAAATCTATATTGCTAGAAGGCAGGCAAGTTCTTAAGAAGGTCATCCAGTGTCTTTGATTGCTAGAGCGCAGATGGTTATTGCCACCCAGCATCCTCCTTTGCTAGATCTCAAGCAGCTTTTGCCATTTAGTGTCCTCCATTCTTCAGATTCAGGTGGTTTTTCAAACAAGCCTCCGAGGATCCTTCCTTTGCTAGGATGCAGGGGGCCTCTGCTGCCTTGTGTCCTACATTTGCTAGGATGATTTAGGTGGCCCTTGTACTAAAGTACATTTGCACTATATGAATGTAAACAATAGCGCAAACGTTTAAATGTATACAGCATATAACACAGTCCATACACAGGACCTGAGACACAGGTGTGACCTGAGTTACTCTGTACGGGGATAAATTTGGTTCTCATGGGGCATCAGAAGTTTTAGGATCAACAACTATAATAAACACAAAATTTTGTGGAATTCTGAGCGTTCCAAAATCATGGTCATCACAGAGGCTTACCATCGGTGATCCAGGTCATCATGAAGGATTGGTCACCTGCTGACTGGACAGACTTTCTGGGAAGACTTTCCAGGAGATATTGGAGTGTGTCTTTGAGAATTTGTGCCCATTTGTAAGGTCAGGTACTGATGTAGGTTCAGAAGACCTGGCTCTCCATCGGTGATCCAGTTCATCATGAAGGGTTGGTCACCTCCTGACTGGACAGACTTTCTGGGAAGACTTTCCAGGAGATATTGGAGTGTGTCTGTGAGAATTTGTGCCCATTTGTAAGGTCAGGTACTGATGTTGGTTCAGAAGACCTGGCTCACCATTGGTGATCCAGTTCATCACGAAGAGTTGGTCACCCAACCATCCCACAGCCTGCTGGACTGGACAGTGTGGGATCTGTTGAAGTCCGGGCTCAGTGACAACCATGGCTCCCTCCAAAGTTATAGTGGAGGAGTGAGTATGGACAGGGAAGAACGGAATTTTGTTTGTGAAAAACTGTCATCTATGCCTGAAAATATATTGAATTTCTTATGCAGCTTTGTAGTCCAGGTTTAGCAGTGCATCTGCAGGTCCGCACGTCTCCTTCTCCTGAAATTCAATATATTTTCCGGCATAGATGACAGTTTTTCACAAACAAAATCTTGGACCAGAACACAGTAAACTCACAGGAAACATCTCAGCAAGGCTGCTTTTTCCACAGCCCCTCTAGTTCCTGGAGGAAACAGGATAGGAGGAAAAAGTCGCAATGCATGGAAAGGCAAAATAAAATAAATGGTGATATCCTTGACAAAGGCATTTAAGCCGAAACGCGTTGGAAATTACGGATGTTCTCTCTGTCCCAAAACTTGTGATCAAGCACGGAGAACAGAGAAATACATACATATAAAGGTACCATGTTACTATTTTCACTATGAATTCAACCCTCTATCACTTCTCCACACCAAGGGACCGATAGCCCTACACACACACACATGTGTATTGTTTTAAATCAGGGGTGTCAAACTCAATTCCATTGCGGGCCGCATCACCGTTATGGTCGCCCTCAGAGGGCCAGTTCTATCTGCAGCCCACCACTATCAGAAGTCAAGAGCCCCCACCCTCCCTTAAATCACAGTGCATCCCCTTTACCATGTGGGCTGGAGTCAGCTGCCGGAGTCTGCTAAATGCTGAGACCAGTGGAGGAGGCGGAGAGAAGGGGGTGCTCCGGCTGCACAGAGAGGTGCAGGATCTGTATGAGGATTTGTGTTGCCAACTCTATGTTGCCAACTGCTGAGTTGGGGGCGGGGGGGGGGGTTGGTCCTCTTTGCAGCTGCAGGGGGAAGCACAGGATCTGGCAGAGGAGTTCTGTTCTCTCTGCTGCCGTCTGCTGAGACAAGGTGGGGGCAGAGATGAGGGAGATGCAGCAACTGCAGGAGAGGTCCAAGGGCCACATGAAATGGCCCGGAGGGCCGGATTTGGCCCGCGGGCCTTGTGTTTCACACCTGTGTTTTAAATGTATAATAAACTGTTTTATTTAACCACTTGCCGACCGCCGCACGACTATCTACGTCGGCGGTCAGCCCCTCACAGGCAAACTAACGTAGGGCTACGTTGCTTGCTTGTGAGGGTCTAGGGAGCGAGCGCGCGCCCCCGGAGGCGCGCTCCCGCTCCCGCGTGGTCACGTACCCGATGTCCGCCGGTCACTCGGCGATCGGCGGGGGAGAGGGAGAATGTCAGGCAGCTTGTGTAAACAAGCCACCTGTCATTCTCCTCGCTGAAAAGACACAGATCACATGGATCTACTATGTAGATCCGTTGATCAGTGTCCTTACAGCTGAAGCCACAGCCAATCACAGTAGAAAGCACGCCCCTAGGGACACACACAGCCCCTCCCTCCCAAATAAAGTTAACCCCTTCACTACCAGTGTATTTTTACAGTAACAGTGCATATATATAGCACTGATTACTGTAGAAATGTCACTGGTAACCCCAAAAGTGTCAAAAATGTCAGTCAAGGGTCCGATCTGTCCGCGGCAATGTCGCAGTACCGCAAAAAAATCGCAGATCGCCGCCATTACGCGTTAAAAAAAAAAACAACAAAAATGACAAAAATCTTTCCCTTTGTTAGTAAACGCGATAACTTTTGCGCAAACCAATCAAAATACGCTTTTTGCGACTTTTTTTTACCAAACATAGGTAGCATAAAACAAATTGGCCGAAAATGTTAAAAAATTTTGATTTTTACATTTTTTTGGGGGGGAATTTCATATAAAAAAATGTGAAAAATATTGTTATTTTTGCAAAATTGACGCTCTTTTTTTGTTTATAGCGCGTGATCAAAAAATCGCACAGGTGATCAAATACCACCAAAAGAAAGCTCTGTTTGTGGGAAAAAAAGGACGCCAAATTCGTTTAGGTACAGCGTCGCACGACCGCGCAATTGTCCGTTAAAGTCACGCAGTGCCGAATCGCAAAATACCCCCTGGTCGGAATGGGGGTAAAATCTTCCGGGGCTTAAGTGGTTAAACATAAAACCACTCCCAGTTCATTGCCTAAAAAGTCCCACCCTCCTTTTGGTTTGAGGCACCAGAAAATCTTTGTTCAGTTTACAAGGGATGTTGGCAAAAATATAACCAAGGCATTTAGAGAACCCTAAAAAACCTATACAAAAGAACAGGAAGTGTTATTCAATGGATCACCAGGTTAAACTAAAGGAAACATTCTTATAAAAATAAAACGAATGCAGCCACCATATCTAAGAATTGGTAAGTTGCAATATCTTACATTTTTGTTTTTGGGTCCAGATACACTTTAAGTTTAGAGCAACGTCAATGTCTCCTGGAATAGATTATCAGCCCCCTGATTAGTTTTCCGGTGCCACCTCTCTATTCAGGTGGCCCATGCCGCAAGCGATACGGTATTAAGTTATAGAATCTGTGTGGTTTTCTCATGCAGATCGGCTTCACCCGCCAAGGAAGCCGTGTGCCAAACTTTCCACTGCCATAAACGCGGCCCTCTGGTGAAGCCTTTGATATGTGGAGCTGTGGGGAATTGCTGTAATACGGTGCTTGTATAACACTCGGAGAACATTGGCTTTGAGTTTCTTTACGGCTCAAAA
Organism: Pelophylax lessonae; assembly: GCF_965119305.1. Taxonomy (NCBI): domain Eukaryota; kingdom Metazoa; phylum Chordata; class Amphibia; order Anura; family Ranidae; genus Pelophylax; species Pelophylax lessonae. The sequence continues at coordinate 287,944,519 of NC_138775.1, read as the reverse complement.
CATGACTAATTCCACAAGCTGTTTTACATAAAATGTGACAAAGAGGAACAAAGTGTACGAGGAGACGCAGACTACGTCAGGGAGGTTTTTATTTTTTTATTTTTATAGCATCAGAAAACACATTTCTCTTCCCGGGACTTTCTCATGGCACACTCGGTCTCCATTTTATTGTATAACAGGATGTCTTAATGGGAAAGCAAAGAGAATTTTCACTTTAACCACTTGCCGACCGCTCACTGAGCTGGTACTGCGGCAAAGTGGCTCGTTATAGTCCAGCGACGTAGACCTACGTCACTGGAACCCGCCCCTCCCCCTCGGCGGCGCGCATGCGCCGCCGGAGGCTCGCTCCCTCTGTATTCAGACACAGCGGGAGTCGGGCCAGGGGAGGAGAGGCGGTGATCACCGCCGCTCTTCCCCGATCGTCGGGGATCGAGTGAGGAAATCCGCCCGCTTGTGTAAACAAAGCGGGCGGATCTCCTATGTGACAGACAGTCACAGATTACAGGATTCAGCATAGCTGAACCTGTGATCTGTGTCTGTGTCACACAATCCCCTCCCCCCCACACATGTCAGTAAGCATGAGGCATACATTTAACCCCTTGATCACCAATAAAGTTAACCCCTTCCCTGCCAGTGTCATTATTACAGTAACAGTGCATATTTATAGCACTGATTACTGTAGTAATGTCACTGGTCCCCCCCCAAAAGTGTCAAAAATGTCAGTTAGGGGTCCGTTCTGTCCGCCGCAATGTCGCAGTCCCGCAAAAAAGATCGCAGATCGCCGCCATTACTAGTAAAAAAAAAATAAACAATAAAAATGACAAATCTTTCCCGTAGTTAGTAAACGCGATAACTTTTGCGCAAACCAATCAAAATACGCTTATTGTGATTTTTTTTACCAAAAATATGTAGCAGAAAACAAATTGGCCTAAAATGTTAAAAAATTTTGATTTTTCATTTTTTTAGGGAATGTTATATCAGAATGTAAAAAATATAGTTTTTTTTTTTCAAAATTGTCGCTATTTTTTTCAAAAATTTAAAATCGCACAGGTGATCAAATACCACCAAAGAAAGCTCTATTTATGGGGAAAAAAGGACATAAATTTAATTTGGGTACAGCGTTGCACAACCGTGCAATTGTCAGTTAAAGTAACGCAGTGCCGAATCCCAAAATATAACCTGGTCAGGAATGGGGTAAAATCTTCCGGTCTTAAAGCGGTTAAAAATATGCTCATTGAGAATTTTTTTGTCAAAGACATGTAGCTAAATACATTTTGGCCTAAATATATGACAAAAATTGAATATATTGGATATTTTTTAACTGTCAAAGTAGAAAATGTCAATTTTCAAAATTTTCGCTCTTTTTTTTATTAATATCGCAAAAAATGAAAAGCGCAGAGGTGATCAAATACCACCAAAAGGAAGCTCTGTTTGTGGGAAAAAAAGGACATAAATTTAGTTTGGGTACGGTGTTGCATGACCGCGCAATTGTCAGTTAAAGTCGCACAGTGCCAAGTTGCAAAAAGTGGCCTGGACGTAAAGCAGGAAAATCCTCCGGTGGTAAAGTGGTTAAGGTCCCTTGCACATGGAGTCATTCAGCTACAGTGCGTCCCTCCCTGGGCTTTAGTGCCCCAGAGAAGGTAAAGTGCAAGGTCCAACCTGTGAAAGTCTATGGTGGACTGCGGATGGAAGAGGCTGAGCGCTGTACCGAGTGGTATTGGCATTTAGGGTCCAGACCTGCATTCTGGAACCTCGACTCGGGACAAGTAGGGCTCTAAATGCTGAACTCCATGCTGCATTAATTCAGCTTTGTAATCAATAAAGTTTGGTTCATACCTACAGGTGCAACTATGGGCAGGTGCATTTCTGCATGTTTTTTGCGCATTCCCGCGTGTAGGCTGCCCTATGTGTGAGAAAGGCAAAAAATAATTCCCTGACTCTTTTCTAAAATTGTGCCACACCCCCACACATTTGCAGATGCATGGGGGCGTCATTATCAATTCATGGCACTACCGTGGGTCTGCTAATGGGCAACGCGTTTCTCTGTGAAAGTACACACTTTTGTGAACATTCCCAACACACAAAGGTCTGAACCAAGCCTAACAGATCATTAAATCTTTAACAAAAGAACAAACATTTCATATTATTATTATTATTATTATTATACAGGATTTATATAGCGCCAACAGTTTGCATTTTACAATGTGAGGGAAGACAATACAGTTACAATACAATTCAATACATGAGTAATTAGAGGCTCTGCTCGTTAGAGCTTACAATCTAGAAGGGAGGATCAAGTGAAATAAAAGGCAATAACTGTGGGGGAAGGGCTGATGGAGAAAATGGAAGTACAGTTGTTAGATGTGGGTAGGATAGGCTTCTCTGAAGAAGAGGGTTTTCAGGGAACGTCTAAAAGCTAATAGAGTAGGAGATAATCGGACAGATTAGGGTAAGGAGTTCCATAGGATTGGAGAGGCTCTAGAAAAGTCCTGGAGGTGAGCATGGGAGGAGGTGACGAGGGAGCTAGAGAGCAGGACGTTTTTAGAGGAGCAAAGAGAACAATTAGTTTGGTATTTTGAGACTAGGCTAGTGATGATATTAGTAAATATGCTACCAAAATTAGCTTGCTCTGTAAACTGCCTCCAGCATGGCTCTTGTTTCTTTATGCTAGAGACCGCCATTTTGTTAAAGGCCAGAGCAGTCACTTTCGGTATTGGAAACTCTCCCCCTCTCCTTGGTCTCAAAAACCATATGTCACCTTTTGTAATTAAAATATGTATATTTTCACCCTTGGCTCTGTTCCGAAGGAAGGCTGACAGAAGCTTTACAGTGCTGAAGCTCACAGGCTGCCTATTTATCTTCCCTCCCTAACTGGTGTTCCCTCTGCATAGTCTCATTCCTGTTGTTTTATTCCCCCTTCAGCAACATTAAAGTGTTACTAAACCCACAACAGTAAAAGTCTGTATATGCAGTAAAGCATGCTTGTTAAACTCACTGTGGAACCTAAAGGGCCATACACACTATAAGATTTTCTGAAGACTTTTTCCTTTAGATTTACCAAAACCAGACAATATGAGGTCAAACCTAAACACTTTCAATTTGTCTGCAACCTGGCAGGCCCTTTCACTACATAGAAAAGGTAAATCTGAAGAAAAAAAGTCTTCAGAAAACCTTATAGTGTGTATGGCCCTTAAGAGATTAATCCTCTGCATTATGTAAAAAGGCTGTTTGATCCTGTATGCACAGATCCTGCCCTTCTTGCATTGCCCCCAAAACATGTCCGGATAAGACAGATTTAGTGGAGTCAGTCTGCACATGCTCAATTTGGTGTGTATTGCTAGGGAGTTTTTTCTTGGGAGGGTGCATGTGATCAGCACAGAGCCAATAAGCACTGTCCAGACAGAGGTTCAGGGGTCCTGCAGTCTTATAGGATAGTGAGAGCAGAATGAAAACTCTTCCAAAAGCTTTATCCAGACACTGATACAAGTCACAAGACTGCTATATACTGCTGATGAGAAAAGATATTTAGCAGTTTATATTTGCTAAAATAATTGCATTTCCATGATCTGTGTACTGTGGGAGACCAGATATAGTGAATGCAGGCTCCTGGGGAGAGCAGATATAGTGACTGCAGGCTCCTGGGGAGGGCAGATATAGTGACTGCAGGATCCTGGGGAGAGCAGATATAGTGACTGCAGGATCCTGGGGAGAGCAGATATAGTGACTGCAGGCTCCTTGGGAGAGCAGATATAGTGACTGCAGGCTCCTGGGGAGAGCAGATACAGTGACTGCAGGCTCCTGGGGTTAGTAAGACTTTAACCAGTTCTGGACCAGAAGGATTTGCCCCCTTAATGACCAGGCCATTTTTTGCGATTCGGCACTGAGTTACCTTAACAATTGCGCGGTCGTGCGACGCCGTACCCAAATAAAATTGATGTCCTTTTTTTCCCACAAATAGAGATTTCTTTTGGTGACATTTGATCACCACTGCGATTTTTATTTTTTGCGCTATAAACAAAAAAAGAGCGACAGTTCTGAAAAAAAAAATAAAACACAATATTTTTCACATTCTGCTATATAACATTCCCAAAAAGAAATGTAAAAATCAAAATTTTTTAACATTTTAGGCCAATTTGTTTTTGGCTATATATTTTTGGTAAATAAGCGATAAGCGTATTTTGATTGGTTTGCGCAAAAGTTATCGCGTCTACTAACAGACATTTTTGACACTTTTGGGGTACCAGTGACATTACTACAGTAATCAGTGCTAAATATATGCACTGTAACTGTAATAATGACACTGGCAGGGAAGGGGTTAACATTGTGGGTGATAAAGGGGTTACATGTAAGCCTAGGGGATTGTTTCTAACTGTATGGGGGTAGAGCTTTTGAAATGACCATAGAGACCATATAGACCTGTGATCCTATATAGAAGGATCACAGGCGCCCTGTGATTATTCCAGAGAGAAGAACGGTCATCTGTGTTTACAACAGCTGATTGTCCTTCTCTCTCAGCGGGGAGCGATTGCGGGTGCCTGGCAGACCCGTGCATCGGAGTCCCCGCTGCCGAGTGGGGGGCGGGAGCGCGCCGGTGACGGCGGTGCTCGCCCCCTGGCTAAGCTACATCGGTTTGCGCAGGAGGGGCTGCCTGCTGCAGTAAATCTGCGGTGGGCGGTCCTTAACTGGTTAAGGCTTCATGCACACGGTTACTCCTGAATTCGGGTTTTTGGAGCTTTTGGCGTATTTTTGCCAGAGCCCCTGCACGCATTTAGGAACAGCTGCGTTTAGAGGCAAATGCTCTCCTGAATGCAGAAGATTTGTGTTAAGGAGAGGTTTTGGCAGAAAAACTCCTCTCAAGTGTGTTGTTTCCATTGAGAATAAATTTTGCGCTTGTAGTCGTTCCTCGTAATTTAGGTCCTCCAGTCTCCTTATTTATTTAGTTGCCATTCTTTGGACTCTCTCCAGCTCCAACACATCCTTCCTAAGGATTGGTGATCAGAACTGGATGGAATACTTTAGATGTGGCCAAGCAGAGTTTTTTAAAATGGCAGGATTATTGTATTACTGGAGATTGGCTGAGGCCCCACAAATATTCATGGCAGCCCCTCCTAGCCCCCTACCATCTAGTTCTATAAGGTTCTCCAACCTTCCAGACACCAGGGGGAGGCACCCGAGAGCTGCCAAAATTAGTCATCCAGCCTTGGCCTCTAATAACTCTGACCCAATTCTTGGTTCAGGGTATTCCGATAAAACATTTTAAAGTATTGACTACGAAGATTTTTAAGTACCGTAGTTTGTTAAGCGTGCGCAATTTTAAACCCTAACATGTTAGGTATCTATTTACTCAGCGTAACATCATCTTTCACAATATACAAAAAAATTTGGCAAACTTTACTGTTTAGTTTTTTTTTTTGGAGGGCCGATCTGCACTTTCCATGATATATTGGAATCGCCCGATATGTCCGATATTTGGGAAAGTGCTGTACCGGAGTGATAGCTGCAGCTAGAGGCATCACCCGGTACCAGCCTCCATAGCCGACGGTAGGCTGTCTTGTAATGACAACCAATGCGGATGAGAAGCCGCTCAGCTGTCATTACAAGGAGTTGGAGGGAACAACCCCCCCCCTCCCGCCACCTTCCGCGGGTCGCCTGGGTCTCCCATCCCATCGGGAGACCCGGGCAACCAGCCTGCATGGCTGCCGAAGGCCCGATCAAAGCCGCATTTGGCTCTGAACGGGTCTCCATGTAAAAACCCGGACGTGATGTCATGACATGACTCCTGGGTACTCGGCGCCAAGTTAAAAAAAAATGACAGCATTCAAAACAGCCAAACATGGCGTTTTGAATGCTTTTAGGTGCAGAGGAGGGGTTTGGGGTCTTTTAGATCCCCAGATCCCTCCACAAGAGTACCTGTCAAGTGAAAAAAAAAAAAAAAGTTTTTTTTAATTGTACGAAAATATCGGTCAATATCGGCCGATACCGATATTCAATGGCCAAAATATTGGTATCGGTATTGACAAAGAAAAACCGATATCGGTCGATCACTAGTTCTAAGTAATTTTCTTAGCAAAAAATACTGATTTTAACTTGTAAGCAGCATGTGTCAGAAATAGGCCCGGTCCTTAAGTGGGAAATAGTGATTTTAGAGACAGGAAAAAGGCACGGCTCTTACCACATTAATAACCAGTAGCCATCTTTAAAGTAGTGATTGTATATTTATTTTACGTGCAAGGTTCTGTTAACTCCTATAGCTTGTCCTTGACAATCTTCTCGGAGTAGGCAGCTGTTGATGGCGATACGGTATTGTCAGTCTGCGGAGGTGGAGATGGATTCCCAGGAATATTCACCGGTCGCCCTATATTTGGACAGAGAAGTTAAAATAAATGTTCCTGTTGCCGTTGGGGCGTAGCGTTATTTTCTCTGCGTTCCTGTGATCTCCCCTATTTTCCGCGGAGATGTCATCTCGGGGCAGCGGGCGACCCCGCCACCTGCAGAACCTTCTCAAAGCCGCCTATTCATGCCTCCGACGCGGCTCGGCTTTTGCCTTTTAACCATATTTGGTTTCTCCCCAATGTGCCGCAGCGTCTGCTGGTAATATTAATACCACATTTCAGGAGCAAAGCAGAGGTGAAGGAAAACAAGACTGAGATGTTTTGGGACAGGCTAGACGAGGAACAATTGAGAGGCCTGCCAAGTGGGCAGCTTTCTAAGAAGACCTGTCATTTTGCTTTGAAGTTCAAACTTGAGGACTGCCATGTTGCACCCCTTTCCTGCCCAGAACATTTTTAAATTCTCAGTGGTTTAATACTTAGACTGACAATTACTCATTGCATCACTTAAGGGACATTTTGTTTTCTTGGTTTTTTTTGGACAGATAGGGCTTATTTTTTACCAGTCAAATAAAAAAAGACCAAAAATCCTGTTTTTCAAAAATTCCCTCAACTCCAGGACAGTACAAACACCCCTAAAATGCCCCCTTTTTGGAAAGTGGACATCCCAAGGTGATCTCTATTTTTTTGGAAATTGAGAAAAATGCTGGTATTGAGGGGGTGGGGTGCTTACAAAATATAGATTAAGGTATGCTTAGCCTTTTAAAAGTCGCCCACTGAAGCCATGCACAAGTCTTCCGCTATTAGTGGAAGTTCCCTGTAGCATGAAACTGCATTGTGTACATTGGCTAGATGTCAAGGATACACCCAAAAAACTTTAAACTCCCTATCCCCCCCCCCAAAAAAAAATAAATAAATAAAATAAAAATTCTACTACACTGATACAATCTCACATTAATTATTGGGTAGTGGCACTAAAACCCCCTCCCCCACCCCTCAGCATTGGTGGTCAGTGGCACTACTTTAACCCACCCCAAAACAATCCCACAATATTGGTGGCCAGTAGTACTGTAACACCCCCCAAAACAATCCCACAGCATTGGTGATCAAAGGTACTTTAACCCACCCCCAAAACAATCCCACAACATTGGTGGCCAGTGGTACTGTAACACCCCCAAAACAACCCCACAACATTGGTGGCCAGTGGTACTGTAACACCCCCCAAAACAATCCCACAACATTGGTGGCCAGTGGTACTGTAACACCCCCCAAAACAATCCCACAGCATTGGTGATCAAAGGTACTTTAACCCACCCCCAAAACAACCCCACAACATTGGTGGCCAGTGGTACTGTAACACCCCCCAAAACAATTCCACAGCATTGGTGGTCAAAGGTACTGTAACACCCCCCAAAACAATTCCACAGCATTGGTGGTCAAAGGTACCTTAACCCACCCCCAAAACAATCCCACAACATTGGTGATCAAAGGTACTTTAACACCCCAAAACAATTCCACAACACTGGTGGCCAGTGGGACTGTAACACCCCCAAAACAATCCCACAACATTCGTAGCCAGTGGTACTGTAACACCCCCCAAAACAATCCCACAAAATTGGTGCTTAGTTATACTTTAACCCACCCCCAAAACAATCCCACAACATTGGTGGCCAGTGGTACTGTAACACCCCCAAAACAATTTCACAACATTGGTGGCCAGTGGTACTGTAACACCCCCAAAACAATTTCACAACATTGGTGGCCAGTGGTACTGTAACACCCCCAAAACAATCCCACATTGGTGGCCAGTGATACTGTAACACCCCCAAAACAATTTCAAAACATTGGTGGCCAGTGGTACTGTAACACCCCCAAAACAATCCCACATTGGTGGCCAGTGATACTGTAACACCCCCCCAAAACAATCCCACAACATTGTTTGCCAGTGGTATTGTAACACCCCCCCCCAAAACAATCCCACAGCATTGGTGGCCAGTGGTAATTCCAGCATTACAATGACCCAAAACACAAGGCCAAGGCAACAAAAGAGTGACTCAAGAAGAAGCACATTAAGGTCCTGGAGTCGCCTAGCCGGTTTCCTGACCTTAATCCCATAGAAAATACGTAGAAGGCGCTGAAGGTTCAAGTTACCAAACATCAGCCTCAAAACCCTAATGACTTGGAGAAGATCTGCAAAGAGGAGTGGGACAAAATCCCTCCTGAGATGTGTGCAAACCTGGTGGCCAACTACAAGAAACGTCTGACCTCTGTGATTGCCAGCAAGGGTTTTGCCACCAACTACTAAGTCATGTTTTGCGAAGGGGTCAAATACTTATTTCACACATTAAAATGCAAATCAATTTATAACTTTTTTGAAATGCGTTTTCTGGATATTTTTGTTGTTATTCTGTCTCTCACTGTTTATAATAAACCGACCATTAAAATTATAGACTGATCATTTCTTTGTCAGTGGGCAAATGTACAAAATCAGCAGGGGATCAAATACTTTTTTCCCCTCACTGTATATGCAGCATCCAATAAAGCCTACTACCTGATTGCCGCATATATGTGTTAGAAGCAGTGGCGGCCTGTCCATTGGGGGCGCAGGGGCGCCGCCCCCCCAACGACTGGATTCCAATGGTTTTTTTTTTTTTAAGCATGTGATTAGAGCCAGAGGCTCTAATAGGCTTCAAAAAAGGGTGGGCACAGAGCACTGCGCCCTGAGCACACCTAGTTGTGTGACAATAGCGAATGAATATTTGCTTTTGTCACACGGATCCTCCTCCTGGCCAATCAGGAAGCGGTTTCCCGATTGGCCGAAAGGAGAAGCCATGCCATTGGCCAAAGAGGAGGAGGAGGGAGGAAACGCAGGAGACTGAGGGAAGCCACCGCTATTGCCTACCTGCCCTCCACATGTTGAGTGAGCCGGTGTCCCGGGGTATGGTGTGCGGGCTGGTGTGGTCCGGGGTGGCGGGGGGGGGGGGGTATGGTGTGCGGGCTGGTGTGGTCAGGGGGGGGGGGGGGTATGGTGTGCGGGCTGGTGTGGTCGGGGGGGTGGGGGGTATGGTGTGTGGGCTGGTGTGGTCAGGGGGGGTATGGTGTGTGGGCTGGTGTGGTCCGGGGGGAGGTTTGGTGTGGTCCATCTGCCGCCCCCCCCCCCCCGACCCATGGAGCACTACCCGCCACTGGTTAGAAGTCAATAGTCATAAACGGGTTAATTTATTTTTTCATGCTAATAGAAATTTACATCAATTTTCATTTGGAGTCAACAAGCTATAAATCTCGTTCAAGCCTTCGATGTATCGAATGGCAGAATTACCTTCTTTTCCTAGAAAACTTTCATTTCTGGGGTAATTTTCTTGGCTGGCCCGAGGCTGTTACTCTTCCATCCATCTTTCAGCGCAAACATTTGCTCTTTGAACTGCAGACCACAAACTATTGACTTCTACCACATTCTCGGTTACATAACATGGTGTGTCAGCCTGCACACAACAAGGAACGACCAGGATCGGGCCAAAAACGAGAGGTGCGCTGGGTAAATTCGCCACGCTTGTTGGTTCAGCGAGCAAATTATCTTATCAGTCGTCCAAATCAGCCTTCTCTGTACAATGAGTGATGGGGAATATTTCTTTAATTAGGTTGTGTGGATTACTCGCTATCATAATTATTTCCTGATGTATCGAGTAAAATGCAAACATATGGGACGGTGAAATGCACAAGGGGGGGGGGAGGTTGGGGTGGCGAGGGGATTGGAAGCGCGGGGGTACATGGGGTCAGAAATTGCGTGTGCTCGGATCCTGAGCGATTTTACAGTATGTTTTTATTGGATCACGTTTACACCCTGAAGGGATTACAAAAACGAGACTCGAATTAGGGGTGTAGTTAAAAAAAAAAAAAAAACCTTAAACTTTTTCTTTTTCTTCTTTTTTTTTTTATCCTTTTGTGCCTTTGTCTATGTGTGTATGGAGGGGAACGTGGCGGGCTCGCCTCTACGATCAAAACTTTTCATCATTCTATTGCCGCAAAATAAACCGGAGACATTGATGTATATTTTTATATTGATTACAGTTGTAAGTTTGCGGAGATTTTATATTCAACCTTAAAGAAAACAGTTTCAGCAGAGGTGGAGGAAGAGATACTGAGAGCTAATGGGAAGCAGATGTGAATTTCTCTGACAAAGAGAACGCTATTGTAAGTTCAGGGCTGTACTGGAGAACTGCAAAGTGGAGTCTTAATGCTGAGATAGCATGTATGGTGGAATTATTGCCAGAGATCGGTAATATCATCAGAACATATTATACACATAATCAATATATGAATATCCAAACTGTAACCTGTCTGACCAACATGAGAATGCAGCCTATCCATTCACTAGAGACCGGTGACATCACTGAGAATGCAGCCTATCCATTCACTAGAGACCGGTGACATCACAGAGAATGCAGCCTATCCATTCACAAGAGACCGGTGACATCACTGAGAATGCAGCCTATCCATTCCCTAGAGACCGGTGACATCACTGAGAATGCAGCCTATCCATTCACTAGAGACCAGTGACATCACTGAGAATGCAGCCTATCCATTCACAAGAGACCGGTGACATCACTGAGAATGCAGCCTATCCATTCATTAGAGACCAGTGACATCACTGAGAATGCAGCCTATCCATTCACTAGAGACCGGTGACATCACTGAGAATGCAGCCTATCCATTCACTGGAGACCAGTGACATCACTGAGAATGCAGCATATCCATTCACTGGAGACTGGTGACATCACTGAGAATGCAGCCTATCCATTCACGAGAGACCGGTGACATCACAGAGAATGCAGCCTATCCATTCACTAGAGACCGGTGACATCACTGAGAATGTAGCCTATCCATTCACTAGAGACCGGTGACATCACTGAGAATGCAGCCTATCCATTCACTACAGACCGGGGACATCACAGAGAATGCAGCCTATCCATTCACTAGAGACCGGTGACATCACTGAGAATGCAGCCTATCCATTCACTACAGACCGGTGACATCACTGAGAATGTAGCCTATCCATTCACTAGAGACCGGTGACATCACAGAGAATGCAGCCTATCCATTCACTAGAGACCGGTGACATCACAGAGAATGCAGCCTATCCATTCACTAGAGACCGGTGACATCACTGAGAATGCAGCCTATCCATTCACTGGAGACCAGTGACATCACTGAGAATGCAGCATATCCATTCACTGGAGACTGGTGACATCACTGAGAATGCAGCCTATCCATTCACGAGAGACCGGTGACATCACAGAGAATGCAGCCTAACCATTCACTAGAGACCGGTGACATCACTGAGAATGTAGCCTATCCATTCACTAGAGACCGGTGACATCACTGAGAATGCAGCCTATCCATTCACTACAGACCGGGGACATCACAGAGAATGCAGCCTATCCATTCACTAGAGACCGGTGACATCACAGAGAATGCAGCCTATCCATTCACTAGAGACCGGTGACATCACAGAGAATGCAGCCTATCCATTCACTAGAGACTGGTGACATCACAGAGAATGCAGCCTATCCATTCACTAGAGACCGGTGACATCACAGAGAATGCAGCCTATCCATTCACTAGAGACTGGTGACATCACAGAGAATGCAGCCTATCCATTCACTAGAGACCGGTGACATCACTGAGAATGCAGCCTATCCATTCACTAGAGACTGGTGACATCACTGAGAATGCAGCCTATCCATTCACTAGAGACTGGTGACATCACAGAGAATGCAGCCTATCCATTCACTAGAGACCGGTGACATCACAGAGAATGCAGCCTATCCATTCACTAAAGACTGGTGACATCACTGAGAATGCAGCCTATCCATTCACTAGAGACCGGTGACCTCACTGAGAATGCAGCCTATCCATTCACTAGAGACCGGTGACATCACTGAGAATGCAGCCTATCCATTCACTAGAGACCGGTGACATCACTGAGAATGCAGCCTATTCATTCACTAGAGACCGGTGACATCACTGAGAATGCAGCCTATAAATTCACTAGAGACCAATGACATCACTGAGAATGCAGCCTATCCATTCACTAGAGACCGGTGACATCACTGAGAATGCAGCCTATCCATTCACTAGAGACCGGTGACATGACTGAGAATGCAGTAAGATGACATTGAATTGAAGTTGGTGGTTCTGGTGGGATGTAAGATCCTGGCAATCCACTGTGCAAATGTTTATTTACAGCTTTGAGCAGAGTTAGCATTTCCTAATTCACTTACGGAATCTCACATGTCGGGTTTAGGAAACAAAATACAACAACTTTCAGTATGTTAAACAAGATGACGAACTTGGCGGAGGAGATTTATGATCTCAGAACATCAGCAGAACATCGGCAATCATTTTTACGTAAAGGGAATTGTCTGGTGGTCTCGGCAGACTTTAGATTAGTATACGGTGTGCTTACTTTGTAGAGCTAATCAAATGTTTCCCAGCAAATTGCTGTGCACCTCGTTCTCCTCGTCCTGAACACTGCTCATAATTAATCATCAGCCCAACAGAAGGGACATGATAATTAGCTGGACATACCACTCGGCGTTCCAGAATATCCTGATTATATTTGGATAAACATGGATATACCAGATGTAATACAATGTCATACAGAATTGATGTGCATGTTTGATATCCTAGCTCCTGGGTAAAAATGGAACAAAACAGACTTTTTATTATTATTCATTTTTTATCAATGTTATTTTTTTTTCTTTTTTATTATTGTTCATTCAGCAGACTTACAGAGACAGTCATTTTCAAAGTAAGATAAAAGCAGAACACATTATCAGCCGACAATGGGCCACAGCCTGCTGTTGGCTGACATCACAGAACCAGTCCAGGCTGGGGACTCTGTTGTGAGGGGGGAACTTCCAAAAAGGGACGATCCTTAAAAATGAGGGAGGGTTTGGGAAGTATGCAATAGTACAGGCAGTGGCAGCTGGTGAATAAAAATTTTAGGGGGGCGGCAAAACCAACACCCCCGGCAGGACGGCCGGCCGGCAATCAAATCTGCCACCCCCTCCCTCCTCCCCCCTCCCGGGACGGACAGCTGGCCGGCTGCCCAGCCAGACAGCCAGCATCCTTCCCTGCTCCTTCCCTGAGCGGCTGTGAGTCTCCTCCGGCCGCACGACTCCTCCCTCTTCCTGGCCAATGGCCAGTAAAATCGCTTCTCTTTTCAGCCAATCAGGAAAGGGGTCTCACGACCACTTCATGATTGGCTGGGATGCAGAGGCATAACAAGAACCTTCAGGGCCCCGGTGCAAGAAACCATAAAGGGCCCCCCTGACCCCTGGCCAGCCCTTCCCTTCAATTCTGGGGCTCTTCCCACTGATCCTGGGGCCCTTCACTCTCATTGCGGGGCCCTTTATTATGGTCCCACAGCAGGACCCTTTCATAAGTTCTGCAGTGGGCCCCCTTCCTGCCATCTTGGGGCCTCCCCACGGTGGTGGAATGCCAGGGCCCGGTCTCAAATGCGATCCTGGAAGTTCACCCACTGGTGTCAGTGGTTTTTATTTTTTGGTATTTTAATTGTATTATTTTTTATCATTTTATTTTAACATTTTTTACAATGTCACTGACTATGACTCTGTCCATTCAGAAAAGGAAGGAGCTGGTAAATTACATATTTACCGACCCCTTATTGGTTCTCTATTGTGACACATCCCCTGCAACAGCCAGCAGGAGAGGGGAGGGAGCACAGTGGGGGGGGGGGGGGGGGGACCAGGGGAGCACACAGGGGCCCAGTGACAGCAGAACACAAGTGAACTGGATAGGAGGAGTGGCGGGGGGGGCAGCATACAGAGGAACCAATCTCCATTATCCTCCTGCGGCTACAGGAGGCAAAAGGAGGACAGTGATTTCTCTACATGCTGCCCACGCTGCCCCCCCTATACAGGTGTACAGAGGAGCGCACAGGCCCCCTGGAGCATGGGGCCCGGTTGCAATTGCAACCCCAGCAACCCCTGTAGTTACGCCCCTGCTGGGAGGAAAATCAGTATGATAATAGCGAGTATTCATTTGCTATTGTCACACAACAGGGTGGGCTCGGGGCGCAGTGCTCTGCGCCCCGAGCCCACCCTTTTTTGGAACCTATTAGAGCCTCTGGCTCTAATCACGTGCATCAAAAAAAAAAAAAATCCCCTATTGGATTCCATGCGTAGATTATTAGGGGGCCGGACGCATGGATAGGCGGGGCGGCGCCCCTGCGCACCCAATGGGCGGGCTGCCGCTGAGTACAGGGCGCACCAAAAAGTAAGACAGCATTAATACCTGAGTGTATTGATTTACTGGAGAGTTTTTGAGCTTTTTTAGAAATGTGTTACAAGCAGTTTACAGCTTCAGGTATTTTTTGTTTAGCCAATAGAAAGCACTATGGGGAGGATAGGGATAGGGAGAGGAAATTAGGGGTGGAGAGCTGCTGTTTGAGCAGAAAATGCACGACAAGCGCTCGTAAAATGCTCAAATCAGGAGCTTCTATTATGGTCTATTTGACCAAAAACGCTTGCCGACCAGCCGCTGTAGTTTTACAGTCCCGCGAAACGACGTACCTGTACGTCGATTTGTGGGACCCCTAGCGGGGGCACCCGAACGCGCCCTTTGGCCGCAGGGGGAGCTAATCAGCGGGTCCGGAGGCCTCGGTTGCCGCCAGGTAGAGATGAGCTCAGGCGTGTTCGAGTTGCTACGTGCCCGATCCCACCAGGAGGTCAACACTGCCCTCCACTAATCACAGGCAGTGACACGTTTCCCGAGCTGAGCAGCTGAGGATCGGGAAATGTCTCACTGCCTGTGATTAGCGGAGTGCGGTGGTCACTTCCTGGCGGGATCGGGTACGTAGCAACTCGAACATGCCTGAGCTCATCTCTACCGCCAGGGCATCCGGCAGACCGCTGATCTGTCAGTAATGAAAACCGGGATCCTGTGTTACTATTAATTTGGAATACAGGTCTCTGTGTTCATGCAGCAAGTCCTTCCCCTACACAGTTAGAAGGCACCCCCTAGGGACACATTCAACCCTTTGATCGCCCCTGGGTTAACCCCTTCCCTGCCAGTGTCGTACAGTAACAGTGCAAATTGTTAGCACTGATTACTGTAGTAATGGCACTGGTTCCCCCAAAAAAGTGTCAAAAATGTCAGTTAGGGGTCCGATCTGTCTGCCGCAATGTCGCAGTCCCGCTAAAAATCGCAGATCGCTGCCATTACAAGTGAAAAAAAATAACATAAATATTTCCCCTAGTTTGTAGACGCGATAACTTTTGCGCAAACCAATCAAAATACACTTATTGGGATTTTTTTTTTTTAACCAAAAAAATGTAGCAGGATACAAATTGGCCTAAAATGATTAATTTTTTTTTTTTTTTTAATTGGGAATGTTATATAACAGAAAGTAAAATATATATATTTTTTAGAATTGTCGCTCATTTTTTGTTTATATCGCAAAAAATAAAAATCGCACAGGTGATCAAATACCACCAAAAGAAAGATCTATTTGGGTACAGCGTTGCACAATGCCAGGAAAGGAAGAGGGGGGGGGGACGGGGGGATGAGCAACACCAGGGATTTCACACAAAGGAAGCAATACAAACAGAACAGGATACTTTTTTTTTTTATGCAAGTACATGGTACAGCAGGCACATATTAGGAATATGAAATGTTGGGGTAACAAATTATTTAAGGAAGGAAATGTCCAGAGCAAGCGTTGTGAGTATTGCAGCTCCCTGCTTGTAATACCTGAAAACAGGACTCACTATATTTGAACTCTAACATGCCATGAGTTTGTTACCATATTTCTGGAAAACAGTGGCGGCCGGTGTGTTGGGGACGCAGGGGCGCCGCCCCCACTAGCCATCTGTCCGGCCCCCCAATCTTCATGCGGGGCGTCGGACGCATGGATTTCAATTGGTCTTTTTTTTCTGAGTCACCTGATTAGAGCCAGAGGCTCCAATAGGCTTCAGAAAAGGGAGGACCCGGGGCGCAGGGCAATGCGCCCCGAGCCCACCCATTGTGTGACAATAGCGAATGAATATTCACTATTGTCACTCGGATCCTCCTCCTGGCCAATCAGGAAGCGACACCCGCTTCTTGATTGGCCGAAAGGCAAAAACCATGCCATTGGCCGAGGAGGAGGCGGGAGGACTCGAGGAGACGCCGGGGGACTGAGGAGAAGTCGCCGCTGCTGGAAAAAGACCATAAGGGTATAAGTCTCTCTGTGACATGTTTGGTGGGGACTATCAGTGCAAGTAGTAGGACTATCAGTGCAAATAGTAGGACTATCAGTAGCAAATAAGCAATACTTAATTTGGTGAAAAGCTACATGCCCCTGTAAGGAGGTGCGGCGGACTGGTTGTCTTTTCTTTTTAAAAAAGGTAACTAATACCTGTGGGGTGTAGACACTAACACAAATAAGGTCTGGAATGAGTGGTAACCTAGTGGAGGAAGGTCCCCCCTGCTTGGCAATTGTAGCATTGGTCCCCCTGGATGCACCCTCCCCATAACCTGCTCTTCCATATATTATGGGCCTACCATGTGTAGCAGGACCCCCACAGGCCAGGACAGGAACCACAGATCTAGGAAATGCTTGTAATTAGTGTTTAGCAAATGATTCTTGACATGGCCCTGGGGTTTAATGGAGTGGGGAACCTGAAAATATACAAAAACAGAGGGATGTTTGTTAGGTTCTTGGAACATTTTTACTAAAGGCCTGTACATGGGAACTGGCTGGACAACCTAACACTAGGGTCTTTGAATTTCCACCTATTTATCTGCGCACAAGGCTACCAGTTTCCTCATTAAGTATTATTCATGGACACTGTGCAATATCCCTTTGCAGATAAGTGGAACGTTGCACCCTCCATGCATTTGATTCTGGGATGAGTAGAGTTACAGAGGTCTTTCTATTGCTGTGGTTGCTTGCTCTAAGCTATAGCCTGAAGATTTGCCTGTGTTGTCTCTATGTTACTCCATTGTTCTAACAGATGCCATCTGGTGATTTAATTATCACCACTGCCTCACAGTCCTGGGTCCTGGCCCAGAGACATTGAGATCCTTCACCACTAGATTCCATATTTGGGACTACTATGCTGAGAGAATGTCTGAATATTTTGGAGACGCAATGCCTTTGGTGATCCGGATGTAATCAGCCCTATCTATATATCTTCAATCAAGATTTTCATGTGATCATCTAGTCTCTTTCAGGGGGGTTTCGTGGCCTTGGTTGGTTTGGATCTGGGTGGGGGGTGGAGCTTTCGAGGCTATACCAGCGTTTTTATATGAGTCAGGACACTTATATTCATTGTCAAGCCCATGGGCCCATGAGCATCTTATCTTTTTATTTTGACATGGTTCATACACATTGCAATTTTGTCCACTTTTATTGTTATCAATAAAGTACACTTTCTAATTTTCTATACCTATGTTTGAGCCTATTTTTTGCAACTTCTCCTGTTTTAGTCTTTTTCATATTGCCTCAGTTGCTTGGCTCACCGGTTATACACCGTAAGGTATCAATAAATGGTGTCATGTTTTCACGCCCCCTGAGATTTACAGGGCAGTGAAACCATCCCTGGTGATTCTTCCCCTTCTTCCCCTTTCCCCCCAGTTTTAATTGAGGCTACCCATACACCTTGCCTGGCATTTATGAGCTCCTATAAACCTTATTAACCTTTTAAAGTGGAGTTCCGGCCTATTTTGCAACTTTAATGATTCCTGGAGTGCTCGCTATGCTGATCAACAATTGGGCATTTTCAATTTTTTTTCGGCCGTCCCTTATCTTATTTTAAGGGCATTTTTGATTGTACTTCCTCCTTCTCCCTCCTCTGTGGCCATGGCCACTGACATCGCTTCCGCCTTTGCATTGCATCCTGGGAGCTGTTTGTCATCACTCCCTGGAGGCTGGAATCAGGAAGAACTCCCAGAACACTCCCTGGAAACAGGAAGAAGAAAACAGCAGATTACACTGCGGCTTCAGATGCCCACGTCTAAGATGGCCGCGCCCAGACAACGTTTTTAAAAGTAAGATTTTGACTAAAATCCAATACTGTACACCTTGTAAGTATGAGAATAGCGGTTCTGTAAAGGGCGATGGATTAGTATTATAGGGGTATTTTTAGTTAAAAAAGGTATTTGAGGCCGGAACTCCGCTTTAATCTGAAAATCCAAGTTCAACTTATCCTACTTGCTTTTTATATTCCAATTTGCAACGGTCTATGATGAAAAAAGGAAAGGAAAGGAGAGGGAAGGAAAGGGAAAGCTGAGGAAATGAAGAGGAAAAGAAAGGATGAGGAAAGGAAGAGGAAATGGGATATGAAAAGGAAAGGAAAGGATGAAAGAAGGAAAGGAAGAGGAAAGGGTAAAAGGAAAGGGTAAAAGGAAAGGAAAGGATAAGGAAAGGAAAGGATGAGGAGGAAAGGAAAAGGAAAGAAAGAGGAAGGGGGAAAGGAAAGGAAAGGAAAAGAAAGGAAGAGTAAAGGGGAAAAGGTAAGGAAAATAAAGGAAGAGTAAAGGGGGGAAGGAAAGAGCAAAGAAAGAGGAAAGGAAGTGGAAAGCGCAAAGTAAAGGGAAAAGGAAAGGAAGAGGAAAGGAAAGGAAAGGGGGGAAGGAAAGGAAGGAGATAGGAAATGAAGAGCAAAGGGGAAAAGAACAGGAAAAGGAAAGGAAAGAGAAAAGGAAAAAGGAAAGGAAAGGAATGGAAAGAAAAGAAAAGAAAAGAAAAGGTAAGAGGAGAGGAAGAAGAAGAAGAAAGAGGAAAGGAAAAAGAAAAGGAAAGTAAAGAGGAAAGGAAAGGATAGGATGAGGATAGGAAAAGGAAAGGAAGAGGAAAGGGGAAGAGGAAAGGGGAAAAAGGAAACGAAAGGGACAGAAATTAAGAGTAAAGGGGAAAAGGTAAGGAAAAGGAAAGGAAGAGTAAAGGGGAAAGAAAAAGGAAAGGAAAGAGCAAAGGAAGAGGAAAGGAAGCAGAAAGAGCAAAGGAAAGGAAAGGGGGGAAGGAAAGGAAGAAGCAAGGAAAGGAAGTGTAAAGGGGAAAAGAACAGGAAAAGGAAAAGGAAAGGAAAGGAATGGAAAGAAAAGAAAAGGTAAGAGGAGAGGAAAAAGAAGAAGAAAGAGGTAAGGAAAGTAAAGAGGAAAGGAAAGGAGGAAAGGAAAGGATAGGATGAGAATAGGAAAAGGAAAGGAAGAGGAAAGCGGAAGAGGAAAGGGGAAAAGGAAAGGGAAAGAAAGGAAGAGTAAAGGGAAAAAGGTACGGAAAAAGAAAGGAAAGGAAGAATAAAGGGGAAAAGGTAAGGAAAAGGAAAGGAAGAGTAAAGGGGAAAGAAAAAGGAAAGGAAAGAGCAAAGGAAGAGGAAAGGAAGCGGAAAGAGCAAAGGAAAGCAAAGGAACGGAAAGGAAAGGGGGGAAGGAAAGGAAGAAGAAAGGAAAGGAAGAGTAAAGGGGAAAAGAACAGGAAAAGGAAAGGAAAGAGAAAAGGAAAAAGAAAGGAAAGGAAAGAAAAGAAAAGGTAAGAGGAGAGGAAGAAGAAAGAGGAAAGGAAAAAGGAAACACAAGTAAAGAGGAAAGGAAAGTAAGGAAAGGAAAGGGGGAAAGGAAAGAAAAATGAAAGGAAAAGGAAGAGGAAAGGAAAATGAAAGGAAACGGAAGAGTAAAGGAAAAGTAGCTATCCATTCTGACCTTCTCAAGTTTTGAGCTTCCAGACTTTTAACACCTTCAGGTGTCCATTTTTCCCATTCTTCATAAGCCTACCCTCAAGTTAGTTTAGTTGGAACAGACAAATGCCATATGGATGGCCTTGAGCTACTTTTCACAGTTAAACTTAATCTTGTCTGATCATTAAGTCGCTTGGTCGTGTCCAAGATGTCAGCACTCGTTAAGGCTATATCTTAGGTATGTCCACTGTTTATGTATGTCTCTAATTTGGAGACCTTCTAATGAATGGTACACTTTCCAGGATTAACCACATCCATTTATCTTTTTTTTTTTTTCATTTTCCCCGAATGTTTTAGAAGTACAAGCTCTTTAATTGGTCATTATGGGGCAACCTCAATCCTCATACAAAACGAGGCAGAACAAATTATTACCATCTTATCAGCACTTACCCATTGCACAGGCTTTTCCCCAGCACAGTCTGGAGTCCAGGTCTAGTGATGTATGTTTTCATAGTATTGTTTCATTAACTGGCTGCACTGTAATGCACAGGTCACCGGTAATTTATAACACCATTCGTCAAACATACGCGGTGTCAGGTTACCCTAACCGTTTATCTAGGGGATGATTGTACATTAAAATGTTCAAACTATAATGTACAGGTGCAAATAATCACCAAGGTCTTAATGATTTAGGCAATTTGAGAATGTGATGCTGAACCTAAATCACAATTTTTCAAAGTGGTTTCTATTTAAGTGGCCATTTTCTGTGAATATTTACAACTTTGCCTTATAGGGGCTGTTATTTTTGGATTGGATGACTACCGAGGCACGGACTTCTTGGACCATTTTAGGGTAAAAAGACTAACAGGGAGTTTTTTTTTTCCCCCCCTCCTGTATCGTACCAGGAGGGGATTAACTTGTTCCAACATTTATTTAACAGTCACAGAGCGTTTCATCAATCATGATTTTATCAGTTTGGTTAGGCCTTGAACTTTATTATGAGAGCTATTTCGGGAATGAGGGGTTTGTAAGGTAACGTCAATGTTTTATCCATGCTGATGAAAATCATTTTTTTCTGACTTTTCCTCTACAAATTCCACTGAAAATACCTTCTTATTATTTGATTATAAAAATTAAGATTTTACTGGAATTGTTTGTTTTTATTAAACTTTGGAAAACATCAAATTTAGAAACATCAAGTTTGTCAACAAATTCTCAGAATTGAAGAAGTGTGTATTTTGGCTCATGAATGTCTAAGGCTCGGGTCACACTATTGCGATGCGGGAAGGCTGCGAATTCGCAGCCTTTTCCCGCATCGCACACGCACCCCCGGCAGTTCACACTGCCATATGCGATCCGCTGGGGGTGTCAATGTAATCTTAACGACACCCCCAGTTTGATCGCATATCGCAGTGCGATCGTGCAGTTCGCACAGGATCGGATCGCACAAGTGTGAACCGCTGTGCGATCCGATCCTGATGCGGCAGCAAAAATGCCTCCTGTGCGTCTTTGCTGCGGGTGCGGTGCGAATTTAGCCATACAAACTGTATGGCTAAACTCGCACCGCACAGCTGATCGCATGTCATGTCGGAGCAGTGCGCTCCGACATGACATGCGAACCCGGCACACGCAGAAGTGTGAACCGGCTCTAAGTATCTATTTCAAAAACATTTTGAGCAATTGTTGATACAATTTTGTCACAATTTATGGAATAATGTAAGCTTGTCAGTGATCACTTCATTAACCACTTGCCGACCGCCAGCACTGTCGGCACTGTCCTGCCAAACAACGTAACTTTACGTCTTTCGCAGGACCGCTAGTGGGGGCCGATTGGCCACAGGGGGAGCCAGTCAGTGGGTCCAATGGCTGCGATTTCCGCTGGGTACCCGCAATCGCTTCCCATGGAGACGGTCTGCCATTGTAAACATGGTAGACCACTGTTCTGTCAGTAATGAGCACAGGGATCCTGTGTTCCTCCAATTTAGTTGCTACGTGCCCGATCCCGCCAGGAGGTCGACACCGCACTCCGCTAATCACAGGCAGTGACACGTTTCCCGAGCTGTGCAGCTGAGGATCGGGAAATGTCTCACTGCCTGTGATTAGCAGAGTGCGATGTCGACCCCCTGGTGGGATCGGGCACGTAGCAACTTGAACACGCCTGAGCTCATCTCTACCGCCAGGGCATCCGGCAGACGGCTGATCTGTCAGTAATGAACACAGGGATCCTGTGTTCCTCTTAA
The DNA here is from genome assembly GCF_965119305.1 of Pelophylax lessonae. Lineage (NCBI taxonomy): Eukaryota > Metazoa > Chordata > Amphibia > Anura > Ranidae > Pelophylax > Pelophylax lessonae. The sequence continues at coordinate 287,922,265 of NC_138775.1, read as the reverse complement.
TTTAGGAACACAGGTCTCTGTGTTTATTCAGCAAGCCCATCCCCCACACACATAGAAAGCACCCCCTAGGGACACATTTAACCCTTTGATCGCCCCTGGTGTAAACCTGAGAGTGTCATTAGTACAGTAACAGTGCACATTTTTAGCACGGTCCTCCCAAAAGTGTCAAAAATGTCAGTTAGGGGACCGATCTGTCCGCCGCAATGTCGCAGTCCCGCTAAAAATTGCTTATCACCGCCATTACTAGTAAAAAAAATAAATAAACAAAAATGACAAATCTTTCCCCTAGTTTGTAGACACGATAACGTTTGCGCAAACCAATTAATATACACCTATTGGAATTTTTATTTTTTTACCAAAAATATGTAGCAGAATACATTTTGGCCTAAAATGATAAAAAATTTGGATTTTTACTTTTTTTTTTATTGAGAATGTTTTATAGCAGAAAAAATGTTGGGGTTTTTTCAGAATTGTCGCTTTTTTTTTTTGTTTATAGTGCAAAAACTAAAAATCACAGAGGTGATCAAATACCATCAAAAGAAAGCTCTATTTGTGGGGAAAAAAAGACAATAATTGTATTTGGGTACAGCGTTGCACGACCGCGCAATTGTCAGTTAAATTAAAGCAATGGCCTGGTCATTAAGGGGGAAAACCTTCCGATCAAGAAGTGGTTAAATAATCCTAACACCAGATGGGGACCTCCTTTTGCCTTCAGACTTCTTAGCAGACATCATATACATCATATTACATGTAGCACTCTCCTAGAATACATTGCTAGAGAGGTTGAAGTGGAGTTCCACCCATTTTAGTAACTTTAGATGTATGTAATCCCCTTTAAAACTACTTTTACCAATGGAAGCTTTTTTTTTTTTCTTGCTAGGAAATACCTTTTTTTCTTTTTATTCATCTTCTCCTCACTTCCGGGTCCGGCCGCCGATCGGCGATTACGCCATTTGGCGATTCGCAAGGACTGCTGGGATGTATCTCATGGGATGAAATCTCGCATTATTACACAGGTGTCCTGAGCTGTACTGTATGTATTGGATTGAGTCCGTGCTCTGCCCTGCCTCCGTCCCGCCTCTTCTCAGTGAGCTGTACTCGGATGTATTGGATTGAGTCCGTGCTCTGCCCCGCCTCCTCTCAGTGAGCGAGGACTGAAAGCATTATATCCCGTAGAGCTCACTGAGAGGAGGCGGGGCGGAGGCGGGGCGGAGCACGGACTCAATCCAATGCATCCGAGTACAGCTCACTGAGAGGAGGCGGGGCGGAGGCAGGGCAGAGCACGGACTCAATCCAATACATACAGTACAGCTCAGGACACCTGTGTAATAATGCGAGATTTCATCCCATGAGATACATCCCAGCAGCCCTTGCGAATCGCCGAATGGCGTAATCGCCGATTGGTGGCCGGACCCGGAAGTGAAGAGAGGATGAATAAAGAAGAAAAAAAAGGTATTTCCTAGCAAGAAAAAAAAAATTTGCCATTGGTAAAAGTAGTTTTAAAGGGGATTACATACATCTATGAAATCCAAGTTATTAAAATGGGTGGAACTCCACTTTAAGGTAAATTTAGTTTCTTAGCTCCTTTGTAATCAGTGGAGCGGTGTGTGATTATTTTTTTGGCTGTTCTGGGTCTTGCTGGCTGCAAGCCCAACTACTTTCCCCTGCTTTTTAGTGAATTCTGTAGTGGGTTGGAAGGGGCAGACCATGGCCTTGAATATTTATGTGGTTCCAGGGGTTTAGAATGCCCAGTAGGTGGCGGAGGGGTGCATAAAATGTCATAGGCAGGGCTTTTTTTTCAGCAGCTACATGGGGGCACCTCCAGCAATGTATGTATTGGCAAGGGGTACTCGGATGTGCTGCAGGGTCTATTGATACTGGCAGCTGGGGGATCTATTGTTGCTAGAGGGGATCTATGTTTGCAGGGGAGTTTTTTGTTGCTGGGGAAGTTTATTGTTGCTGGGGAAGTTTATTGTTGCTGGTGGGGGATCTAATGTTGTTTGGGGTATGTCTTATGTTACTAGTTGTTTGGGTTATGTCTTATGGGGGTCAGTTGTTCCTAGGAGGGATCCACTTTTGAGGGAGGGTTCTTTGTTGCTGGCTGCTGCAGGATCTTTTGATGCAGACTGCTGGTAGATTTGTTGTTGCTGCAGGGGGTCTATTGTTGCAAGCAGTCCATTGTTGCTGTGGGGATCTGTTGTTGATTGAGGAGGGGGGGGGGCTATTGTTGCTGGCTGCAAGGGATCTATTTTACTGCTTTTCTTGTTGTCATGTCAAATTCCATACAAATTACTTAGCACCACAAATGTTGCTTGCTTCGGTATTCTCTCAAAGGGGTGGTACTGAGAGGTGGGTAGGGGTTGGAAGGAAGGGATGGTGCTCAGAGGTGGGTAGTCTGAACGAGAGAGTTCCTGCACCTATTCTCTGAGAAAAAAAAACATGGTCTTAGGCCTGGAACAGCCGGGTTCGTGTCCAGAAAGGAAAGACCCAGCCTGGAGGGCTGCTGCCCTTCTGGGCAGATTAGCTGAAGTATACAGGAGTTCATCAAGGTTCCAGCTATAGGAAGAGCTGGGGGGTTCACTGAGGATCTAGTCTGGAGGTTCACAGGAGAAGTGTCTGGCTGGTATTGGATGGAGGCATCCAAGTATACAGTGACATTGTGAGTAAGGTTACATAGAGTTATAGTTAGGTTGAAAAAAGGACACAAGTCCATCTGGCTCAACCAATAAAAAACAAAGCACAACCATACAATCCCATATACACAATCCTATACCTGCAGTTGATCCAGAGGAAGGCAAAAAACCCCAGCAAAGCATGATCCAATTTGCTACAGCAGGGGGAAAAAATCCTTCCTGATCCCCCGAGAGGCAATCGGATATTCCCTGGATCAACTTTACCTATAAATATTAGTACCCAGTTATATTTTGTACATTTAAGAAAGAATTCAGGCCTTTTTTAAAGCAATTCCTGAGCTGTCCAGAACCACCTCTGGAGGGAGTCTATTCCACATTTTCACATTCCACAGCTCTTACTGTGAAGAAACCTTTCCTTATTTAGGGACAAAATCTATTTTCCTCTAGATGTAAAGAGTGCCCCCTTGTCCTCTGTGATTACCTTAAGTTGAATAACTCAACACCAAGTTCACTATATGGACCCCTTATGTATTTATAATTGGTGATCATAATCCCCCTTAATATCCTCTTCTCAAGAGAGAATAAATTCGGTTCCTCTAATCTTTCCTCATAGCTGAGCTCCTCCATGCTTCTTATCAGTTTGGTTGCTCTTCTCTGCACTTTCTCCAGTTCCCTGATATCCTTTTTGAGAACTAGTGCCCAAAACTGAACTGCATATAACAGATGTATTCCAAAGGTTCTAGTTACGCCTCTGCTTTTGTGGTAATATGGGTGTTTTACCCTGTTACCATATCTCAGTGATGGCTAACCTTTGCACCCCAGATGTTTTCGAACTACATTTCCCATGATGCTCATGCACTCTGCAGTGTAGTTAAGCTTCATGGGAAATGTAGTTCCAAAACATCTGGGGTGCCAAGGTTCGCCATCACTGCCATATCTGAATAGGCCCTAAACTACCCTAAATGCACAAATGCCCCATTTTAGATCTTTTATTTTTTTTTGATGCAAACTTCACTTAAACAGCTCAACGAGCAAAACTGAGAGTTTCCACTTTCGGTAATTTCGGTTGTGAAATCGCTCCACTCCTCTAGCAGATGTATATTTGCCTATTTGTACTTCAATACAAAATTAGATGAGTCACTTCTCAGCTTGCGGTAGAAACAACACGTGGATAAGTAAGCAGCGATACGGCGAGATATTTAGCATTTTGGGGGACACCCTCTGCACATATTTGTGTGGAAGGATAAACAGAAAATAGTGATGACTCAGGCCGTCCAGCAGCGATCCTCGCCGTAGGAACGAGAGAGATTCGAGACAAATATTTTGGTCCGCGTCCAGAACATACAGCTGCTGACCCCGGTACCTGCTCCAAACACCCGTACGGATGGCGCACGCTGGAAGATGGACCCCTGCCGCCACTCCGCCATGCAAAGGCCTCGTCTTCTTCTCGTTATTTTCTGCGGCTTAGAGGAGCGCCGGGGGACGGCGAGAAGGAAAATAAACATCTCATGCCGGCTAATTCTCGGAGGACTCCGGACGCTCTTCATTCCACGCTCTGCAAGGAAAAATGAGCTGCTTGATTGACTGAAAGCGTCCAATTCTCTCCATTCTCACTTCTGGGGGGAGATCTCCTTTCACTCCAATGTAAACTGAAACTTTATGACATCTGTTTGAACCACAGTGCTATAAAATATTGATAGATACTGAAACTTCCATGGAAATGTAGATGTATAATTTAATTAAATAAAAAAATTGTTTGTTTATTGAAGGTGTCACAACTTGTCTTTGCGTAATGAAACTATCTATCTATCTATCTATCTATCTATCTATCTATCTATCTATCTATCTATCTATCTATCTATCTATCTATCTATCTATCTATCTATCTATCTATCTATCTATCTATCTATCTATCTATCTATCTATCTATCTATCTATCTATCTATCTATCTATCTATCTATCTATCTATCTCACTGTTTCCGCAGGAGCCACTTTGCCTGTGTGCTTCTCTATGCGATGCATGCAGAAGCCTATAGATAGATTTTAACCCCTTTAGTACCCTGCTAAAGCCATAAGACAGCTAGAGCACGGTACTATAGTTCTGGGAGGGCATCCACAGACAGCATCCCAGAACCCTGACACCTGTGCGCCGCCTGTGCTGTGCATCGGAAGCATTTTGTGACCGCTGTGTCCTACAGACACAGCTGATCACAGATTGGGGTAAGGAGCCAATCACAGCTGATCACAGATTGGGGTAAGGAGCCAATCACAGCCGATCACATGTAAACAGACTTGCCGGTAATCCGCAGTCCTTTCCTCACGCGTTGTGTCTGTGTGAGGAAAGGAGTGCCGATAACCGGCAAGGCTGTCAGCACACTGTTTACACTGATAATCAGCTTTATTAGTGCACATAAGTGCAGCCTCATCAGTGCACATTAGTGCAGCCTCAACAGTGCCCATTAGTACAACCTCATCAGTGTCCATCAGTGGAGCCTCATCAATGCCCATCAGTGCAGCTTATCAGTGCCCCCTCATCAGATCCCATCAGTGTTCCCTCATCAGTGCCCATATGTACAGCCTCATCAGTGCCCATCAGTACAGCCTCATTAGTGCCCATCAATGCAGCCTCATCAGTGCCCATTAGTGCAGCCTCATCAGTGCACATTAGTGCAGCTTCATCAGTGCAGCTTATCAGTGCCTAATGGTACAGCCTCATTAAGGTGCCCGTGAGTGCAGCTTTATTAGTGCACATAAGTGCAGCCTCAACAGTGCCCATTAGTACAACCTCATCAGTGTCCATCAGTGCAGCCTCATCAGTGCCCATCAGTGCAGCTTATCAGTGTCCCCTCATCAGTTCCCATCAGTGCTGCCTCTTCAGTGCCCATCAGTGCAGCCTCATCGGTGCTCATCAGTGCAGCCTCATGAGTGCCCTTCAGTGCAGCTTTATTAGTACACATTAGTGCAGTCTCATCAGTGCCCATTAGTACAGCCTCATCAGTGCCCATCAGTGCAGCCTCATCAGGAAAGAAGAAAAACATTTTTTTTTCAACATTTTTATTTGTTTAGCAAAAAATTAAAACCCCAGTGATTATTAAATACCACCAAATTGGCCTAGGCAGAAGGGGGGTGAAAGTGCCCAGTATTGATGTGGTTAAGTTATATTTTAGGTTATAGCAAGAGAGAAGGGTGAATGACTATAAAGATAAAGGTAGATAGACAGGTAGATCAATAGACAGATATATAGACATATAAATTACTATCTATAGATAGATAGACAGATAGATAAATGGATAATAATATGCAGGGCATTTTTTCAGCTTGAATCTGAATCGGATTTAGAAGTGTAATCTTTGGAACCTCCCTGGAAAAAATAACCTGGAAATGTGACCCCTCTCTTTGCCTCTGTTACTGTTACCTCTTTGAGGTAACAGTAACAGAGCTTACACTTATCATTTACCTAGTATACAGTATATAGAACATTGATGAGTGTGTTGCAAGCAGCCATAAGTGATGAGGAACAAGGAACGTAGAAGGAGGTATTATACATTCCAGGCATTCTATGTGTCACTGCTTTTAAAGATGAGCATACAATGGTATTAGATCTCTTTATGATGCCCTGTGTTCATCTTCTATGATTATCCGAGATTACTTTCATCTGCTTTCAGCAAGTGAATCCAAGGATTAAAAAATGATTATCCAGCTTTGCATATCAGGAATGTAAAGAAGATGCTGGTTGTGTCATATCACTCTCATCAGCTCATGTTCTCAAGGAACTACAAAGTCTCAGTATACTCTGCCAACAAGAACAAATACTTGGAAGATATTACCATATCCCTCAATTTATAGGAAAGAAGGCAACCTTTAGGTCCCATGTATACTGGCCATTGGTTAATATCCACTTTCTTTCCTTCATGACATGACAGGAGGTTAACTACCGGTCAAAAGAAGGGGAAAAGCATATCAGAAAAAGGTCAACAGCTAATCAGATGGAGTCAACTGAAAGTCAATGTACATGTGAAGGCCACCAGATGAAACTCAGAAACATCCTAAAACTGATCTCAACGAGATGCACTTGAAAGCAAGCTACACTTGTCCATTGACACAATTATCTGAGATGACTTTCATCTGTTCTCAGCAATTTAATCCAAGGCTATTAAAATGATTATCCAGCTATGCATATCAAGAATGTGAAGAAGACACTGGTTGGATCATATTACCATCATCAGCTTATGTTCTCAAAGGAACTACAAAGTCTCAACATACTCTGCTAACCACAGCAACAAATTCTAACACAATATTACCATACCCTTCAACCAATGTTCCCTCTAATTACTGTGCTGAGCAAATTAAAAAATTTCTGAGTGCTGACCTTTAGACTGAGCAATTTCATCAAAAATCTTATATTGTCACAATCAATGCAGAGTGCCCACAGCATTGCCCCCAATCAATGAAGAGTGTCCACAGCATTGCCCCCAATCAATGCAGAGTGCCCACAGCATTGCCCCCAATCAATGCAGAGTGTCCACAGCATTGCCCCAATCAATGCAGGGTGCCCACAGCATTGCCCCCAATCAATGCAGAGTGCCCACAGCATTGCCCCAATCAATGCAGGGTGCCCACAGCATTGCCCCCAATCAATGCAGAGTGCCCACAGCATTGCCCCCAATCAATGCAGAGTGCCCACAGCATTGCCCCCAATCAATGCAGAGTGCCCACAGCATTGCCCCCAATCGATGCAGAATGCCCACAGCATTGCCCCAATCAATGCAGAGATGCCAGGGTTCCCCCCGCGAGACCCCCCCCCCCCGCGAGACCCGTGCACTTACATCACGGCAGCTTCTCTTCAGTCCCCGCATCCCCGCGTCTCCTCAGTCCTCCCGCCTCCTGCTCGGCCAATGTCATGGGGTTTGCCTTTCGGCCAATCAGGAAGCGGGAGGATCCGCTCCCTGATTGGCCAGGAGGAGGATCCGTGTGACAATAGTGAATTTTCATATGCTATTGTCACACAATGGGCGGGCTCGGGGCCCACTGCTCGGCTCCCTGACCGCCACAGTAAAATAATGTAAAGATCCTTGGGCGGCCCGGTACTATTTCATCCACAGACCGGGACCGGTCCGCCGCCCGCTTACCTTCACGTCGTCTGCGGCTGCGCGGTCTGAATTTGTTCTGCGTGGGACCTTCAATTAGACTTCACGTCCGCGCTTTCGCGCAGCTTAAAGGGAACATTGCTTTCAACATATAGGAACAAAGACAACTAGAGTCTGTGTTCACCAGCCTTTGTTTGGCTATCAACTGGTTATCCCCAAGTGACTGGGCTTCCTCAGTAGGTCCACAGGAAGACCTACTGAGGAAGCCCAGTCACGTGGTGATAGGCGTCTAGGGGAGTAGTGGAGCTCGGTGATGTTTACTGGAATCGCGCCGTGTGGTGGTGAGCCAAGTGTTATTTACAACGCATGTTTTAATATACCTTTTTGTAAGTGTAAATTTATGTGGGGTCTAATAAATTGATTTTGGGGTAGTACACTATGTTTGTCCTTTTGCCTTAATATATACTATCTGGGGAGACCTGTGAGGACCTGAGCCTGTATACCCCTTAGGAGGAGAAAGGAGCTATTGGTCCGGGTTGTGAGGAGATGAGCTGCAGTGTATCTGTATGGAGACCTGTGAGGACATGAGCCTGTACACCCTTTAGGAGGAGAAAGGAGCCATTGATCTGGGTGGTGGGGAGATAAGCTGTGGTTTATCTGTATGAAGGTATGCAGGCACTTTGCTTGGTGTCAGATATATCACTGGGTATTTTAACCACCTATTCACAAAGGATTTATCCAGTTGTATATGTGTATGGGATCACATCCTTATTGGACTGTTTCTTTATGTAGCTGCGCTAATCTGTATTTATTTATATATTTGTATCAAAGAGTGTTGCGGAATCACTTGCACAGTGTTTGGCCGGTTGGCTATTTTGTATATTGTTTCACTGTATTTATTTTATTTTATTTAGTTATTTTCCCAGATTTTGTGTTTGCGCTGTTTGATATCATTTATTTATAGGTACTTCAGTTTAGCCATGCTTTAATACTGGACTTTTTTATTTGCCCCTGGGCTTTAATGACAGGTCCTCTTTAAATTGTGTTTTTCTTCTCTGTGATGAGAAGGAAGGAAATACTACTCTCAGCCTTCCCAGTGGAGCATCAAAGCAGCAAAATAGAGAATTTTTACCATCATGAATCATAAATAAAGAAAGACTTTCATGATTCATGTTTTAACTTGGCACAATCTAACTAATACTTTTAGGGATTAATCGTATTTTTATTTTTTGGCAAAGGTATCCAACCACGTCTAAGAAGTGCTCTCAACAAGACATCCCGAAAACAACACCCTGTACGATAAATAAATGCATTTTACGGTTCCCCTGTGTTGACTTAAACAAAGACAACATGTTGTTGGTTGAAGGCTCCACCACAAAGTGCGTAGGTCTTTGCGCACTCATGCTACCTTCACCTTCCCTCCCCCAGGGTTGTGTAAGAGACTTCCGTTGGCTGTGTGTAGCTGAGTCACTCCTGCCACCCTCAATTTGCCATTTTCTGCAAAATTAAGTCTTGTTTCAATAGTTCAATGGTCAAAGTGAAATACGAGCTTGAGCCAAGAGTCATAAATCAGCAGTCTTTGAACTTGCTTGGGCCTGAAATTGCGCTTAATGGCATTGCCGTCTAACCTTGGTTCAGCTTGTGGTTTTGGCATGAAGCTGAGTATTCTTTTTTTTTTCTTCCTGACGCAAACCTTCTAGGACAGCCTGGAAAGCCAAGTGCTAAATTTAGTTAATGAAAACTAATTTTCCAGAAAATCTTTAGCAAGAGGGGCTTGAAATACCTTGACAATGAGTTGTTGCTTCGTTTGTTATTATGGCCCTTAACTCATAGTTGGGCTTATTGGTGGTAAGTGTCCTTGATCTGACCAAAAAGAGACAAAATAAAGCCACAACTTAAAGTGGTTGTAAAGCCTTAAGATTTTTTTTACCTTGGGGTCTCCAAACTTTCCAACCAAAGGGAAAGTTTACTGTCCTTTAAAATTTAGGGGGGCCGGACTAGAGCCAGTGGGAGTAGAAAATACCTTGGCATTGGTGGGGGTAAACAATGCCATAGGCTTGGTGGTCAATGGGAATAAGAAAAAATGACATCATTGATGTCAGTGGGAAGAATAGTGTCCCATTGTTGGTGTCAGTGGGTGAATAAGTTCCCCATCTCTGGTGTCAGCGGGGGTGGGGGGATAAGTACCCCATTGTTGGTGTCAGTGGAGGAAAAGTGCCTCATATCAGTGGAAGGAACAGTGCCTCAAGGGCCAGATGAAGGCATGCAAAGGGCCACATCAGGCTCCCAGTTTGGAGACCTCTGCATTAAGGTAAAAACCTTATGTGCTTGGGATCCCCCGCCTCCCCCCCCATTATACTTTCCTCAGCCCCATCACAATCCAGCACTCTGCATAAGAGCATTGGCTCTTCCCCTCCTCACAGGGCAGATCGATAGCAGCGGGCAGCCATTGGCTTCTGCTGCTGTCAATCAAACTCTGACTCTGTGAAGAGGGAACGGGGGGGGGGGGGGCAGGACTGCACCCCGCTGCCTGTGGCTATGTATGCAGGCAGCAGGGCTCAGGAGCGAGCCCACACCTATGCTCACATATGCTTCTGTGACGAGCGCTGTATCAGTTCTCTACCCTTCTCACCAACTGGTGACAGAGCACTGGCCAATTTCACACTGCGCAGTCACTGTGCGTGACAATGCCACTCTCAGCTGCACCCAGCACAAAGATTTTTCAGCTCGCGGGACAACAATCTAGATGGCAGCAGCCTGAGAGCGATTGTCACTAGGTTATATTGGTCCCACAGCGAGACACTTTCATAAGTTCTGCAGTGGGCTCCCTTCCTGCCATCTTGGGGCCTCCCCATGGTGATGGAATGCCAGGGCCCGGTCTCAAGTGCGATCCTGGAAGTTCACCCACTGGTGTCAGTAGTTTTTATTTTTTGGTATTTTAATTGTATTATTTTTTATCATTTTATTTTATTTTTTACAATGTCACTGATTATGACTCTGTCCATTCAGAAAAGGAAGGAGCTGGTAAATTACATATTTACTGACCCCTTCCTGGTTCTCTATTGTGACACATCCCCTACAGCAGCTGGCAGGAGAGGGAAGGGAGCACAGTGGGGGGGGAGCAAAGTAGGGGGGGGCAGGGGAGCCCAGAGACAGCAGAACACAAGTAAACTGGATAGGAGGAGTGGCAGGGGCAGCATACAAAGGAACCAATCTCCTCCAGTTTCCTCCTGCAGCTACAGGAGGAAAAAGGAGGACAGTGATTTCTATAAAAGCTGCCCCCGCCGCCCATCCTATCCAGGTGTACAGGGGAGCCACACAGGCCCCCTGGAGCATGGGGCCCAGTTGCAACTGCAACCCCTGTAGTTACGCCCCTGCCAACAGGTCAAGTAAGCCAATTACATTATCGTATGCAGATGAAATTGTATACAGAAACATAATTAATCTGAGCTAATTAACTAGCCATCTGGACAGAAACAATAGGTGAATGGGAATCCAGACCTAGACAATGTTATCATTAACATGCTAATTAACTCAGCACTAAAACCAGCCTGGATGACCAGACTGGCCAGCAACAAGGCTAAAACAAAAATGCATTACACATTATCCTATGTATAAACTCATAGTTACATAGTAGTTAAGGTTGAATAAAGAAAACAGTCTATCCAGTTCAACCTGTGAAGGTGTGTGTGTGTGTGTCAGTGACGATATTCATTTCCCATATCCCTGAATATTGTGTTCTTTGAGATGCACATCTAAGAGTCTTTTAAAAGTATCAATACTCCCCGTTGAACACCTTATTAAACAGACAATAACAGGAGACCCCATTAGCAGACTGCCTGGCTCCGACCTACAATGGTCTATGGGGCAAAGCTCATACAATGTTCCATAAGTTCAGTGGTCGCGGTCGGTGAGTGCTGAATGTCTCCAAATTGACCAAAAAGGGGGAACTGTCCGCAGGTTTCAGGAGTCCTTATACTTACCTGCTCTGTATAGTGGTTTTGCACAGAGTAGCCCCAATCCTCTTCTTCTGGGGTTCCTTGCCGGTGCTCCTGGCTCCTCCCTCTTGACCACTGCACTCAATATCAAGCTGCTCTCCCTCCAGAGCCCTCTCTATGCATCCATAAGACACAAAGAGCCACGGCTCAGCCCTGCTCCCAACTCTCTCCTCATTGGCTCACTGACTGTGATCACCAATGGCTCCCGCTGCTGTGTCTCAACCAATGATGTGAAAGAGACCCGGGGCAGCCAAGGCTCCCGTACACATCGGTGGATCAGGAGGGGGCTCAGGTGATTATTAGGAGAGGTTGTAGGGGGAGTAGCACACAGAATGTTTTTTACCTTCATGCATAAAATGCATGACAGTAAAAAACCTTCAGCCTTTACAACCACTTTAAGTGATAGTAGGATGGTTCCAACAGCTAGTTTGGCAGACTATTTGATTAATATCTGAAGGAGATTCCCCCAATTTGTTCTTAAAACCATTGTGGCTGGGACAAAAAGTGATGATAAATACAAACTATTGTCACAGGAGCAGGAGGTGGGGGCAAATTTTCCATTGGGGGACACCTGTTTCAGTGACCCCTGCTGAACGTCACCTCTCCAAAAAGAGATTCCCTCTCTGCTCCTGTTGTGCTATTCCTGAACATTCCTGATCACAGCTTAGTTCTGCTAATTGATGGTGGGACTTTGGCTAGTTCCTAGCCTTGGCTTGTCTCTGCTGACTTTCTGGTGTGATCTCAACCTGCCTACTGAACAAGACTCTGCCTTTTACCCTGCCTGTCATCTGTCTTCTTCTCTGCCTACCACTGCCTGTCTCTGACTGTGTAGCCTATTGCAGTGGCGGCTGGTGCTCAAAATTTTTTTTGGGGGGGGGCTCAAACAGAAAAATGTAATAGGCATTGCTTCGCAGCAAAAAACGCAGTAAAAAATAGCGTGACTTTGAAGTCACACAAGTGTGAAAGGGGCCTTCAGTAATCAAGGTACAGCGTGCCCCCGTCAATGCAGAGTGACCAGTGAGCAGTGCCCCCATCAATGTAGAGTGACCACAGCCTGCCCCCTTCAATGTAGAGTGACCACAGCATGCCCCCTTCAATGTAGAGTGACCACAGCGTGCCCCCTTCAATGTAGAGTGACCACGGCGTGCCCCCTTCAATGTAGAGTGACCACAGCGTGCCCCCTTCAATGTAGAGTGACCACGGCGTGCCCCCTTCAATGTAGAGTGACCACAGCGTGCCTCCTTTAATGTAGAGTGACCACGGCGTGCCCCCTTCAATGTAGAGTGACCACGGTGTGCCCCCTTCAATGTAGAGTGACCACGGCATGCCCCCATCAATATAGAGTGACCACGGCGTGCCCCCTTCAATGTAGAGTGACCACGGCGTGCCCCTTCAATGTAGAGTGACCACGGCGTGCCCCCTTCAATGTAGAGTGACCACGGCGTGCCCCCTTCAATGTAGAGTGACCGCGGCGTGCCCCCTTCAATGTAGGGTGACTACAGCGTGCCCCCTGCAATGTAGCGTGACCAGTGTCAGGCACTCACCTTTTGTGTTTGCAGAGTGTTGAACTTGAGTCCGGCCCGGGAAAACTGTCCTCCTCCTCCTCGGCTTGCTTGCTTGTTTTCCTTTCTGGTCTGTCCTCAGCAGAGACACTGAGTGGAATGTCTCTACTGAGTGACGCCCAAAGCACCGTCCCTATGACGTCAGACGTCCACCAATCACAGGACGCAGAATCGCAGGTGGGAGTGTTCTGGGTGCAGAGCTCTGCGCCGCGAGCACAATCTAAAGGGCCGCTAATCAAGCTAAACAAAACAAGGCACATGACAGCAAAACTCCCACCCCTCTCCACCCTCTCCATAGCAGCAGTGTTGGCCGGCGCCCCGGGAACACCTTTTTTTTTCTTTTTTCCTTGGGGCGGCGCCCCTGCGCCCCGTATTAACCAGCTGCCACTGGTCTGTTGTATGCTCCCATGTTCTGCTAGATGCCTTCAAGTCCGCTTCTCCTCTGTGCTCTTCTCATTGACTTACACATGCACCTTCCTCTAAAAGCAAGCTTCTGTGGACTGGACACTTGGCACCCATGTCTTTCTGTGTCCTCTTATTTCCTGTGCTCCAATACAGGGGTGTCTGTACCAGAGGTGTAGGGGAATCCCTCTTGTCATCTTGGCCTCAAACCAGATATGTGATTTAGGCTTTGTGGAATTTTTACTTATTTATTTATATTTATCTATAATATAAGTATTATTATACTTATATTGCACCTCAATTTACGCAGCTCTTTACATATACTGTGTTTTGTACATTCACATCAGTCCCTGACCTCAAGGAGCTTACAATATAAGGTCCCTAACTCACATTCATACATAAAAATAATATTTTTATGGACTTTTTGCTGAGCTAATATGGCCGGCCCAGGAGTTTATGTTTAAAGCTAGTCTGGGGATCAACTTGAATTCGTCAGTTGTGGTTTATCTTTGTTCCAGGTCCATTTTGCATTAGAGGTGTGTGTTTTCACAGTAAGTATGTGCCATTTTTATAATAAAATAATGATTTTAACAGCCTTGGCTCATCACTCCAGCTATGCAGTTGATTCCCTCTGGGGTGGCTGAGTCTGACAAACAGATTATCACGTTGGGAAATTGGCAGTTGATTTTCTCCAGGGGCTTTTTATCTGTCTTGTGTGATACTTATATCAAGTACAAAATGACGTTACCCATCACAAACATGCTTGTGTGCACCAATCCAAGCCAAGAGCAGCAACAATGGCTGTCTAAAGTCCTGGTTCTAAACCTGTGGCCCCATGGCAATTCTGTACATCCCTTGGAACCCTTGCGTGTTTTGGTCTTTACACAAGCCAGTGAAGACAACATATTTTTTGGACTGGGCTCTAGTAATTACATAGTTGGCTTGTTTTATTTCTTTAATACCTTCTTTCATCTTTCTAGTAGTAAATAGTCAAATTCAACTGGACTTGTTGTGTAATGATGAAGATGTTTTCTAGCTTATTAAAGCCACTTTTTGAGTTTTTGACAGAGAGTACAACTGGTTCGTAAGAGGCATGAAAAAGGCTGTCTACGTCAACTGGAAAAGCCACCATTGAACAGGGGTGGGGGCTTTCAACACCATCTGTCTTCCACATATAATGCCGTTTAAACAACTCTACCCTGGCATTTTGACAACAGATCACACCTACAGCCATGGAAATTGTAGGATTAACACCAATGAAGCATTCCTGACAATCAAGGATGGTATTACGTAATTAGTACATTTTCCACAGTTTTCACACCTTCCATCCTGTTCTTGGACAATCAACATCTGCCTTAACCCAATCCATATTGATTGGGTTAAGGCCTCTGTGCTACTTCTGTGGATATAATGCAAGGGTATATTCCTGACACCCAGGGGAACCACAGAAGTTGCTTGGAAAAGCTATGAAACATCTTCAACAATACAGAACAAGTCCGGTTGAATGTGACTTAAAGTGGTTGTAAACCCTTATAGTACATACAGTATACCCAGTGAAGTAACTGGCCTCAGGTGGTACATAGAGAAGAAAAAAAAATGCTCCTACTTAAGTTGTACCCTTTTACTACAGTCTTCTCTCTGAGAGTTCAGAAAAGAGAGGGCGGAGAGCAGAAATTACACTCTGCAGAGCTCAGTGAGGAGAGCTCTAAGAGCTGATTGGAGGGAAGGGATACACCCCCTCTCACACAGGACACATGAGCCGAGCTAAGGCTGTCAATCAGCTGGAGCTCCCTCCCCTGTCACCTTTTTTCTCTTAGTGTCAGAAAAACTTGTCAGAACTGATTCATGCTGATAGCAGAGGAAGGAAGCAGCAGACAGAAATAACACATAGTGCTCTGGATTGAGACAAGTACACACTATACAGGGATATGCTTTGTTCATATTTCATGTCTGAGGTTTACAACCAATTAAGGCTGGCCTATACGTGCATAGTAGCTTTATTTTGTTTATCTGAATGAAACAAATCTAACAGATTCCTCCAATTCATGGCAAAGGAATGCAAATAAGCAAATAAGAAAAGTAAAGTGCTATTCCTATTTACAGCAAAATGCACCTGCCTACAGGCATACACATATGGCACCAGCAGTTACCAACAACTATCAAACCACATCAATAGAATATGCGTATGCAAAAAGTAGTTATACCAACTGGCATTTCCAGATACATGATCATCCGACAATGGTGAAATGGTGAAAATTACAGCAGTGCTTTTTACATAATTGTTGTGTGTCAAATGTCCATCATGGAGGCTGCTCATGAATGGTCTACAGCCAAGAGTCTCCAAACTTTCTTAACAAAGCGCCAGTTTACTGTCCTTCAGGCTTTAGGGGGTGGGGCAGACTGTGTCTAGTGGGAGAAAACAATGCCCCATCTTTAGTATTAGGGGGAGAAATAGTTGGTGCCAGTGGGAGGAATAGTGCCCCATCGATGGTGTCAGTGGTATGAATTATGTACCATTGTTGGTGTCAATGGCAGGAATTATGCCCCATCGTTGGAGTCAGTTGGAGGATTTATGCCCCAATGTTTGCATCAGTAGAAAGAATAATGCCTCTAGGGACGGATACAGGTAAACAAAGGGCCGCAGTTTGAAGACCACTGGTCTACAGTCACGGTTTGACAGCCAATTTTCCACCCAGCACTTTGATCTTCAGATTGAAGTTTGTTGACCTGGATGGTTCTGGCATGGCCACCCATGGACCAAGTTTCCGTCAATTCAGTAGTATACAGCTGAAATCTGATCTGTGTATGGGCAGCCTAAATACTACTACATATACCATGTCCTGGATGTATGAGAACCTTCACAAATATACGTGCTGTCCATCTCTTTTCCATTTTTTTTACTCTTGATTTTGGAAAATTAGAAATTTTTATACTTTATTCTGAGCTCCATCAAGGTTCCTCATGTAGCACCCTACAGGTAGGTGCTAGGTAAATGTATAGTGGGCCTTGTCTGCCTAACAGCAGGGCTGTGATTTATTTAGTTAGGGTGTCAGGGCTTCCAGATGTGCCTGCTGAGGGGAGAAGTATCCCCACTGGCTCCTGTGAGAGGCTTCTCATAGGGCAGTGTGGGAAGCCCAATCAGGGGACACATCCCAGCTTGTAACTACCCCAGATAATGCTGCAAAGGATTCTGGGAGTGGGTATAAGTTTGGGGGGAAGTGCGTGGCACGGTGTCTTTGGCGGGAGCAGAGTCCCTGGAAGGAGATTTCGTCTGTCTCTCTTCCTGTTTGAGGAAAGTGGATGTCTCGGGGTGTCGCCCGAGTATCCAGAGAGTGCTGAGCTGAGCTGAGGGGATCCGGTGTGCCGAGAGCCTGCGGAGAGCGAGAGGGGTCCAATCCCAGGAAAGCATACACAGGTCGTGAGTACTGAGGATTGCCCCTGGGGGTCTGCCTGAAGTCAGAGGGGACCACTCCGGAAGAGGTTCTGGGATCCAGTGTCAGATAGCTGCAAAGGGGGTACCTAGGTTGAGGACCCTGAAGTTACAGAGGGGGTACATAGTCAGTGGACCCTGAGGAGTTCAAGGTCAAAGGGGGCACCTGCAGTTGGGCCCTGAATTGTACAGAGAGTGTCAGTTAAAGTTACAGCTATACAGAATTCTACATCATACTACCTCAAGCCAGGCAAGGCGGGGGAAAGTATTTAGTGACTTTTGCAGTACAACAGTGTCAGAGGTTCTACAGTTCTCAGTCCTGGATCTTCTGGACTAAAAGTCGAGGATTCAGCACTTCCATTGTCCTACAAAGTGTTTCCAGTGTTAGTGAGCGTTGGCTGGTGCCGGCTGGTGTCAAGGAAGCGCCAACGGGCATTTTTCAGAAGCAAAGTCCCAAGTGTAATTAGTTGGAGCCTAAAGGAGTATCCCACTCATTCCCTTCTCCCATCCCCCTAAATTCAATAAAAACCACAAACAAAGATGCCGGAGTTGTCGCTGCTTCAGTTTTCACACCCAGGGTCCCAGCTCACATGGGCTGGAGAGGTTACCGGTACTGATGGCAGACCCACATTAGGCCATAGGCCTGGAAAACTTGCTACACTCAAGTAATGCGCCCAGTCCAGTGTTGCTTCCTCTCTAAGTCGCTCACAACCGCACAGTGCAGGTTTTATAGGCCTGCATTGTACATGATGACACAGAGGGGCTACCTACAGACTGAAATGTCAGGGAGAGGAGGAGAGCTGGCCGGAGTGGGGGATGAGGTAAGTAATAAATGTTGTTTCTGTACCCCCTAGATCGGGGGTCTCCAAGCTACACCCCTTTGCTTTGCCTTTATCTGCCCACTGGGGTACTATTCTTCCCACTGACACCAATGATGGGGCACTACTCCTCCCACTGACACCAATAATGGGGCACTATTCCTCCCACTGACACCAATGTTGGGGCACTATTCCTCCCACTGACACCAATAATGGGGCACTATTCCTCCCACTGACACCTCCCGCTAATGCTAAAGATGGGGCATTGTTTACCCCCACTAATGCCAGGCCATTTTCTACTCCCACTGGCCAAGCTCCGGCCCCCTAAAGTCTAAAGAACAGCAAACTGGCCCTTTGTTTAGAAAGTTTGGAGACCCCTGCCTTAGACATAATAAACAATTAAGACTTGCAAGATACTGCAGTTTTGTTTTCTAATTTCTGGAGTTGGGCTCTATCTTTGGTCTGATGTACAAAATGGCTTCACTGCCTCCATATTGCTCTCTTGTCTGATCACCTGCACACTGGGGCCATTGTCATCTATTCCACATTTCACTTGGCCGCTGGACATTCTTCGGCCTGCTAAGGGATATACCCAGTGGAGTTTCCAAAAATAAACAGTGTAACAACAATAACCTGTATTGGAGCCAGAAAACGTTGTTTCAATTATCTCTGAATTGCGTCCTGTTGTTTGTTTCACCTATCCCTCTGCTGCCCGCGAGAGGTGTAAAAACGTAAACACCGCAACAGATCTGCAGTAAAAGCCGGGGAGAGACGAGAAATTTCTCACAAATGACCTTTTTAAGGCATTCTCGAAGTTCATCTTTTTTATTTTAATATCTTCGCTGTTTGGATTTTCGGCCCGTGCCAAACGATAAAGCCAAAACTCTGCTGAACGAGAACATTATGTTTTCTTTAGGCAGTTTGTCCTGATCAGTTCATCAAGCTATAAAAAAATAGACGATTTTATCTCTGAAAGAAAAAAGAAAAGAAAAATTACACTGACTGAGAAATACAGAATAGATGCAAGAAGAAGATTTTTTATGGTAGGTTCCTTGGCATTCTGGGTAACTCTACTTAAAGTGGTTGTAATGGTTTTGAACAGGACGGCCCCTAACCTCCTCTTCAGGTATCCCTTGCTGGCATCCTCAACTTCTCCTCTTCTTGGTGCGCCCCTATAGGAAGATGCTTACTATGCTGGTGTACCTGCGGGCTTGCTCCACTATCTATCGACACACACAGTGCAGCTCGGCCACACGCTGACGTTTGCTGTGGTTGGTCCATGGTCCACGACAAGCTTACATCCATACTTACTGACACTCATTCCAAATTTCTGAAGATTTGGGATCCCTGGATAGCCTATAAAGACCACTTAAATTTAGATGATTCTTTAGTCTCCATTTGACCGTTTCGAAGGACATCTTTTATATTTTGTAACTGGCTGGCCCATATAGGATTCTGCTCCCCCCCCCCCCCTTTTCCTCCCAGGCAAATTCTCTTTCCCTTTCTTTTCTTCCTCTTTACTGCCCGACGTGGATCATCCCTACTCGCTTCACTCTTCTCTCCCACCTTTCACCCCTATCTTGAGTTCCCTTGTCCTTCTACTGCCCTCATCGGGGTGCACATCTCATACGGTAATGTTGCCAATGGTGCTTCCCCCAGTCTCCATTTTATTTGAATATGTACAGTTTGTGCCTTGCAGTTGTTAAGGAACTTGCAGTGTCTGGTAGTGTATATATTGTTTCCTTTTTGTGTGTGTGGTGGTGGTTGGTGGTGGTTGGGGTTGGTGGTGGTGGTGGTTGGTGGTTGTGGGTGGTGGTTGGTTGGTGGTGGTCGTGGTGGTTGGTGGTTGTGGGTGGTGGTTGGTGGTGGTTGTGGTTGGTGGTGGGTGGTGGCGGGTGGTGATGGCGGGTGGTGATGGTGGTGGTTGGTGGTGGTGGGTGTTTGGTGGGGGTGGTTGATGGTGGTAGTGGTTTGGTGGTGGTGGTTGGTGGTGGTAGTGGTTGGTGGTATGTGGGTGGTGGTGGTTGGTGGTTGTGGGTGGTGGTTGGTTGGTGGTGGTCGTGGTGGTTGGTGGTTGTGGGTGGTGGTGGTGGTTGGTGGTGGTTGTGGGTGGTGGTGGTTGGTGGTGGGTGGTGGTGGCGGGTGGTGGCAGGTGGTGATGGTGGTGGTTTGGTGGTGGTGGTTGGTGGTGGTTTGGTGGTGGTGGTGGTGGTGGTAGCGGTTTGGTGGTGGTGGTTGGTGGTGGTAGTGGTTGGTGATATGTGGGTGGTGGTGGGTGGTGGTGGCGGGTGGTGGTGGTTGGTGGTGGTGGTAAATTAGATGTGCATTTTATACACTTTTTGAACAAAAAAAAAGGGCTCCAGCAATATCAAATGGTAACATCCCAATGCTCTCAAGTCACAAAGCAAATGCATCCTTATCTTTAATGCGTCCTTATCTGGGAATGTCATGTTAGTCTGCGCCACGTGCCACAGTGCAGTCATTTTATAGCATTTCCCTGCATTGTTTCTCTTTCTTTTTTTAAATGGCTTCAAACATTTGTTCCACTAACAGGTTTCCTTCCCAGCATTCCTATAGGAGGCTTCTCTTTGGTTTTTTAAATGAATCCAGCAACAGAAACAAAGCCCAGAGAGATGTTTGTGTGTCGGACGGGTGTCTGTCCCGGGACACTTCCATGGCCTTTAGCTCCTTGGAATTATAATGAAGGCATGTAAGATATTTGTCTGACCTTTGAAATACTTTTCCAAGTTAGCAAAAGACTCCATAGGGGGCCATTAAATGGGATGGCAACACAAAAAAAACAAGCACCATTTAGTGAATAGTAGTGCACCACAATGCATGGTATTGCATAGCTCCCAACTGGCCCTGATTTTGAGGGAATGTCCCTGACTCAGAAAAAATCCCTCTGTCCCTCTTTCCTCCTCATTTGTCCCTCATTTTGGTCTGATCTATATAGCGGTATGTAAAATGCAATACTTATCCATCAAAAAGTGCTAAACCTTTCATCCAATTTCTAAATTGTTGCATTTGTAAATTCCAAAAGCCGATATAAAAGAATAATAGTTGCAAAAAAAGCACTTGTGGGTTTAACCAGTCATTTTTTTTTTTATAATTCTCCTTTAAGGGGGTGTGGCAGGGGGTGTGTCCTATGCCTACATACTTTTGCTGATAGGTGTCCCTCGTTCCCATCTCAGAAAGTTGGGAGGTGTGGATATTGCAGTTCCACTCGCTGGAGGTGCGCTGCAACACATGTGCTTTAGATGTGCATTGCTTTTGGGGTGCTATTGAAAAAGAATGGCACACTGGGGTTGATTTATTAAAACTGAAAATCTGGTGCAGCTGTGCATGGTAGCCAATCAGCTTCTAACTTCAGCTTGTTCAATTAGGTTTTGACAATAAAACCTGAAAGCTGATTGGTTTCTATGCAGAGCTGCATCAGATTTTGCACTCTCCAGTTTTAAAAAATCAACCCCCATGCATTGCGTGTAACATGCGCATTAAGCATTCCTCTCAACTTTTTGTGATGGGAATGAGGGACACCTATTATAAAAAAAAAAAAATTGGCGGCACAGGCCCCTCCCTCCATGTGTCCGCCCCCTAATCTACATGCAGAACGCAGGACGCATGGATTCCAATGGGGTTTTTTTTTTTTCTCGCTATTGTTACACGGATCCTCCTCCTGGCCAATCAGGAAGCGGGTCTGATTCCCAAAAGGAGAAGCCATGCCATTGGCCAAGGAGGAGGGAGGCAACGCAGGAGACTGAGGAGGAAGCCGCCGCCGCCACTGCCTGCCCTCCACATGTCCAGGATGAGTGAGCTGGTGACCGTTGGGGGGGGGGGGGGTGTATGGTGTGCAGGCTGGTGTGGTCTGGGGGGTGGTATGGTGTGGTCCGTCTGCCGCCCCCACCCGCTGCCCATGGAGCACCAGCCGCCACTGCCCACAAGTGCTTTATTTTTTTTAACCCTTCCTATTCCTTTATACTGCCTTTTGAAATTTACAGATGCAGCCATTTAGAAATTGGATGAAAGGTTTAGCACTGGGAAACACTTTTTCCTGGTGCCTCCATGGCAGCATACCTGTGATAGAGCTCCGCCTCTACTCCGTCTTCAGGACTAGTGAATAGCATAAAAGAAAGACGCCCCCTATTCCCAGCATTCTCCTTTTTTTCCTCATACCTTCTTGACTGGTGAAGAGTAGCAGTATGTCCTTACCTGCTGACCATCTGGCAGCTTCCGCCGGGTTAAGCCTCTCCCGTGCGCAGTCCCTGCTTCTTGGGTCGCTCAAAGCACTGATAAGACTGGGAACCCCTTCTGTGGATCTTGGGGTAAGGCGCAGAGTTTCCTCATAGGAACGCATTCTGCCTGCAATGGAACAGTTTTATGATGATTTGACCGCAGGGTTTTGCAGGAGGACCCACTACCTTAAAGTAGTTTCTTTTCTCTTGTATTTTTTCCTTCCCCCTTTCCTGTCACAGATAGGTCATATCTTTGCTCTCCCCTTCCTATATTTTCTCTCATTTCCCTTTTCTACTAGGTTCATATAATGATAAGCCCCTTATATGTTTTGTACCGTCCTTTTTAAATACCTGTTGTTTGGCTTGTTTGTCCCGCTCCGGGCTCCTGCCTCATCGGCGTACGGCGTTCTGGGGCTGTGTAGGGTGTGCAGCCTTCGGCCGCTCCGCTCCTCCCCTCCTTATCCTATTCGCTGGCGTTCCAGTGTGGGGAGGCGGGGATTCCGGCGGTCGGGTAGCTAGGGCGTGTGCGCATGCGCGGGCGCATGCGCAGTACGATCGAAGCGCGGGCGGCCATCTTGGTTAAGGGAAACAGGTAGGGCTTTTGCCCACAGTTTCCCTTAACATTCCAATTAATGGAGGAGGAGGGATTTTGAGCTCCCTCCCTCCTCCTATTAGTATTAAAGGAATCATTAGCCTGGTAGTTATCCAGGCTGATGGTTCCTGCATTATTCTATGCAAAAAGCCCCAGGTAAGTTATTGCTCTCTGCAGGGCAATAAAGGATTTTATTTATATAAAAAAAAAAAACACTTTATTTATATGGTTAAAAAAAAAAAAAAAAAAAAAAACTTTATTTATATAGTAAAAAAAAAAAAAAAATTTTTTTTCTTAAAATTGGTAAAAAAAAAGAAAAAGAGGGGTGAGGGAACGGTGCGTATGATAGTATATGTGTGTTTACATGTTTGTATATGTATATATATATGTGTATGTATGTATATATATGTATATATATATGTATATGTTTTTAAAAAAAAAAAAAAAAAATGGGGGTATCGCTTTTCTTTACGTTTTTTCTTCCGTTTTTCCCCGGCCCCCTTTTATTGAAGACCCTATGCCCACCCTATTTCTAATCACCTTTTGTGCTCATCGTCTTGCCATCTTTTTGATCTATTCTACGTTTTTCTTTTTAGTCGGTCCTCCCGTAACGCCCTGCAATGAGCCACTCATCCCGTGCACAAGATCCTCACAATAGGTATAGGACCACCTTATCGTGAGTATGTTTAGGTACTAAAAAAAGAGTGCATAATTGGCTGACAAGGGTACTTTATTTCAGCCCTACTCATTCTAGAAGATCAGGAAGATCTTCAGGACACCGCGAAGATGACAGCCCGGATCGCAGATCCCGCCATAGATCTTCAGAAAGATCAAGGCAACGCTCGCCCTCTGCACCACCTCGCTCCTCCAAAAAATGTTGGGCCTGTGGAGCAATACCCTTGCCACGCAAGCTGGTTTGCAAAGACTGCTTCCGCGAGTATGCCTCCAATCGGGAAGCAGAAAATATCCAGGTGGTAGATATGCTCAAACAAACTATGAAGGACTCCCTCGCAGAGTTGACAACCCTGATTCCCGCGCAGACAGCCCCTTCTAGGGCATTAGCGCAAGGCACAGATCCTGATGCACCAGGTCCTTCAGGCCTCAACACCTCTCGGCCGTCCTCAGACCCACCGGCCAGAGACGATTCCGCGGATTCACTCTCAGAGGAGTCCTCAGACGAAGCAGATCCATCAGGCTTCAGTTATACCTTGGTGCAGCCATTCATCCAGGCAGTGAAGACAGCCATTGCCTGGGAAGACACAGAGGATCCCCCGGCAAAATCCAAGACTTACTTCCCCTTCCTTAAAAGGAAGCAGGTTTTTTTCCCACTAATAGGTGAGATCAGAGAGATTATAGAGGAAGAATGGAAGAAAACCGATAAGAAGTTTTCTCTGGGTCGACTCAATAAACTTTACCCACTGGCCGAATCGGATGCACAATCCTTAAACTCTATGCCGGTAGTTGATGCAGCAGTGGCACGCCTTGCCAAGAATGTGACTCTTCCCATGGAGGATTCGACTTCCTTTAGGGATCCTCTAGACCGCAAGATCGATTTTGACCTAAAGAGAAGCTACTTGGCCTCAGGCGCTGCCTGTAAACCGGCCATTGCACTTACATCGGTGTCCAACGCCATCAGAGTCTGGACAGATAATGTGGAGACAGCCTTGCGTCAGGATGTTCCCCGAAAAGACATCATCAAGGCGCTTGAAGAACTCAAGATATCAGCAGACTTTGTCGGAGAAGCCGCAATCGATACAATCCGCTGTTCAGCAAGGTCAATGCTTCACGCAGTAATGGCGAAAAGGGCCCTTTGGTTAAAATCTTGGACGGCGGATCTATCATCCAAACAAAATTGGTGTAGGATACCCTTTGATGGAAAGGCTCTCTTTGGGAAGAGATTGGATGAAGCTATCTCCAGAGTCTCAGGAGGGAAGTCCGGATTACTCCCCCAGGACAGAAAACCCAAGAGATCCAGAGTGGTTTCTTCAAGATTTCGCCCATCAAGATACAGAGACTACAGGCAGCCAAGACAACAAGGGGAGAACAGAAGACCCTGGAGGGGCACGCAGGCCTCTTTTTTGGGGGCACGCAAAAATAAGTCCCTTACGGCTCCCCAAGAATCCACAAAGTCTTTTTGACGCCAGGGGTCTGCAGTCCCTCCCAGTCGGAGCAAGACTGCAACTTTTCTACCCGGTCTGGGCTGCCCGCTGCCAGGACCCTTGGGTCTTGTCCACGATCAAGTTAGGGCATCATTGGGAGTTCTCCCATTCACCACCTCAAGTCTTTCAGAAAACAAGAATCCCAGCTTCTCGGGAAAAAGCTTCGGCACTACTACAATTTCTGACAGAACTTCAGCTCCAGGGAGCAGTTGTTCCAGTCCCATCGGCAGAACACTATACAGGCTTCTATTCCCCGCTCTTTCTGGTCAGAAAAAAGACAGGAGGATGGAGACCTGTGATAGATCTCAAGAAGCTAAATCGTTATATAACACTCGAAAGCTTCAAGATGGAATCACTAAATACAATCATCCAGGTAATCCAGCCAGGAGACTGGATGATATCACTCGACCTCCAGGATGCCTATCTACACATTCCCATCCTTCCATCCTTCCAGAAGTTTCTGAGGTTTACAGTAGGGGGAATACATTTACAATTCAAGGCCCTTCCGTTCGGCCTCTGTACCTCACCTCGGGTATTTACCAAGGTTCTGATAGCTGTTATCGCCCCCCTCCGGGAGAGGGGTTTAAGAGTGTTCCATTATTTGGACGACATCCTTCTCCTTGCAGACAATCCAGTACAGCTAATGTCCCACAGGGAGATTCTTCTTCAGTCCCTGGAAGATTTCGGATGGCTGGTAAATCTGAAGAAGAGTCATCTTTCACCAACACAACAGATGGTTTATCTAGGGGCATTCTTCAATACTCGACAGGGAACGGTATCCTTACCTCCCGAGAAGAGAGACATTGTCATCCAGAGAATGTACAAGGTCATCGAAAGTACTCATCTGACGGCCTCCCAGTGCCTGAGCCTAGTGGGTACGATGTCATCTTGCATCCCCATGGTGCCATGGGCCCATTGGCATCTACGTTTCTTCCAAACAGGCTTCCTAGCGCAGTGGAAGAAGGAACATCTTTGCCAGAGGATCAAAATAACCTCAGTAATGCGCAGGAGCTTACACTGGTGGACAAAGAGGAAGAACCTCGAGAAGCCTCACTATCTAGGTTCGTTTTCATGGACCATTGTTACGTCAGACGCGAGCGGATACGGTTGGGGCGCCCATTGCGGAGATACAAATCTTCAAGGAAGATGGTCCTGTTCAACCAGGGGAATAGTATCCAATGTGCTGGAGTTAAGAGCGGCCTTCTTAGCCCTAACATCCTTAACACCACTCCTCCAAGGACACAGAGTTCTTCTCAGGATGGACAACAAAGCAGCAGTATCCTACCTACAGAAACAGGGGGGAACACGCAGCAGATCCCTCCTGTTGGAGGTCGAACCCATAATGCTCTGGGCGGAGAGGAACCTGATGGATCTGAGAGCGGTCTACCTTCCAGGCAAGCTCAACACCATAGCAGACTCCCTGTCCAGGAATTTTCTGGACAACAACGAATGGTGTCTCCATCCACACATTTTCCTGCAGATCTCCAACCTCTGGTTTCCCCCACAACTGGATATGTTCGCTACCCCGGAGAACTCAAGACTTCCCAGGTTCTTCTCTTGTCTCCCCCACCCTCAGGCGGAGGCGGTAGATGCCCTGACGTGCCCTTGGAACTTTTCCATGGCTTATGCCTTTCCTCCACGTCCGTTAATTCTGAAATTTCTCAGGAGACTCCTCAGAGAACCAGTTCAAATCTTAGCAGTTCTTCCGTTCTGGCCGAAGAGACCATGGTTCCCTCTGGCAGTACAACTCAGTCTGGGACCTCCTGTCAAGATTCCTCCCTTTCCAGATCTGCTCTCTCAGAGGGGTCTATGCCACCCGGACCCGCAGAGGCTGGACCTTCATGTGTGGAGGCTGAAAGGAGGAGGTTTCAGTCTTTAGGATGTACTCCCGGAGTCATTTCTACACTCTTGAAGGCTAAAAAACCCTCTACAAATGCAATCTATTCCAGGATTTGGAATAAATTTCTGGCATTTGCGACAGAACAAGAATTCAACCCGATCAGTCCCTCTTCCTCCAATTTACTATCCTTTCTTCAATCAGGATTGGATTTGGGGTTAGGTCTAAGCTCTCTAAAAGTACAGGTCGCAGCGATCTCAGCAGCAACCAATATAAGATGGGCATTAGATCCTTTGGTGATCACTTTCTTTAAAGGGGTACGAAGAATTCGCCCCCCCACTAGACACCCTTTTCCTCAGTGGGATCTTTCTTTAATTTTGGAAGCTCTATCCGGAACCCCCTTTGCCCCTGTGGAGCAAGCAACCTTGTGGAATGTGACTCTACAAACGGTATTTCTTGTAGCCATCACCTCTGGAAAACGAGTTTCTGAACTGCATGCCTTAGGGATAGGTGAAGAGCATATCACCTTTTTCCCTGATAGAGTTGAGCTTCGTCCATTACGAAGCTTCATCCCTAAGGTATCGTCCTCAAGCCATCTTCTTGAACCATGGGCACTACCTGTTCTGTTGGATCCAGAGTCAAACACGCATCATAACCTGGACATCTCCAGAGTTATTCGGGCCTACTTAGGAGCAACAGAATCTTTCAGATCTTCAGAAAGGTTGTTCATTGTTCCCTACGGAAAGAACAGAGGCAAGGAAGCTACCAGCAGGACTCTGTCATCTTGGATAATCAAGCTAATCCAAAAGGTCTACAAAATCAAGGGCTTGGATCCTCCTTCTCGAGTGAGGGCTCATTCTACCAGGGCAGTTTCAGCTTCTTGGGCGGCGAGGGCTAATGTGTCTTTGGAGACGGTTTGCAGGGCCGCCTCATGGTCTTCTCAACACACGTTCTTCAGACACTACCGTATCGACCCTGGGTCACTCACAACCGTTGAGTTTGGAAGAAGAGCAATTCAATCAGCAATGTCTTTTTCCAATTAAAAATTTACTTATTTGGCATTACCCACCCTTGTTATGCTAGTTATTTATCACAGGTATGCTGCCATGGAGGCACCAGGAAAATGGAAAATTGTATCATACTTACCGTAATTTTCCTTTCCTGGTGCCTATCCATGGCAGCATACGCTCCCTCCCTCGGTATTCTATATTACAGGAGAATGCTGGGAATAGGGGGCGTCTTTCTTTTATGCTATTCACTAGTCCTGAAGACGGAGTAGAGGCGGAGCTCTATCACAGGTATGCTGCCATGGATAGGCACCAGGAAAGGAAAATTACGGTAAGTATGATACAATTTTCCATTTTTAAAGAGAAAAAGTAAATTTTGTATACCATAGGCGTGCGCAGGGGGTGTTCCAGGTGTGCCTAGGGGGTGTGCCAGGTGTGCCTAGGGGGTGTGCCAGGTGTGCCTGGGCACACCCTAATCACTACGTGCAGTGCCGATTCCCCCAACTGCCTGGGCTTCCCCCATGGTTACCCCCCCCCCCCTTCCCTGTGCCCTGCAAT
This sequence comes from Pelophylax lessonae, assembly GCF_965119305.1. Classification (NCBI taxonomy): domain Eukaryota; kingdom Metazoa; phylum Chordata; class Amphibia; order Anura; family Ranidae; genus Pelophylax; species Pelophylax lessonae. Next base: position 287,893,946 of record NC_138775.1, on the reverse strand, counting down.
GCTGCTGGCTTCCTTGTCCTCCTCTTCCTCCAGCTTCGGCGGAGGATATTTCAGGATGGAGAGCGGGGGAAGGGGCTACTAAATATGCCATTTACCAGCACCTTCCTTTTCTAAATGAACACTGTAAAACACTCACTCATTGTGTCCATTTCTGAAGCATAGCAAACTGTGTTTCCTAGGCTTCAGTTTTTAACAGGAAGCCGCTCAGCACAGAGCACTTCCCATTCATTCACCGTCCAGTGCAGCTGAGGTTGCAGAGAAAGGCTTGTGTGTTTGAGGTTTGGGGTGTACACTCTAATGCAATAGGCGGCGCAGATCTATGTATATACCACTATATAGATCAGAGCAAAATGAGGGACAAATGAGGAGGAAAGAGGGACTTTGTTCCAAATCAGGGACAGTCCCTCCAAATCAGGGACAGTTGGGAGCTATGCATTAAGGCAACATATTGTTTTTTTTTTAAGAATTATTGCTCGTTTTTTGTTTATAGCGCAAAAAATATAAAGCGCTGCGCAAACTGTTGGCGCTATATAAATGCTGTATAATAATAATAAACCGCAGAGGTGATCAAATACCACCAAAAAAGCTCCATTTGTGGGGAAAAAGGACATCCATTTTACTAGGGTACAGCGTTGCACGACCGCGCAATTGTCCGTTAAAGTAACGCAGTGCTGAATCGCACAAAATGGCCTGGTCATTAAGGGGGTAAAACCTTCCGGTCCAGAAGTGATTAAGAATAATACATAGATCATTTTTGGGACAACAGAGCTTTCTTCTGGCAATATTTTCTTGCAAAAATTGTTTTAATTAATTAAGATATAACTAAAGGCAAAACTTTTTTTACTTTTTTTTTAAAGTAAAATAAAACCCCACATTTTGGGTTGTCCCCAGAAAAGTAATAGAAGGAAATGGGGTTATTAGTTCTGGTCACTTGGGGGTCCCCAAGGAATTCCCTAATTTGCAGAGCTTTCCTCTCACCTCCTGTTATGGCTATGGGACAGGAAGTGAAGGGAAATCTTTGCAATGAGACACAGATGGGGGAAAAAATCTGAGAGGGGTTATAACCCCCCTCTACTTAATCCAAAAAGAAAAAATACTTAACAGGGCAAAGTTAAGAATTTGGAAGGGCAGACTGTGGTTAAATGTCCAAACAACCAAAAAAAAGAAAATACTCTATATACACGAAAAATGTAACAAAGCGGAAAAAAAAACTTTTCTTTTTTTCTTTTTACCAGCATCAGTTTTAAAAATTATGTTGTTACAGTCAATTAAAAAAGACATATTTTATTCTAGAATATGTCGTGTTTATACACTAAAATTATATTTCTGGTATGAAGCATGGCAAAGATATTTTTTCCCATTTTAAATAAAGCACTTTTTTTTTTTTTTTTTCATGACGGTGCTCTGAGGGCCCAACGTCCTCTAGTGGGCTCTGTGCTCACTGCCCGGCACCGTGGAGCTCAAGTGACATTTGCCATTGAACACCAGAATTGGCAGGTCCACCACTGGCGCCCTGTGCTTTTCACAGATGAGAGCAGGTTCACCCTGAGCACATGTGACAGATGTGAGAGGGTCTGGAGAAGCCGTGGAGAACGTTATGCTGCCTGGAACATCATTCAGCATTACCGGTTTGGTGGTGGGCCAGTGATGGTCTGGGGAGGCAAATCCATGGAGGGACGCACAGACCTCTACAGGCTGGACAATGGCACAAACCCCACAGTACAGGCACCCAAGCACAAACCCCACAGTACAGGCCCCCTAGCACTAATCCCACAGTACAGACCCCCTAGCACAAACCCCACAGTACAGGCCCACTAGCACAAACCCCACAGTACAGACCCCCTAGCACTTATCCCACAGTACAGGCCCCATAGCACAAACCCCACAGTACAGACTCCCTAGCACAAACCCCACAGTACAGACCCCCTAGCACCAATCCCACAGTACAGGACCCCTAGCACAAACCCCACAGTACAGACCCCCTAGCACAAACCCCACAGTACAGGCCCCCTTTCAATGCAGTGACCAGCGTACATGGTGCCCCCAATGCAGAGATCAGCGTGCGTGCGTGCCCCCAATGTAGTGACCAGCTCATTGCCCCCAATGCAGAGATCAGAGTGCGTGCCCCCAATGTCGTGACTAGCTCATTGCCCCCAATGCAGAGATCAGCGTGCGTGCCCCCAATGTAGTGACCAGCTCATTGCCCCCAATGCAGAGATCAGCGTGAGTGCGTGCCCCCAATGTACTGACCAGCTCATTGCCCCCAATGCAGAGATCAGCGTGCGTGCGTGAGGCATCACGAACTTACCTCGAGACGAGTCACGACACTGAAGGACCGGACCGGACGGACGGCTGCAGCATCTTCTCTCCTGTTCTTCCGACTCCTCACACGGGCTCGGCGGCGACGGCTCTCCTCTCTCCGGTGGGTGGGAAGGTGATCACGTGATGCCGGGGCGGTGCACCGCTCCCAGGCGTCACGTCACCAGGTTCCCGGGATGTCCTCCTGTGATTGGTCCAGGCTGAAGTTTGGACCAATCACAGCCAGGAGTCCAGTAAAGTGGGGAGTGTCGGGTCACATTGCTCTGCGCCCCAACAATCCCCCAGAAGGCCGCCAATCCCCCACCCCCCCCCATACCTACCACTAGGTCCGGCGCCCCTAGTGGGAAGAAAATGGACAATTTTTTTTTATCTTTTTTTCCTGCTTCTTTTTTTTGGGGGGGGGGGCGTCGCCCCTGCGCCCCCTAGCGGCCGGCCGCCACTGTTGATACCATTGAATGGCCCCCACACTCGTCTGACCTAAATCCAATAGAACACCTCCGGGACAATATGTTTTCGGTCCATCCGACGCCGCCAGGTTGCACCTCAGTCTGTTCAGGAGCTCAGTGATGCTCTGGTCCAGATCTGGGAGGAAATACCCCAGGACACCATCTGTCGTCTCATTAGGAGCATGCCCCGACATTGTCAGATATGCATACAAGCACGTGGGGGCCATACAAACTACTGAGGACCATTCTGAGGTCCTGCAATGAAATTTCAGTAAAATGGACTCGCCTGCTGCATCATTTTTTCACTTTGATTTTAAGGGTGTCTGTGAATTCAGCCCTCTGTAGGGTGATAATTTTCATTTCCATCAAACCATGTGGCATGCTTTCCTTCCAAACACATTACCCAGTTCATTCCAGTATAGATCCTAACACATTTCCCAGTCCATACCAGTATAGATCCTAACACATTTCCCAGTCCATACCAGTATAGATATCCAGCATGAGATTTTTCCCCATTGAGATCTGATGTGTTTTCAAAGTGTTCCTTAATTTTGTGTAATTTTGTGTATATATTGTGAGACTCGCATCAAATGTAGAGCTTTAAAGGACACCGCCACTCGCTGTTTCTTCTTTAAAGGCTTTCTTTGCCCATGTTTATTAAAAGAAAACTCGGTACACAAAACAAGTGTTTCCCTCGCAGGGGTTTCAGCATTTCAGTCCTCAGCAAAATAAATGATTATTCAGCCCTCCTGGCTGCTGCTCTGGCCTTAACACTTCAGGCCCTTGTCTGTCTCCCACAGACTTCACTCACCCAACAGGGTGCAGACAGATAGCAGCCTTGTGCTGCACTGACTCCTAGGCCAGACCTCTTGTCTGCCGGGGTGGAGCCCAGAACCATGGTCAGGTTACTACTAAAAGCCCAGCACACACCTGACCAATTATTATGCTGGCTGTTCTGAATATCTGGACCAGTGGCGGCTGGTGCTCAAAATTTTTTTTTGGGGGGGGGGGGCGCAAACAGAAAAATGTAATAGGCATTGCTTTGCGGCAAAAGACGCTGTAAAAAATTGCGTGACTTTGAGGTTGCAAAAGTGTGAAAGGGGCCTTCAGTAATTAAGGTATAGTGTGCCCTCTTTCAATGCAGAGAGACCAGCGTGCCCCCTTTCAATGCACAGTGACCAGCGTGCCCCCTTTCAATGCACAGTGACCAGCGTGCCCCCTTTCAATGCACAGTGACCAGCGTGCCCCCTTTCAATGCACAGTGACCAGCGTGCCCCCTTCAAAACACTGACCAGCGTGCCCCCTTCAATGCAGAGACCAGCGTACATGCCCCCTTCAATGCAGTGACCAGCATACATGCCCCCTTCAATGTAGTGACCAGCGTACATGCCCCCTTCAATGTAGTAACCAGCATACATGCCCCCTTCAATGTAGTAACCAGCATACATGCCCCCTTCAATGTAGTGACCAGCGTACATGCCCCCCTCAATGTAGTGACCAGCATACATGCCCCCTTCAATGTAGTGATCAGCATACATGCCCCCTTCAATGCAGTGACCAGCATACATGCCCCCTTCAATGCAGTGACCAGCGTACATGCCCCATTCAATGTAGTGACCAGCATGCCCCATTCAATGTAGTGACCAGCCTACATGCCCCCTTCAATGTAGTGACCAGCGTACATGCCCCATTCAATGTAGTGACCAGCATACATTCCCCCTTCAATGTAGTGACCAGCATGCCCCATTCAATGTAGTGACCAGCCTACATGCCCCCTTCAATGTAGTGACCAGCGTACATGCCCCCTTCAATGTAGTGACCAGCATACATGCCCCCTTCAATGCAGTGACCAGCGTACATGCCCCATTCAATGTAGTGACCAGCATACATGCCCCCTTCAATGTAGTGACCAGCATGCCCCATTCAATGTAGTGACCAGCATACATGCCCCCTTCAATGTAGTGACCAGCATGCCCCATTCAATGTAGTGACCAGCATACATGCCCCCTTCAATGTAGTGACCAGCATGCCCCATTCAATGCAGTGACCAGCATACATGCCCCCTTCAATGTAGTGACCAGCGTACATGCCCCCTTGAATGCAGTGACCAGCATACATGCCCCTTTCAATGCAGTGACCAGCGTACATGCCCCTTTCAATGCAGTGACCAGCGTACATGCCCCCTTCAATGTAGTGACCAGCATACATGATCCCTTCAATGCAGAGACCAGCGTGTGTGCCCCCTTCAATCCAGTGCACTTACCTGGATCATCAGCGGCAGCAGCGGAGGCGGCGCAGCTTCTCCTCAGTCCCCCGGCGCGTCTCCTCGGGTCCTCCCGCCTCCTCGGCCAATGGCATGTGGGTTTGCCTTGCGGCCAATCAAGAATCAGGTATTAGACCCGCTCCCTGATTGGCCGGAAGGAGGATCCGTGTAAAAATAGCGAATTTTCATTCGCTATTGTCACACAATGGGTGGACCGTTTGCATCACCCTATTAGAGACTCTGGCTCTAATCAGGTGATGCAAAAAAAAAAAAAAAAAGCCCCATTGAACTCCATGCGTCCGGCGCCCCTGATTGCAGATTAGGGGCCGGACGCATGGATGCTCCCCCAACACACAGGCCGCCACTGATCTGGACCCAGGATTGGAGATTTCAATCCACCTGTATCACTTAGAAATCTCCAGGCTCCAGGTCCCAAACTGGACTTTTTAACCACTTAAGCCCCAGCCCTATTTCGGACACTTTTTGTTTACAAGTTAAAACCAGTATTTTTTCCTAGAAAACTACTTAGAACCCCCAAACATTCTATATATTTTTTTAGCAAAGACTCTGGAGAATAAAATGTCGGTCATTGCAAAATTTTTTGTCACGCAGTATTTGCGCAGCGGTCTTTAAAACGCCATTTTTTTGGAAAAATTTTGAAAAATCACTTTTCACTGCATTTAAAAAATACTAAACAGTAAAGTTAGCCCATTTTTTTTATATATTGTGAAAGATGATGTCACGCCGAGTAAATAAATACCCAACATGTTACGGTTTAAAATTGCGCCCCCCCCGTGGGATGGCGACAAACTGCGGTCAATAGAGATCTCAATCTGCGACGCTTTAAATTTATTTAACGGTTACCAGTTTAGAGTTAGAGTGTAGCTCTTTTTTTTAAATTATTGCCCACGCTCTGGCGATCGCGGCGATACCTCACATGTGGGGTTTGAACAGCGATTTCATTCGCGGCTCGACTTGCGCATACGTTTTTTTTCGCGCGCGAGCTAACGGTGACGGGGGCGGCTAATTTTTTATTTTTTTTTTCCTATTTATTTTTTATTTTTTTTTAAACTTTATTACAGTTTTTAAAAAAAAAAAAAAATCTGATCACTTTTATTGCTGTCACAAGCAATGTAAACATCCCTTGTGACACCAATATGCAGTGACAGGTACTCTTTATGGAGGGATCAAGGGTCTAAAAGACCCCAAACCCCTCCACTACACTTCCATGTATGCAAAATGCCGAAAACGGCATTTTTGCATACAGCCGTTTTTCAAAACTGCCGCCTTTTGCAGCACAGTAACCCGGAAGTGACGTCATGGACGCCGCCTCCAGGTTACGTCATCGGAGACCCGATCGATGCTGTTTCCGGCATTCATCGGGACTCCATCCAGCCGGCGGACGTGCTGGCTGGGTGCTCAGGGCTCCCGGTGGGACGGGAGCCCTGAGCAAAGCCACGGAGGGCGGCGGGAGGGGGGGGACGTCCCCTCCCGCCCCCCCGGGTAACGATCGAGCGGCTCCCAAGCCGCATCGGTCGTTACCGGCGGAAAGCCGACCGTCGGCTTCAAACCACGGTACCGGGATGATGCCTCTAGCTAGAGGCATCATCCCGGTATAACCCCGCAAAGTCTGCTGACGTTAATTTACGTCAGTTTGCGGTAAGTGGTTAAAACTCAGAGGAAACTGAAAAGCTAGTTTCCTCTTCATGTTACAAGCTCCCTGGAGCCCCTCAAACTGCCTGGTTGAGAATTCTGGGTCACGTTCCCTTTTTAGACCCTGGCAGGGCAACGCTCTGCCACAATATATTATATATCCCTTTTTTAATCCTTAGGTAAACCTAATCCCCTAATCAGCCCTAGTTAACTCCTCCCTCCCTTTCTACCCCATATAAAATATATATTATTTATTTTATACTATTATATATGATTTTTTTTTTAATTAGATTTTCATTGTTTTTAGTTTTCCTCCTGATCTAAATACATCTAGAAGAATCATGGCAGAAAAAAAAGACCAAGTGACCCATCAAGTCTGCCCCAGTTTTCTTTTTGTTTGTAAATTACATTTATTTCATGCTCCCTTTAAAGCATACAAACCTCAATCTGACGACTTCTTATCCGAGTATGGATGTGTCCTCAATCCCATCACTGAATGGAATGTCCAGGCTGCTCAGGAAGGGCGGTTGGCCCAGATCTGTATGGAGCCCCCACCCTACAGGAAGGAAGGTCCATCTGACAAAACTATTTACCTGCTGAGCTCCTGACATGGACTCGGTTGTTGTCACATCCATAGCAGAACTTCTTCTCAGCTGGTTGTTTGGAGGAGTTAAAAGGTGGAAATACAATAATAGGAAGACAATGGCTTCCAAAAATACCTTCACAATGAGGAGGCTGTGTTGGTCTTCCAACAGCTGACCGGAGTCACTAAAAGAGGTCTAATCACCTGAATTGTGCAACCCTGACTATATCACTGCCAGTCCTGGTCATTTGTGGCCAATAATGCAAAGACAGGTGACAACCCCACTAATCTGCACTATGTATGGGGTCCATGGTGGAGCAAGCAAGAATAGTTATTGGAGTTTTCTGGGGATTCTTATCTGGGTTTCTTGTGCAGCTGCAAACAGTGCTGTATTTTGACCTAGGCCAACAAGGCCCAGGCCTAGGGCGGCACTTTGCAGGGGGGCAGCAAAAAAGCCGCCCCCCTCCACCTGAGACTCTATTGGCCACTGGTTGCTAAAGCCGCTTCTTTCTCTCTCTCTCACTGACCCCCCTGTCTCTCTCATCCCCTCTTTCTCTCTCTCTCTCTCTCTCTCTCGCTCTCTCACCTCTCCCCTCTCTCTCTCTCTCTCACCCCCCTCCTCTTCCTCTCCCCTCTCTCTCTCACCCCCCTCCTCTCTCTCTCACCCCCCTTTGTCTCTCTCTCTCTCTCTCTCTCTCTCACACCCCCCTCTCTCTCTCTCATCCCTCCCTTCTATCTCTCTCACCCCTCCTCCCTCTCAACCCCTCCTCTCTCTTTCTCTCTCTCTCTCTCTCCCCCATTTCCCCCTCTCTCTCTCCCTCATCCCCCCCTCTCTCTCCCCCTCTCTCTCTCATCCCCCTCTCTCTCATCCTCTCCCTCTCTCTCATCCTCTCTCTCTCTCTCTCCCTCCCCCCCTCTCTCTCACCCCCTCCCTCACCCACCCCCTCTCTCTCTCACCCCCCCCTCTCTCTCTCTCTCTCTCCCTCGCTCACCCACACCCCTCTATCTCTCCCACCCCCTCTCAGCACCCACCCCCCCCCCTCGTGAGATCTCAGGGGTCATGCTGGGACTCAATTTTGAAAGGGAGTCACATCTGTTAAAAAGGAAGGAGTGGGGAGGGGGACGCCCAATTTTAGTCTTGCCCAGGGCAGCACAAAACCAAAATACACCACTGGCTACAAAGGACTTTATCTGGCCGGTGCACATTGAGGTGTGATCTGGCCAGCGATTCACCTATGATGCTTTGTTGGAGGGATAGTCCCTCTTTTGGACCCAAATACCTTTTTCCTACAACAACAATCCTTCTTTTAGGTCCGATGAATAGATCTGTATCAATACATCTGCTACTTTAAAGCAGAATTCTTTTATTTGATGTTCTGGCTTGCATCAGTTGAAATAGAAAGGAGCTTTTGCTGCAATACCTACCTCCTATCTGGGGTCCCCCCCCCAGCAGTACTTCTCTTCCCTAAGCCTAAATTCCCCCTCCTCCCAGGAAAAATCCACTCCCCTGCTGAAACCCCCCCCCCTCCCAGCTCAAGTCTTTGCCCCCCCCATCCCCCCTCCCATCTCAAATTCCCTCTCTCCCCAAATACCTCCAGGACACTCCCCCCCCCCCCAGAACAAATCCTCGACTCCTTAAATGTACTCCTTAAATACCTCCTCCCCAGTACAGATCTGATGAATAGATCTGTATCAATACATCCGCTACTTTAAAGCAGAATTATTTTATTTGATGTTCTGGCTTGCATCAGTTGAAATAGAAAGCAGCTTTTGCTGCAATACCTACCTCCTATCTAGTGTCCCCCCAGCAGTATTTCTCTTCCCTAAGCATAAATTCCCCCTCCTCCCAGGAAAAAATCACTCCACTGCTGAAACCCCGCCTCCCAGCACAAATCTTTACCCCCCCCATCCCCCCTCCCAGCTCAAATTCTCTATCTCCTCCCAAATACCTGCAGCACACTTCCCCCCTGCCCCCCAGAACAAATCCTCGACTCCTTAAATGCCTCCTCCCCAGTACACATCCTCTCCCCCCACTCCAAATCTCCCCTCCCAGCAGAAATCTTTCCCCCCTCCCCACATTTCATTTCATCTCCTAAAACAAATACCCCCCAATTATTCCTACTGGCACAAACCCCCCCCCCCCCGAACAAATCCTAGACTCCTTAAATACCTCCTCCCCAGTACACATCCTCTCCCCCCCTGCTTCAAATCTCCCCTCCCAGCAGAAATCTTTCCCCCCTCCCCACATTTCATCTCCTAAAACAAATACCCCCCAATTATTCCTACTGGCACAAATCCCCCCCCCCCCAGAACAAATCCTAGACTCCTTAAATACCTCCTCCCCAGTACACATCCTCTCCCCCCCCTGCTTCAAATCTCCCCTCCCAGCAGAAATCTTTCCCCTCTCCCCACATTTTATCTCCTAAAAGAAATATCCCCCAATTATCCCTACTGGCACAAAATTCCCCCCCAAAAAATGTAAAAATCCACTCCCCCTTTACAATATCCCCTCTTCTAGCACTAACCCCCTAAATCCCCTCTACTAGGGCAAGTCTTTCCCTATCCCCTCCCAACACAAATCCCCTTTCTAGCACCCCCCCCATTTTATCTCCTAAATGAAATACCCCCCAATTATCCCTACTGGCACAAATTCCCCCCCAAAAAATGTAAAAATACACTCCCCCTTTACCATACCCCCTCTTCTAGCACTAATCTCCCAAATCCCCTCTACTAGGGCAAATCTTTCCCTATCCCCACCCAACACAAATCCCCTTTCTAGCACCCCCGTTTCACCTCCTAATGCCCCCAAATTCCCCCCCAAACACAAATCCTCCCCCCCCCACTACTTGTGCCCCCCCCCACCCTCCATCTTACATGATACCACAGTGCCCCTCCTGCCAACCAGTTGTTCTGGCCCTGATTGTAGGGATGCAAGCTGGCAGAACATTCAGAGTAATCAAAAAAAGATAATCATTACCAGCCTCTATCATGGGAAACAGAAACAATGCGGTCAATGTAGATGCAAACAGTGCTTGGCGGAGGTCTTCTTTAAGTCCGTAGTTTTTTTTTTCCCCTCCTCTTATAATCTGAAGTATTTTTTGGGGGGGAAAGCATTGATTGCCAGCGATGAGAAGCGTGTGAACTGAAATCCTTTTCTGCTGCAGAATATTTTTATCTCTGATTATAACGATGTTTTTTCACATTCCGGGCTCCCTGCGCGGCATTGCCAAGTATTGCACTCCGAAGACGCTCCATTCCCTGCCTTACATAATAACTTCCCAACATTCCCAAACACTGAATAATCCTCATTACTCCCGAGTCCCAGGGACCGTGTAATTAATTACCTATGAATAAGACATCGTGGGGCAATTTATCAAAGTCGCCTTTTTACCGCCATACAGAAAATCTGCAATGGATCAGCTGAAATAAGACTGCAATGACAACAATAAAGAGGAACTCCGGCCAGAGGCGTAACTAGAACCTTCAGGGCCCTGATGCAAGAAACCATGAAGGGCCCCCCAGACCCCTGGCCGGGGCCCTTACCTTCAAGCCCAGAGCTCTTCCCACTAATCCTGGGGCTCTTTACACTTGTTGCATGGCCTTTTATTACGGTCCCGCAGCAGGATTCTTTCACAAGTTCTGCAGTGGGCCCCCTTCCTGCAATCTTGTGGGCCCCCTTCCTGCAATCTTGGGGCCTCCCCACAGTGGTGCAATGCCAGGGTCCGGTTGCAAGTGTGACCTTTGCGATCCTGGAAGTTCACCCACTGGTTTGCTACCGGGCCCCCTGGAGCATGGGGCCCGGTAGCGATTGCAACCCCTGCAACCCCTGTAGTTACGCCCCTGACTCCGGCCTTCCCTTTAGTCTTGCAAAGTTGTACCGACTCCTCTCCTCTCCTCTACTGAAATGGCTTACTCTGATTTCTCTGCACACTGTGAGCTTCTCTCAATGTCCATTAGACGCTGCAGCAAGTCATATTATTATTATACAGGATTTATATAGCGCCAACAGTTTCCGCAGCGCTTTACAATGTGAGGGCAGACAGTACAACTACAGTATAATCCAATACAGGAGGAATCACATAGAGCCCTGTCTAGGAACCTTGAGGGTCTACTTATCAAAGATTTCACCCGAGATTCACACAACTTTCAGCCAAAATGTATACTCAGGGGCGTACCGGGGGGGGGGGGGGTGTTCTGCCCTGGATGCCACATATTGAGGGGGGTGCCGTCGTGCCAGACAGGCTGGTGCTGCCGCCGTGTACTGGCATGTGTAGGTCACAGGCAGCTTCATTCTGGGACAATGCAGTGTCCCAGAATGAAACAGAAATACAGCAGCCAGCCAGCCGTATTTATTTTTAATCCCAATCCTTAACTGGTTGCTAGCCGCCTGCCGCCTGGCGTCTAGCAACCAGTGACGTCACTGACAGAAGCCGACTGATACCGAGGCCCCAGCATTCACAGCGCGCTCCTCCGCGCCAGTAATTAGCTCCGCCTTTATGCTCCACCCACTTCCTCCAGGGCCGTCTTTACGAATGGGCACGCTCGGCGGTTGCCCGGGGGCCCCACTTGCCAAGGGGCCCCACGCAGGGTGGCAATTTACCCCCATCTGTCCCCCCCAGTTTAATTTACATCGTGGTCTAGGCCCCCCCAGACTAGCCTGCTCCTCCGCGGAGTCGCGGACGCCAGCTGCTGTAGCTTCGGGCTCTGCGCTACACTGGTTACTAGGATGGCAAGCCGATTGGCATCTAGCAACCAGTGACGTCTGGAGGAGAGGACCTGGCATGCACAGCGGGGGAGGAACCTCCTCGCCCTCCTCCGTGCCTAGAATGGCTCCACCCACCTCCTCCATTGAAGCTCTGTCTGCGGCCCTGGTGGAAGGTTTTCCTCCTCTTCTCCGGTGCAGTGGCATGCTCTCAGGGAGAGAGTGCTGAAGAAGCAGGTAAGTCAGTGGGTTAGGGTTTCAATAACTTTCAAGCCGCTCGCTGCCTCAAGAGGAGAGGAGATCAGAACACCTGCTGTCTACTAATGGGGAGGACAGAGCATGGGGGCTACCTCCTGTCTGCTGGGGGGGGGGGGGGGGGGCAGAAGTATGGAGGGGCTACCTCCTGTCTGCTGGGGGGGGGGGGCAGAAGCTTGGAGGGGGCTACCTCCTGTCTGCTGGGGGGGGGGCAGAAGCATGGAGAGGCTACCTCCTGTCTGCTAAGGGGGAGGACAGAAGTATGGAGGGCCTATTGCAAAGGGGAGATAATTATTGATTTGCGTAAAAGTTATGGCGTATACAAACTATGATATAGAATTGTGGACTTTTTATTTTTTTTATTGTTTATAAAAAGCAGTATTATTTTTCAAGTTGATGTAAAGTTTACAAAGATGCTCAATAAATATTCTTAAAAATATTACAAATTTTTGTGGGTGTTCGTTTTTACATTTTAAAGTTGGGGAGGGGGTGCCAGAAATCCGATTCGCCCCCCGGGTGCCAAATGCTCTAGGTACACCCCTGTTCACACTCAACATTTATTTTCTAATTGAATCTTACATAAAAGATGGGGGAATCTTGGGTGAAAGTTGTGTGAATCTTGGAGGAAAACTTTGATAAACAGACCAAAGTTTGTCTAAATCTAAGAACAGGAATATATAGCAATATAATATACAGTATATATATTGCAGCTTTGCAGTCCTTAGATGTGTTTTTATTTATTTTCCCTTTATTTCCACCTGGTGATTCTGCCTTCAGCACTCTTCCTGTCCTAGGGTGACAACACTCAGTCAGCATGCTGTATCTGTAGAGGAGCAGTGTTGTCACCCTATAACAGGAAGTATGTTAGAATTATAGATACAAAGATGTGAAGTCCCCAGCACTCCAAATAAATGTGTGTTCATGTGTTTATGTTGAAGACCGCAATACATAAGTAATAAGAAACCATTCCAGGCCTCTACCTTTTCTTGTAGTTGGCCACCAGGTTTGCACACATCTCAGGAGGGATTTTGTTCCACTCCTCTTTGCAGATCCTCTCCAAGTCATTAAGGTTTCGAGGCGGACGTTTCGTAACTCGAACCTTCAGCTCCCTCCACGTATTTTCTATGGGATTAAGGTCTGGAGACTGGCTGAGCCACTTCAGCCCCTTAATGTGCTTCTTTTTGAGCCACGCCTTTGTTGCCTTGGCCATGTGTTTTTTTGGTCATTGCCATACTGTAATACCCATCCACAACCCATTTTCAATGCCCTGGCTGAGAGAAGAAGGTTCTCACCCAAGATTAGGCTGTACATGGCCCCGCCCATCATCCCTTTGATGCGGTGAAGTTGTACCAGAAAAACACCCCCAAAAGCATAATATTTCCAACTCCATGTTTAATGGTGGGAATGGTGTTCTTGGGGTCATAGGCAGCATTCCTCCTCCTCCTCCAAACATGTCGAATTGAGTTGATGCCAAAGAGTTCGATTTTGGTCTCATCTGACCACAACACTTTCAGCTAGTTCTTCTTTGAATCATTTAGATGTTCAATAGCAAACTTCAGATGGGCCTGAACATGTACTTTCTGGAGCAGGGGGACCTTGGGGGCACTGCAGGATTTTAGCCCTAGTGTGTTACCAAATGTTTCTTGGTGACTATGGTCCCAGCTGCCTTGAGATCATTGACAAGATTCTCCCATGTAGTTCTGGGCTGATTCCTCACCGCTCTCATGATCATTGAAACTCCAGGAGGTGAGATCCATCATGGAGCCCCAGACCGAGGGAGATTGACAGTTATTTATGTTTCTTCCATTTGCGAATAATCGCACCAACTGTTGTCACCCTCTCACCAAGCTGCTTGGCGATGGTCTTGTAGCCCAATTTCAGCCTTGTGTAGGTCTACAATCTTCTCCCTGACATCCTTGGACAGCTCTTTGGTCTTGGCCATGGTGGAGAGATTGGAATCTGATTGATTGCGTCTGTGGACAGGGGTCTTTTATACAGGTAACAAGCTAAGATTAGGAGCACTCCCTTGAAAAGAGTGCTCCTAATCTCAGCTCCTTCCCTGTATAGAAGTCACCTGGGAGGCAAAAATCTTGCTGATTGATAGGGGATCAAATACTTATTTCACTGATTAAAATGCAAATCAATTTATAACTTTTTTGAAACGCATTTTTCTGGATATTTTTGTTTGTTATTCTGTCTCTCACAGTTAAAATAAACCGACCATTAAAATTATAGACTGATCATTTCTTTGTCAGTGGGCAAACGTACAAAATCAGCAGGGGATCAAATACATTTGCCCCCTCATTGTATAAGAAGAGTCCTTCTTCATAGAACAGTTCAATAGGTAGATAAAAAAAAAAAACATTTCTATTCAATCGCTCTTTGTTCTGAATAGTTAAAGCCCAACTTCAGGAAAAGTAAATACCCTAACTGCCCCCCCAGGGCTTTTTTCACAGAGATTAGGTACAGGTACTCCCAGCTTTTGAGTCACCCCTTGTCTCCTCCCACCACCCAACCTTTGAGCGCTGTCCCTTGGTTCCACCCCTTAGCCACCTCCCAGTACCACCCCTATTATAGAATACAGAACCAGGGATCATTTTGTGGTGAACATTTGTATGGAATGTATTAATAAGAAAAGCAGTAAAATAGATCCCCTGCAGCCAACAATAGTCCCTCCCAGCAACAATAGACCCCCCTCCAGCAATAATAGACCCTTACAGCAACAATAGACCCCCCTCCAGCAATAATAGACCCTTACAGCAACAATAGACCCCCCCCCAGCAAGAATAGCTCAACTCAAGCAACACAAGACCCCCCCATCAGCAACAATAGATCTCCTAGCAGCCAGCATAAAAAAACACCAAGTAGCCAGCAACAGTAGACCTATCACTCAACTGTAGATCCCATCCCAGCAACCATTGACCCACAAACCAAAAAATAGCCCCCAACAACAATAGACCTCTGCAACAATAGATCCAACAGCAATCATAGTCCCTCCCAGTAACAATAGATCCCCTCAGCAACAATAAACATGTAGCACCCTCCTAGGTAGGTGCTAGTGAGAGAGTATCGTTTTTGGCTCTGCCTGTCTATCAGAGGAGCAGCAGGCAAATCTATATTGCTTTCTGTCTGGCAGAGAGCAGGATCTGTTAGTGAGGTCTGCTCAGTGTGCTCAGTATGTGATTCATTGAGTCTAGAGAGTGTTTCCACACTGGTCCAATAGGGAGGCATGTTGGACAGTGGGAGGAAACCTGACCAATGGATACATAGGCTTTGATACAGTCCTGGTGATTGGCAGAGACTGGATGTCTCGGTGCATTCTGGGATACTGTATAAAAGCCAGGAGCACATGTGCTGCTGCGGGGTCTTTGGGTGGTGAGCAGAGTCCCTGAGGGAGGGTAGCAGCTGCCTCCTCCTCTGTAGCAGCGGCTTGTGGCATCAGGAGTTCGTCCTTAATGCCAGAGGAACGGGCCTGAACTCAGAGGTCCAGGAAAGCTGACTGAGGAGGAGACACTGGAGACCCTTGAAAAACAGTATCGTGAGTACAGGGGATCATGTCAAGAGGCCTGACCCGAGGAGGGCCACCCCGGAGTAGGATAGTCAGTGGACAGGTGTCAGTGGTCAAGAAAGAGGATACTAGGAGAGTGTCCTCAAGATAACCTTAGTTCATCAAGTCATCTGGAAAGAGACTTAATCTTAAATCCATCTAGTGGCAAGGTGGATCAACAGCCTGGCTGTACCAACAGATAGATGTCCTCCAAACCTTGTGCATAGTTAATCTGGAGTATCCCACTATTCCTTTCTCCCATCCAGTGGTGGCTGGTGCTCCATGGGCCAGGGGGGGGGGCAGCAGACGGACCGCACCATATCCCCCCCCCCCCGGGACCACACCAGGCCACGCACCATATCCCCCCGGACCACAGCAGGACCCCCGGCTCACTCACCCTGCCTGAACGCGACATCTGGGGAAGTGCAACGGCGGTGGCAACTTCGGCTTCTTCCCTTCTCGGTCTTCAGCGTCTCCTCCCTCCTCCTCCATGCCCAATGGCATAGCTTCTCCTTTCGGCTAATCGGGAAACCGGTCTCACGACCCGCTTCTTGATTGGCCAGGAGGAGGATCCATGGGACAATAGCGAATTTTCATTCGCTATTGTCACACAACTGGGTGGGCTCGGGGCGCAGTGCTCTGCACCCCGAGCCCACTCCTTTTTTTTTTTTAGCCTATTAGAGCCTTTGGCTCTAATCACATGGCTAAAAAAAAAAAGCCCCATTGAACTCCATGCGTCTGGCGCCCCTGCATGTAGATTAGGGGAATGGATGCATGGATAGGGGGGCGGCGCCCCTGCGCTCCCAATACACCAGCCGCCACTGCTCCCATCCCTAATTTTTACAATAAAAACAAAACAACTACATACCCCTGGATTAATTATTAACTGAGCCAAGAAGTAAAGCGATAGACTGTGAATATCAATATTGCTAACGGTAACCCAGGGGGACCCGAAAGTGTGGAAAATCCCGCAGTCCTCAAGGGGGCAGTGCTACAAACAAAATCAGCAGGGGATCAAATACTTTTTTCCTTCACTGTAGACAGGTTCCCTTTATTTCATATAACCTATGTCATTATACAGAGAATAAATTGCCATTTCTAGACTCTAATAATGTCCTCCGGTAATAAAGGAGCCATATTCAATGATATCATTGCCATCATCGGTGTCCTTACGTTGCATCGGAACGCGTCTGCTCCTCCACTTAACTCAGAGATGGATCTTTCAGATGTGTGGCATTGTGGAGTCTCATTCACAGGTGAAACTTTATATTTCAGGAGTGAAGATATTCAGAACGGAGCGACCTCTTGTAAGGTCAGAAATTAAAGGATTCTGACATCAAAACTGGCTTTGAAAAACAACCTTTAAAGGAAAACGTCTTCTTCACTAAAAGAAAATTGATGTAACAAATATAAAAACGGCTACAATTAATCTTTATTAATAGTTACCTCTCTACTTCAATCTGCAGGCGCCAGGCGGCTACAATTCTCTAAGGTTGGCGAAAATTCAAACAGCCAAGGCACACCTGGGGGCATCCGGCCATAGAGAACGTCCTCAGAAATCGTACATGGCTCATGTAACTGACACGCCGCTTGTCCCAGAAGCCTGCACAGAGCTTGAAGGTACATTGCAAACATCCTCAGCTCAGTGCTATTTTTTTTTCTTTTTTTTACAAACAAAACTCAGTTATTTATTTTTAACAGACAGGTCTTTAACCCCTTCTGGACACCAATGATGAGGTATTATTTCTCCCACGACACCAATGATGGGATATGATTCCTCCCATTAACACCAATGCCAGGGCACTCCTCCCCCCCACTGGCACCAACAATGGGGCACTAGTCTTCCCACTGACACCAATAATGAGACACTATTCCTCCCACTATCACCAATGATGGAGCACTATTCCTCCCACTATCACCAATGATGGGGCATTATTCCTCCCACTGACACCAATGACGGGGCACTATTTCTCCCACTGACACCAATGATGGGGCACTATTCCTCCCACTATCACCAATGATGGAGCACTATTCCTCCCACTATCACCAATGATGGAGCACTATTCCTCCCACTGACACCAATGATGGGGCACTATTCCTCCCACTGACACCAATGATAGGGCACTATTCCTCCCACTATCACCAATGATGGGGCACTATTCCTCCCACTATCACCAATGATGGAGCACTAGTCCTCCCACTGACACCAATGATGGGGCAACATTCCGCCCACTATCACCAATGATAGAGCACTATTCCTCCCACTATCACCAATGATTGGGCACTATTCCTCCCACTGACACCAATGATGGAGCACTAGTCCTCCCACTGACACCAATGATGGGGCACCATTCCTCCCACTATCACCAATGATGGGGCACTAGTCCTCCCACTGACACCAATGATGGGGCACTATTCCTCCCACTATCACCAATGATGGGGCACTATTCCTCCCACTGACACCAATGATGAAGCACTATTCCTCCCACTATCACCAATGATGGGGCACTATTCCTCCTACTATCACCAATGATGGGACACTATTCATCCCACTATCACCAATGATGGAGCACTAGTCCTCCTACTGACACCAATGATGGGGCACTATTCCTCCCACTATCACCAATGATGGGGCACTATTCCTCCCACTGACACCAATGATGGGGCACTATTCCTCCCACTATCACCAATGATGGGGCACTGTTCCTCCCACTGACACCAATGATGGGGCACTATTCCTCCCACTATCACCAATGATGGGGCACTATTCCTCCCACTGAGACCAATGATGGAGCACTAGTCCTCCCACTGACACCAATGATGGGACACTATTTCTCCCACTATCACCAATGATGGAGCACTATTCCTCCCACTGACACCAATGATGGGGCACCATTCCTCCCACTATCACCAATGATGGGGCACTAGTCCTCCCACTGACACCAATGATGGGGCACCATTCCTCCCACTATCACCAATGATGGGGCACTATTCCTCCCACTATCACCAATGATGGGGCACTAGTCCTCCCACTGACACCAATGATGGGGCACCATTCCTCCCACTATCACCAATGATGGGGCACTATTCCTCCCACTGACACCAATGATGGGGCACCATTCCTCCCACTATCACCAATGATGGGGCACTAGTCCTCCCACTGACACCAATGATGGGGCACCATTCCTCCCACTATCACCAATGATGGGGCACTATTCCTCCCACTATCACCAATGATGGGGCACTAGTCCTCCCACTGACACCAATGATGGGGCACCATTCCTCCCACTATCACCAATGATGGGGCACCATTCCTGCCACTATCACCAATGATGGGGCATTATTCCTCCCACTGATACCAACAATGGGGTATTATTCTTCCCATTGACACCAATAGTGGAACACTACTTCTCCCACTATCACCAATGATGGGACACTATTCCTCCTACTACTAAAAAACATTATTTTTATTAAGTGATAGTATAAAAAAAAAAAACAGACTTCTCAGTCTCATCGTTCGTGACAACATCATACAGAGTACACTCAGAGTCCAAAGGCAATGACATGAGGAATATACAACACAGTAGAGAAGTAGTTTTTTTTTTTTTTAAACTATCACTTTATTAAAAATAATATTTTTTTTTTATATAAACTACTGTTTATTGCCTACACAATCCCAATTTCTATTTGGTTAGAGGATCCAAAAAAACTGTGGTACAATATGCACTGTTACTGTAATAATGACACTGGCAGGGAAGGGGTTAACTTCAATAACATATTAATAACAATAATAATTAACAATATGCAAGGGATGATGGCAATTGTCTGTGTAAGGCTTTCTAGAGATATCTATGGTACTGTGCATATATTTAGCACTGATTACTGTAGTAAAGTCACTGGTGACCCCAAAAGTGTAAAAAATGTCAGTTAGGGGTCCGATCTGTCCGCCGCAATGTCGCAGTCCCGCAAAAAATGGCAGATCGCCGCCATTACTAGTAAAAAAAAAAAAAAAAATGACAGAAATCTTTCCCTTAGTTTATAGACGCAATAACTTTTGCGCAACCCGATCAAAATACGCTTATTGCAATTTTTTTTTTACCAAAAATATGTAGCAGAATACAAATTGGCCTAAAATGATGAAAAAATTTAGATTTTTACATTTTTTTCCTGGGAATGATTTATAGCAGAATGTAAAAAAATATTGTTTTGTTTTTTTTTAATTTCAGAATTGTCGCTCTTTTTTTGTTTAAAAATAAAAAATCGCACAGGTGATCAAATACCACCAAATGAAAGCTATATTTGTGTGGGGGGGGGGGGGGGAGGACATTGGTACAGCGTCGCACGACCACGCAATTGTCAGTTAAAATAACGCAGTGCCATATCGCAAAAATTGGTCTGGTCATTAGGGGGTAAATCCTTCCGGTCCAGAAGTGGTTAAATGCAACAATAAATAAATGTAGCACTGCCCCCTAGAGGACTGCTGAGAATTGTACTTTCTGGATTCCCCTGGGTTACCCTTAGCAACTGATAGACAAACAGACAAATAGCATTTAAAGTCCTTGGCTCAGTCAATAATCAATCCAGGGGATGTTGTTTTTTTTGTATTTCATTTAGAAGTGGGGTAGGAGAAGGGATGAGTGGGATACTCCAACTATGAACTATGCACAATTCTGAGGACACTAGCTTCAATGTGTGCCGCAAGGCTGCTGCTTCACCTTGCCACTGAAGTGAAGATAGAAAGTATGATCCTGTTTAAGTTGCTCTTCAGGGTCTAACTTGGCACCCCCTCTCTCACTTGCTGTGTGTGCTGATCTCCTTTCCACTGACTCTCCACTGAAGTGGTCCCCTTCCTGGGCAGACCCCTGGCAAGCTTCCCGGTACTCATGGACACTGTTTTTCCCAAGGTTGCTCTGCCTTCAGCTCCACTTGTCAGCATCTACCCACTGGACCTCCTGGCTTAGCAACACAATTCTGGCTCACTAGGCGGACCACCTGTGACCACCTTCCATACAGACAGGAGGAGAGACAGCCGTCACCCTCCTCCTGGGACTTGGTCTCCCCTTCCAAAGACCCCCTGTTACATGTGCCCTTGGCTTTTATAACATATCCCAGGATGCACCACTGTTTGTGCCAACCCACTGGGATAGTTACAAAGTCTGCGTGTCACTGGCTGGGTTTCCTCCACTGTCCAACAGGCTCCCCTATTGGATACAGTGGGGACACTCACTCAGCCCAGATGAATCACACCCTGGACACATGCAACAGGCATAACTACTGATCAGGCTCCCCTGATAAGCAGATGGAGCAGATTAGTATTTGCCTGCTGCTCCCCTGTTAAACAGGCAGAACAAACTATTCTCCTTCCTAGCACCTATCTAGGAGGGTGCTACATCCACCCCCCACCAAAAATAAGCCATGTCCCTATTGGCTCTGGGGCAGCCGCCCCCTACAAAAAGTCCCTACTGGAAAAACCTGCGGAGTATCCCACAAACCTGGAAAAGGGGAAAAGGGAGGAGCAAATGTACAGAAAAATAAATTACATGAAAAAATATATATCTGCTGTACAATATATGACATGTTACCCAGGGCTTTTTTTCAGCGGGAATGTGGGAGAACGCAGTTCTGGCACTTCCAGTCTGAATGTATGCAATGGCAAACGGGGTGCTGGGGTCAGTGGGGTGAGCTGAATGGCCTATTGATGCTGGCTGCTGGGGGATCTATTGTTGCTGTGGTGAATCTATTGTTGCTGGAGGGCATTATGTTGTGGGGGGGCGGCTACTGTTGCAGTGGAGGATTTATTTTTGCTTGGGGGAACTATTGTTGCTGGGGGGGGCTATTGTTGTTGGGGGGGTCTATTGTTGCAGGGGAGGATTTATTGGGGGGGGATTGTTGCAGGGGAAGATTTATTGTTGCTGGGGGGGGGGGGGGGCTATTGTTGTTGGGGGTCTATTCTATTGTTGCTGATTGCAGGGGATCTATTTTTCTGTTTTTTCTATTGTTGCAGGGGAGGACTTATTGGGGGGGCGATTGTTGCAGGGGAGGATTTATTGTTGCTGGGGGGGGGGGGGGCTAGTGTTGTTGGGGGCCTATTGTTGCTGATTGTAGGGGGATCTATTTTACAGTTTTTTCTATTGTTGTATGTTGTAGGGGAGGATTTATTGGGGGGGGGGGAATTGTTGCAGGGGAGGATTTATTGTTGCTGGGGGGGACTTATTGGGGGGGGCGATTGTTGCAGGGGAGGATTTATTGTTGCTGGGGGGGGGGGCTATTGTTGTTGGGGGCCTATTGTTGCTGATTGCAGGGAATCTATTTTACTGTTTTTTCTATTGTTGTAGGGGAGGATTTATTGTGGGGGGGGGGGGGGGCATTGTTGCAGGGGAGGATTTATTGTTGCTGGGGGGGGGGGGGCTATTGTTGTTGGGGGTTTATTTTTGCTGATTTCAGGGGATCTATTTTACCGTTTTTTCTATTGTTGTAGGGCAGGATTTATTGTGGGGGGGGGGGGGGTGATTGTTGCAGGGGAGGATTTATTGTTGCTGGGGGGGCTATTGTTGTTGGGGGACTATTGTTGCTGATTGCAGTGGATCTATTTTACTGTTTTTCCTATTGTTGCAGGGGAAGATTTATTGTTGCTGGATGGATCTATTGTTAGGGGGAT